>NW_020175186.1:5906711-5926188 GCF_003031525.2 Neophocaena asiaeorientalis asiaeorientalis
TTTTTTTTGTTTTTTTGTTTTTTTTTTTTTTTTTTTTGTTTCCTTAAAATTTTTTTTTTTTTTTTTTTTTTTTTGCTGTACGCGGGCCTTTCACTGTTGTGGCCTCTCCCGTTGCGGAGCACAGACTCCGGATGCGCAGGCTCAGCGGCCACGGCTCACGGGCCCAGCCGCTCCACGGCATGTGGGATCTTCCCGGACCGGGGCACGAACCCGTATCCCCTGCATTGGCAGGCGGACTCTCAACCACTGCGCCACCAGGGAAGCCCTGCTTCCTTAAAATTCTTAAAACACAAATCTCGGATCTTATCTTAAACAGTCTGAGTGAGTAGTCTTAGTTAAGTAATCTGTAATTTTAAAAACCTCTTCAGATGAGTCTATAATCAACCAAATTTGGGAAACAACAACCATTGAAAATGTGTTTCTTAAATTAATAGCCTCAAAGGATAACTGAGGATCCCATACACTAAAATGCATACAAAAAAACACAGATTCCTAAGCTCTTTCTGACACTACTCCATCAGAACATCAGGATATGGAAGCCCAGGACTATAGATTTAAATATTTTTTTCTGGTGATTCTAATGCATGCTAACTTTGAGAATTATAGCACTGCTTATAAAAGAAATTGTGGTATTTAGCAATTAATTCAATGTTTTTGTTTTTGTGGATTTCTTTGTGTGTTTTTATGGAGAAGCTTGATTTATCTCAGTGATCAGAGGATATGATGCTCTCTAGTAAAAACAGACAACTAAAAAAAGTGCAATGAAGTATCAGAGGCAGAGCATTGAACTAAAGGGCAGAAGAAGGACATCCCATTTTTAGTTCTGATACTAACTACTGTAGCGGTTTTGCTTCTTGCCATTTAACCTATCTTCAATAATCTGTTTCTTAATCGGTTAGATGAAGTTAGATATAAGTTATTATGTGAATAGTTTTCCAGGCATGTATTTTTCCTGCAGCAGCACCTGTTTTTCAAACAGAATCTATTCAAGTAGAACAGATAAAAGAGAAGTTTCTCTCATTGAAATGGGGCCAGAATTCCCTAGGCCAAGCTTGGAGTCGTTTAATACATGTTTAGGGGTCCAAAGAAAACAATTTGAAGAGCAATGAACTAGATGATCTTAAATTTTTTTCCAAGTCTTATATTGTGTATTTGTATAATTCTAAAGAGAGAATGGAGCTGATTTTGTCTTCTCTTTGTAGGTCAAAATTAATAATCCCCTGGAAGCGCAGACTAAATGTCTGAATTAAATTTCCCTTGAATAAGAAAACTGTGTCCTGGATGGACATTCTCTAATGTTTAAACTAAAAGACAGCAATAAACATCTTATTTTAAATAACTGAGTTAGTGCCATACAAAGAAAATTCCTAAAATATTCTTAAAATATTCTTAAGTGTTACATTGTGTAGCTTTTCTTCTGCATAGGAAATATCAAGTCCTTGAATATTTTTGACATATCTATTTAAAGATTCTAAATGAGGAGTCTTGTTATCTTGTGCAGTATATCAAGTGTTTCTGTTTTCATAAAACCAGATTCATCCTTGTTTTGTGCCAGTCTCAGTCTATTGTTGGCCTAAAAGAAACAGACTGCCAGATACTTCTCCAGCAAAGATGGGTATATCTGGGATCAGCAGAGTAGTGCAATTCATGGTCTCCAACAATGGGGAGCCATGTTCAAGGGTCTGCATAGCAAGGGAAGGAGAACACTTTTATAGAGGGGAAAATGCAGTTGGGAGGCTGTGTCTTTGCCAGGAAAGAAGAGTAGTCTTTCTTCTTCCTCTTGGGCTCTGCTGTTGTCACAGGGTATGAGATCTCCCCCTTATGGTCTCCCAACTGTATTGATGTTTCTGTTTATTAACATTTTATGCTATCAATAACCAATGTTGTGGTTGGACCAGCCCTTGTGGTTCTTATTATGATTGCAAGACACTGAAAAAAATGAAGGTTTATTTTTTACAAAACCTAGATATTACACAGCACACTTGAGACCACACAGTAAGATCATAGAGAGAGAAAGAGAGGCTGAGAGAGACAGAGACAAAGAGAGAGAGAGTGTATATATGTCCATGCCTCTCTCTCGCTTTGTCACAGCTTACCCTTCCCCCTACCCATATCCTCAAGTCCATTCTCTAGTACGTCTGTGTCTTTATTCCTGTCTTACCCCTAGGTTCTTCATGACATTTTTTTTCTTAAATTCCATATATATGTGTTAGCATACGGTATTTGTCTTTCTCTTTCTGACTTACTTCACTCTGTATGACAGACTCTAGGTCTATCCACCTCATTACAAATAGCTCAATTTCGTTTCGTGGGAAGCAGCCGCATAGCACAGAGAGATCAGCTCGGTGCTTTGTGACCACCTAGAGGGGTGGGATAGGGAGAGTGGGAGGGAGGGAGACACAAGAGGGAGGAGATATGGGAACATATGTATATGTATAACTGATTCACTTTGTTATAAAGCAGAAACTAACACACCATTGTAAAGCAATTATATTCCAATAAAGATGTAGAAAAAAAGAGAGAGAGAGAGAAAACCTGGGGTTCTGCTTTTACTGGGGTCAAGGGTGGGTGCCTAGGGTTTCAGTCTTCCTTGGTGAATTTAAAACATAAGAGTGGTATTTATAGCATCGGATGAGAAAAGAAAATCAGTGGCCTAAATGGTCAGTTATCAAAATCAACCAAGATCTCTAAAACAAAGGAGCCTCAGTGTGGGGAGGAAGCCTGGCTACTATCTAGTCTTGTGACTGGTAGGATGTTTATTCCAGATAGCCCTCTAAAAGTGAATGTTTCTTTGAAATGGATGCCTCAGCAATCAAAGTTTAAGTCAAACATTTGCATCACAAAAAAGAGAAAAAAGAGAGAGGAAGAAAAAAAAAACAAAAAACTGTCTGGGCTTACCCTACTAAACCCTTTGACAAGGAGGGCACAGATGTCTCTTATTAACCCAGATAACAAACATTCTAGAGTTAACCCTTGAACAGCACAGGTTTGAACTTTGAGGGTCCACTTATATATACAGCATTTTTTCAATAAATATGTGCTACAGTACTATATGATCTGCAGTTGGTTAAATCCACAGATGTGGAACCATGAATGTTGAGTGCTGACTGTTAAGTTACGCATGGATTTTTGACTGCACAGTCCCTATGTTGTTCAGGAGTCAATTGTACTTGTCTTTGAGAGTCTGACTCAAACTAATGCTGGAAGATAAAATATTCACAGCATTGTAAAAAGAGTTATTCTGGAAGAACTTCATGTTAACCAAAGATATGGGTTACTGGATGCCTTGAAATATATCTTTTATTTTAATGTTTTTACCCCTCTGTTTACCCCCCAACACTTATTATAAAAACTTTCAACCTTTTGGAAAATTTGAAAGAACTAACACCACATAAAATCTACAATATATATTTTGCTATTGTGAAATAAAATTCATATTTTATGGCAAGACCAGAAAAAATTTAAACATAAATTTTGTCTCTGCCCTTTGGCTTCCTCTCTTCCCCCTACTGTGCATTGTATGTCTGCATTATGCATCGACTAAACCTCCCCCATGATCAGAAACACCTGCTCAACCATAAACAGCAACATTCTCCTAGCATCAACAAGACAACGCCTTAAAAGATAACATTCCTTCTTGATCCTGTAAGAGGCCATGAAGACACTTAACTCTGGATTATGTAAACTGTCAATAAAACGTCATTTAATGTACAGCCCTCTGTCTCAAAAAACTTATATAACTGTGCCTTGACTTCTAACGGGTGCAACAGTTCTCAGAGCTTTCTGAGATGCTTTTCCTGGGTTATAATTCTCAAATTTGCCTCGAATGAAACTTTCCATTTCTTTCTTAGATCAACTTCGTCAACACTATGTTTGCTTTAACATGTATATATCCTTCCAACCATTTCTCTATCCATTCAGCTATCTGTCTTATTTGATAATGCAGTTTATCTATCATATTTTGGATTTATTTGATCCTTAGTTATAAACTCAGTATGCTTTACTCCTAGACATTTCAGCCTGAATATCACTAACCAGAATTCAATATTTTATTTATTTATTTTTTTTGGTGGAAATAAAATTAGAGGAATGCACAAATCTTAAACATGTCATTTGATGAGTTCTGGAAAACAAATATACTTTTGTAACTATCCAGATAATGAATACTACCATCACACTCAAAAAGTCATTTGTGTCCCTTCAAATCAATTTCTGTTTCTCCCAACCCCAGCCAGATGCAACAACTGTTATGATCATTTTCATCATAGATTAGTTCATCTACTCTGCATAATGTTTTTGAGACACAGCAATGTTTTTCCACGTATCAGTAGCTTGTTCTATTTTTATTGCTGACCAATGTTCTCTTTCGTGTTATATATGTGGAAACTAAAGTTCAGAGAGGACAAGTAACTTGTTAAGGATTGTTTAGCTAGTATGTAGTTAGTTGAACTGGTATTTAAACACAGATCTTTCTGATTTCAAAGTTCAGTCTCTTAATTATGTCTGAAATTGATCTTCCCCCTAATAAATATAAGCTGCTGTCCACATGTTTCACATGCCACGAGTGAACTGCAAGGCTCTGATTTTTGAGAGTTAAAGCACTTGTGTGAAAACACCCTGGCAGAACATGATATAGTAGGAGTGGGTACTGGTGCCTGTGCAGTGTAGTAGGTATGTGCCCAGGCTGCTTCTTCTGTGTCCTTACAGGTACCATCTTTCCCCGGTTTCCAAGAGGAATTGGTTCCAGGAAGCCTACAGATATTAAAATCTGTGATGCTCAAGTCCCTTATAGAAAATGGGGTGGTATTTGCATATAATTTAGGTACATCCTCCTGTATACTTTAAATCATCTCTAGATTACTGATAATACCTAATACAATGTGAAGGTTGTGTAAGTAGCTGTAAATGCCATGTAAGTAGTTGTCAGTGTGCAGCACATTTAATTTTTTCTTATGGGAACTTTATAAATTTTTTCTTAATTTTATTCTCAAAATATTTTTGAATATTGATTGAATCTGCAGATGTGGAACTTACTGATATGGAGGGCTCACTGTACTTGCAAACCATCTTTAAAAAGTCATCAGGATACAATGCAAAGAACCTGGCTTTCCCAGTCAGCAGCTGTGTGACCTTGGGTAAAACATTCCATCTCTCTGAGCTTTGGTTTCTTCATATATTAAATAGAGATAAGATCTAACCTGTTGTCTTGTAGGACTGTATGTTTTGGGATAAAATGCATATATATATATATACATATATATACATATATATACATATATACATATATACATATATATATACATATATATGTATATATAATGTTTTTTTAGGAACAATTATACTATTATACTGTTATAAGAGTATACTGAATACTGTTCATTATATAGTCCAGGGACCATTATACTATTATATTCTAGAAACCATTATGACACTATTCAGTAAACCTTAGTTGTTACTATTAAAGATAACAGAAAAAACAAATCAAAATGAAAAATATCTTGCATGAGATACTGGGTTTGTGTCTTAATGTTTTCAGATGTAAGTTGACCAAGTGTTAATTAAACCTTCTTAAGGAGAACTTTCTAGAGGAATCTTCCTCAGTTTGAACTTTAAGAGATCAGGCATTGCCCCTACATCTTTCAGTAAAGTAGAAAAGGAAAGCAAATAGCTTCCTTTAGGAGTCAGAAACACCTTGTTTCAAATTTCAGCTCAGTGTGTAACTGCTTGCTGGGTGACCCTGGATGAATTATTATTTAATCTTGATCTCAATTCCTGCACTTTAAAAAATAAAAGTCAAATAACCTTTACAGAAGTGTTGTGGCATTTTGGGGGGTTGAGGGGTGAGTGTAATTCAGTTAAATATTTTCATTGCATAAGTCAGCAAAGGATGCAGAACAGCTACTCTGTAAATGTTGTATCACTCATTTCTTTTCTGAAAATTAAGATTCTTTCCCTAGACTCTGCATCTTTTCTCCATTCACCAGTGAGTGCCCTTCATCCTATTAGAACTGCATTGGTTTACAGGGCTCTTAGTCATTCACAGATGCTTTTTTTGAGTCCCAAAATAGCTTCTATTCTAATTTTCCATTTTAGCATATTTTCCAAGGATTAAGTGCCAAAGTAATCAGAGATAAATAATAGAGTGAAAGAAAACTCACACACACACAATCCAGTAGAGAGAACTGGGGTAAACGGAAACTTCTGCTCTCAAGACATTTCCCTAGTAGAATGCTAGAACAAAAGTCTGTAAAGATACACCAAAGGATTATTTTGGGTAGCAGAAAGAAAGGTGAGAAAATTGCCAAATTTAACTGATGCCTACCTGAACAATAGATCTGACCTAACTACTGCTTAATGTTGAAAATAGATTTCTGCTCTTTAAAGGAATAAGATAACACTATAGAGATTTATAATGATTGTACCCAATAAATGTTTCACATCCTCTTACCTGATGGCAATACTTTTAGAGCAGTTAGCAGAAACATGAACAAAAGGTTGTTTGTAAAATTACCAGCTGTAATAAGTGTAGAATAGAGGACACTGAGAAAGCAAATAAATAATCTTTTAAGGTTATAGTTTTCACAACATTCATACTGAAATATAAGGATTTCTTAACATAAACTTTCTATAAATATAACCTTTAGGTGTAAAGGTAAACACATGATCTAAATGATTAATGATAACATTTTGATATGAGGTTTGTGATAACATCAAGCATTTTATTTTTAGTATGTTACCTCTGTACTTCACATCAGTACTATAAAATACAAAGATTTCTGAACCTCTCAATAATGTAAGAATATCACAGATAAATTAGGCTGGTCCCATTGCACATTGTTTGTTTCTTATTTCTCGGCTTGCATCCATTTTAACTTTTATGTGTGTGAAAGTCAACTTTTTAAAACTTACTATAAATAATAAGCAGTAATTCAGTCCTTAGAAAAATTCATATTTGATATCAAGATAAACTTTTCATTGTTATAATATAAGCTCCATTTGAGCAGGAATATAATCTGTTTTGCTCAAAGGTGTGGTCTCAGTGTCTAGAAGAGTGCCTGGTGTATAGTAGGTGCTCAATAAATAATGTGTAAATACACCAGTAACTACTTTAGAGGAATAAATCTCCAAGCATCTGAAATAGAGTTCTGGGGGAGAAAATATTGAATAGAGTTTTAGGGAAAGAGAGGGAGAAAGGGGGAAAGAATTGACATCTTAGTCTGAACAACTTTGAAAGTACTTTGTTTCTAAAATTGAGGGACTTGACAAAGTTAGACTCACAAAAATCCTCCTGGATACTTCATCGAGGGATTTCATGAGTCCCAGAGTAAACATGTGGTTCTAAGACTTCATTGGGTCATGAATATCATCCAGGAGATGAGAGGCAGAAAATACCTTTGAAAACATGTCTCTCATGCCCCGGGCAGACTCTGCTAAAGTTGAGCTCACAGTAAGAGGCAGACTTCTCCCCTCCTTGTGATGTTTCCAACGTATGCTATTTTCTTTTTCAATAGATCTTTATTGGAGTATAATTGCTTCACAATACTGTGTTAGTTTCTGTTGTACAACAAAGTGAATCAGCCATATGCATGCATATATCCCCATATGCCCTCCTTCTTGAGCCTCCTTCCCACCCTCCCTATTCCACCCCTCTAGGTCATCACAAAGCACCAAGCTGATCTCCCTGTGCTACGTGGCTGCTTCCCACTAGCTAACTATTTTACATTCGGTAGTGTGTATATGTCAATGCTACTCTCACTTTGCCCCAGCTTCCCCCTCCCCACCATGTCCTCAAGTCCATTCTTTATGTCTACGTCTTTATTCCTGTCCTGCCACTAGGTTCATTAGTACCATATTTTTTTTAGATTCCATATATATGTGTTAGCATACGGTATTTTGTTTTTCTCTTTCTGACCTTCTTCACTCTGTATGACAGACTCTAGGTCCATCCACCTGACTACAAATAACTCAATTTCGTTTCTTTTTATGGCTGAGTAATATTCCATTGCAAAGTATACTATTTACTTATAATTGTTTTAAAGCTTTGGTTGACATTTATTTCATTTATCATTGACCACTTCTGAAATGTAAATATTTTGCCCTTGGCTTTTTTGTTTTTTATAAGTTAGCACGTATGAACATAGGAGAAAATTCACTCCAAGTGAACTTATTCTTTTCACCTGTGCCCTGAGAAAGAGCTTTATGGCTCACGATGGTTGATTCACTACAGTGCTCCAGTTTGGGGCCACTGTCATTGGTCATATTAAGAGCTACTAAAATAAAAGGAAATTTTTTCCCCAATAATAGAACATCAGGCTTATTAGCTATATCCTTCCTGCATGGCTATAGCAGCCAACTAAAGATGGATTTTCATGATTGTGATTGACAGTGCTGCTGGCGTAGGTGATACGTGTGTTTGCCATTGCTTCCAGGAGTCTTTCCTCAATCTGCACAGGTCACGAGGACAGGCACTATGTGTCTGGTATTGGTCAACATTGTGGTACCATTGCCTGTCATACTGCTTGATATGTACGGTTGATCCTTGAACAACACGGGCTTGAACTGTTTGGATCTACTTCCACTCAGATTTTTTTCACTATATATAGTACTACAGTACTTCACAATCTTGGTTGAATCCTCAGATGCGGAAGCACCCAGATGGAGGGCTGACTATACATTTATATGCAGATATGCAACTCTGTGGGGATGGGCCCCCTAACCACCACCCCTCCTGCATCATTCAAGGTTTAACTATAGTAGGTGATCAATTTTGCTGTTATTATTGAATTAATGTATAAAATTAATGTTAGCACTAAGATGAGCCAGGGTAGGCGTCCATGATAAGAAATGGATTAGACCGTCTCCGTAGTCAGGAAGCTCTCAGTTTAATGCAGGAAATAGATGTGTGTGTGTGATTATTATACAGGATGGTAAAAACTACCAATGCTGTCATACAGCCCAATCCCAGGGTAGCACAGAAAAGGGCCACTTAATTCAGACCCATGTAGGTGGGCAAAATCAAGGAAGGTTTTCTAGAGATGGTACTAGAGTTAATTGTTGAAATAAATCTAAGATTTAGCCAATTAGAAAGGAAGAAATAGGTATTCTAGGAAGAGACAATACAAACAAGTATAAAAAAGAATGTCCCAATTGGTATATACTCGAGTTTAATATAGTGAGAAGAAACCTCCCTCTCCATTTTCTTTTCTATTTCTTTTTATTCCTCATTCTTTCTCTTTTTCCCCTTTACTCTTATAGCAGTGTCAATACCACAAAAAATATATACTTTCTCCAAAGAAAAACTAAGTTACTATAAAACAATAATCATAAGCATTCCTCAAAATGGTATAAATGTCAGATTCTCTACCTAGAATGTGTGAAAATAGAGGTTCCGCATAGAATACCTGGTGCATTAACATCTGCTGTCCTGTTAATATTGTTTTTATCTTTCATAAGTTGAGCCTTTATCTGGAAATCCTTTTTGTCAAGGCTGTATGATGCTAAACTTTCAACTGAGGACATTGATTTGAAAAGTATGAGCAAGATTTTTCATGTGATGATACACTAACAAGCTTCATGATCATTTCATTCATTCAATTAAAACTGATGGTTAAATTGCTTTCCTGTTCAGTCCAGGGTTAATCCTTCTAGTTTAGTATCTTGGAAATATTAAAACCTACTTTATTGATTGTATTTATGCATTATTTATTATTAAAGTATATAATATATTTTTTAATATTGCAAATCTCCCAGTATTTCAAAGAAGAGTCCCAATAGTATGTAAATTTAGTCTTTTTAATGTTGGTGAATCATTTAATATAAAACTAAGGAGGACTGGTTTGTGACACTGTAAGATTTCTCATATATGAGTGTGTTTGTATGTGTATGTATGTGTGTGTGTCTTTTTTCTCAGGAAAAAAAAAGACCAATATATTAGTTCATGCATTTCCATTTTTTTGTTTGCACCAATCTACTTCCTAAACTTTTCTTGTCTAACTTTCTTTTTAGCTGTCTACCTGATCCCTGTTTTCTAAGAATATTTCCAAGAGGTTTTATTGTTAATAAAGTGTTTTGTGATTAAACACATTTGAGAAATGTTATATGTTACATGTTTCTCTTGAAGACTGAAAGAGTATATGTGTGTGTTAAAGGTTCTGAGGGCTTCCCTGGTGGCGCAGTGGTTGAGAGTCCGCCTGCCGATGCAGGGGACACGGGTTCGTGCCCCGGTCCGGGAAGATCCCACATGCCGCGGAGCGGCTGGGCCCATGAGCCATGGCCGCTGAGCCTGCGCGTCCGGAGCCTGTGCTCCACAACAGGAGAGGCCACAACAGTGAGAGGCCCGCATACCGCAAAAAAAAAAGGTTCTGAGAAGTCCTGCAGTAAATTGCCTTATTAATATTCCTTGTTAATAATTGTTTGGAATCAGTGATTCCAAACTTAGTGTGCCCCATCCCTGTACTGTTACTGCTTTTGCAGCTGATGATTTATGCATGTTATTTATTAACATCCCAAGGAATAAACCTTTGGAAAAACTTAACTATAATATTTTCTACTGAATATTTTTTCTTTCATAAGACTTTGATCACATGTGCTAAATAAGTACCTTTTTTATACATGAGTTTTCCTCACCTTTTAGTTCTCAGATAATTGTCGACTTTCTCTTTTTATAGACCTAATTTAAAATTGAGGTTTGACTTACTGACTTAAGGTAAATATAATCTCTCTAGATCATATATATTATAAGGAAAAGTTTAGAGAAAACAAATTCTCTAAACAAATTCTCTACGGTGAATTTCAATTCCATTTTTCCCCATTTCTTGTCCACCTCTAAGGAGGGCCACTGGGAAGCTCTATGAACACCAACTTCTGACTTTAAGTTAAGAATTAATCCGTGAAATCAAGAGAATTGAACCATGAACAATATATTTGATCATTTCATTGTTTAATATTCAGATGATATTTTAGAGAATCCAGCTGAGTTAAATTAAAAAATATGTATCAACTATAAATTTGTCAATGAAATAGATTTAGTGTACTTTCTAAATACGCTAACCATAAAGATCAGAGAATAATTTTCAGAGGAGACATTTCTACACAGTTCACTAATGTTAGATGTACAGGGAACATTGGTATCCCTGCAACCTTTTATATTATACTGGTATTCTCAGTCTCCTCTCAGTTCTGACAATTGCTCTTAAGATTCATAAGAAACAAAAATTAGTACTGAATAATAAAATAATGGAAAAGCCTAAAGTAGTTTACTTTAATATCTAAGATAAAGCAATGAAACAATCACATTTATTGAATGTCAACATTTTATTTGCAGTGTTTATTTAGTTCTCGTGACAACCTAAAAAATTAAGTGAAATTATTATGTCCATTTTAAAATGAGGAATCTAATGAGTAAAGTGTATGTGTCATATCCACAAAGTAATGTTGAAAGGAAACTGTGATTCTGGGATTCAAGTCTATCTAAATAAAAGCACATATATTCTACTGTTATCCCCACTTTACAGTTTAATTCATAACCATTAGGGTCTGTCACTTTCTGCCTATCAGTTCTGAAAACTTGTACTTGATCTATATCAAAGCTTAAAACCTGCCAGTAACCACACACATACTTTCTTCTCTTTCTCCTATTATAGCAGAGAAGGTTTTCCAACTATAAGTCTAATTCCTCTACTTGCTTAAGAACACATACCCATCTCATTCTCCCTTATTTTCAGAAACCCTCAATCACAGCTATTGTCTTTGAGGCCTTAAATAATTTTCAACATCATTCTCGTTACCAATGAAGGAACAGCAACTGAAGATTTATGTTTCTAATTTAAAATTGTCAAAAACTGTATTCTTTATGTAGCAACATGAAACATATTTAATTTTGAACCTGTGATTTCACCCTATATACTAGATGTGATTAATTCATGTTGTATAGACTGTTACAACCACGAATTAGCACTAAACACCTGGGTTTGAAAATTGAAAAAGAATGGCATTATCCCATTTAAGTAGGAAACATCATTATCCCATTTAAGTAGGAAACATCAGCTCTGCATTACTGCTTGGGACGAAAAAGCGGGAATAGAAGTTATACAAGAGTTGATCAGAAGTCGGTACTAGACCCAATGCAGTCACACAAAACTTGTAAATAATTGACTCCCTACGCAACCTGTGTCTGCAAGGAGAAAAAACATAGAACAGTGGGGAGTAATGCAGTGTCAGAGCAGTGCAGACTGTCCTTCCTCATCTCCTCTCCTTCCTTGGTAGATGAAAATGTTCATTTTTTAATGACCAAAGGTAAAGGTGGTTCTGTACTCTGCCTTATCACTGTAAAGATGCATTCTTTAGAAGAATTTTTGTCAGACACTTTTGGAAGAATGAAGCAATTTACAAAAATGAGAAAAAGAAAAAAAATAGAGAGAAAGGCAGAGACATATAAAGGTTGATCTGAAGATTTTCAGATCTGAAAAAGAATTCTATATTCTTTGTATTATTTAAACCTAACCTAAAAAATAATATGTGAAAAGTGTGTATGTGTTGATACATGTTCTGTTTAGCATAATTTAGAATGATGAAACATGTAAGACAACCAAAATATTCACCTATAGGAAAACAGTTAATCAGAATACATTCATACCATCTTGGATTGGAAGAATCAATATGGTGAAAATGATAATACTACCCAAAGCAATCTACAGATTCAATGCAATCTCGATCAAACTACCAACGGAATTCTTTACAGAATTAGAACAAAAAATTTTACAATTTGTATGGAAACACAAAAGACCCTGAATAGCCAAAGCAATCTTTTTTTTTTTTTTTTGCGTTATGCGGGCCTCTCATTGTTGTGGCCTCTCTCGTTGCAGAGCACAGGCTCCGGACGCGCAGGCTCAGCAGCCATGGATCACGGGCCTAGCCGCTCTGTGGCATGTGGGATCTTCCCGGACCGGGGCACAAACCTGTGTCCCCTGCATCGGCAGGCTGACTCTCAACCACTGTGCCACCAGGGAAGCCCCAAAGCAATCTTGAGAAAGAAAAGTGGAACTGGAGGAATCAGGCTCCCCAACTTCAAACTATACCACAAAGCTACAGTAATCAAGACAGTATGGTACTGGCCCCAAAACAGAAATGTAGATCAATGGTACAAGATAGAATGCCCAGAGATAAACCCATACACATATGGGCACCTAATTTACGACAAAGGAGGCAAGAACATATAATGGAGAAAAGACAGCCTCTTCAATAAGTGGCTCTGGGAAAACTGGACAGCTACATGTAAAAGAATGAAATTAGAACACTACCTAACACCATACACAAAAATAAGCTACAAATGGATTAAAGACTTAAATGTAAGATAAGGCACTATAAAACTCTTAGAGGAAAACATAGGAAAAGCACTCTGATGTAAATCATAGCAAGATCTTTTATTGATCCACCTCCTAGAATAACATAAATAAAAACAAAAGTAAACAAATGAGACTTAATTAAACTTAAAAGCTTTTGCACAGCAAAGGAAATCATAAACAAGACAAAAAGACAAC
This sequence comes from Neophocaena asiaeorientalis asiaeorientalis, assembly GCF_003031525.2. Classification (NCBI taxonomy): domain Eukaryota; kingdom Metazoa; phylum Chordata; class Mammalia; order Artiodactyla; family Phocoenidae; genus Neophocaena; species Neophocaena asiaeorientalis. The sequence continues at coordinate 5,920,250 of NW_020175186.1, forward strand.
CCTCAGAATGGGAGAAAATATTTGCAAATGAAAGAACAGACAAAGGATTAATCTCCAATATATACAAACAGCTCATGGAGCTCAATATCAAAAAAACCCCAAACAATCCAGTTAAAAAATGGGCAGAAGACCTAAATAGACATTTCACAAAGGAAGACATACAGATGGCCAAGAGGCACATAAAAAGATGCTCAACATAACTAATTATTAGAGAAATGCAAATTAAAGCTACAATGAGGTGTCACCTCATGCTGGTCAGAATTGCCATTATCAACAAATCTAGAAGCAATAAATGCTGGAAATGGTGTGGTGAAAAGGGACCCCTCCTGCACTGTTTGTGGGAATGTAAATTGATACAACCACTATGGAAAACAGTATGGAGGTTCCTTAAAAAACTAACAATAGAACTACCATATGACCCAGCAATCCCACTACTAGGCATATACCCTGAGAAAGCCGTAATTCAAAAAGAGACATGTACCACAATGTTCATTGCAGCACTATTTACAATAGCCAGGACATGGAACCAACCTAAATTTCCATTGACAGATGAATGGATAAAGAAGATGTGGCACATATATACAATGGAATATTACTCAGCCATAAAAAGAAACAAAATTGAGTTATTTGTAGTGAGGTGGATGGACCTAGAGTCTATCATAGAGTGAAGTAAGTCAGAAAGAGTAAAACAAATAAAGCATATATATGGAATCTAATAAAAAATAAAAATGTTACTGATGAACCTAGTTGTGGGGCAGGAATAAAGAGGTAGACATAGAAAATGGACTTGAAGACAAGGGGTGGGAGGGTGAAGCTGGGCGAAGTGAGAGTAGCAACGACAGATATAGACTACCGAATGTAAAATAGTTGGCTGGTGGGAAGCAGCAGCATAGCACAGGGAGATCAGCCCCGTGCTTTGCGATGACCTAGAGGGGTGGGATACGGAGGATGGGAGGGAGGCTCAAGAGGGAGGGGACATGGAGACGTGTGTGCATATGGCTGATTTACTTTGTTGTGCAACAGAAACTAACATAGTATTGTGAAGCAATTATACTCCAATAAAAATCTATTAAAAAATTTTAAAATGTGGCAGTTTGTATTAATGTTTGTAATATTACCTGCCTATTCTAAAATACCTGTCCTGCTGATGGCAGAATGGGCTGTGAGGTTTTTTTTTACCAGTGAAACATGAGAAGAAGTCATATGAATAGCTTCCAAGATGAAGATTTGAGTCAATGCCTTCTTCTTTCATGTTCTCTATAAAGAGAACCATTGTTCCAAATTGAGCCTGCTCTGTCAGACTGAGTCCCACAGGGACAATTCATGGAGCTGAGTGGCAGCTCTTCCTTGGTAGATGTGTAGCAAATAAACCAGATGACTGTGGTAAATCAACTGGATTCTGAGATTATAGGGTCATTTGTTATTAGCACAGCATGATTTATCCTGAACCGACTATAATGTAGACTTGTCTGTATAAATGAGGCAGTCCACATGGTTGGGTAGTGGTGGAAAATCCAAAGTAATAGATTCCTGTTAGGCCCTGCAGCTCCTTTGGAGTATTAGACATTTCTCTCCACTATCAGGTTCAGCGTATGTCATGCTGGCTTATGCTGTGGCATAATTCTAATTATAAACCTAGTAAAACAGGAGGGGAAGAGGGGCAGGTCCTAAGGAGAGCAGGTGTTGTCTTGTGGAGGGGAGGTCTCTGCATTTTCTTCCTTCATAGAAGAAATTATATCTTGATTTTGGTGTCAAAATTTTGGTGTCATGGGGTGAGCCATGTGCTCGGGTTGAAAAGGTTCAGAGTATTCAGGGAAGTGAAAATCTTCACAGGCACCCACTCAGACGTTTGCATCATGCAGGTCAGAGTTTTCCCAGCCTGAGCCTTTGCCTTGTTAAAGCAGACCATCTTAGTTCAGCCTTTAACTATCCTTGATGTTCAATCTCTCTAACTATTGAGGTCTGTGCTTGGTCTTTGACTTCTCCTTTCTCCCCACATTGGGTGATGAGAGCTCATCAAAGAGGCTCCCCAGGTTTCATACCTTGATTTTAATTGCCTGTCACTCACCCTGAGCTGTTCATTATCTTTTTGTGAATGTAAATGGCACTTTGCAATAGCCATTGGATCTCACTGCTCTTAGAGCTACAAATCTTTCACACGTCTTGAACATTGATACTTTCCACTGGCTAGTCAATTTGTTTCTTATGATACATTAGTCCATTCAGCAGTGATATTTTTTTAAACAACTGGACTACCATCCTGTATCCAGGGATATTAAATTTCTTTTCATGATAATGAGAATATTTTAAATAAGATTGTCCTGATGGTTGTACAACTCTATGAATACACTAAAAACTGCATTGTTTGGTATGACATGTAAATTGCATCTCAGTATAGCTGTCAAAAAGCCTTAGAAACACATGCTTTATAAAAATTATGATATAAATTTAATGATATTCTATATTCTAGTAACTATTAATTACTGATATTATCTTCCAAATATTTTCTGATTTCATTTCCCAGGAAATATGCAGTTTATGTGAAGGTCCAATATGCTTTATTTTAAATAGTGATATATACTTTTATACTTTTTTTTTTAGGATTGTTGCCAAATAACAATTTATTTTTAAAATCGCAAAACATGTTCTAGCACATTCAGTAGCAAAGATCTACCGGTGGTACACACATTAAGAAGACACACATTAGGTTTCTAGTTGGGCTGATTCAAATCTATATGCCTGGAAAGGTGGTTGTGCTTAGTGGAGCTTTTAAGAATCAAAATGCAAAGCAATGCATAAAAACAAGTTTGAAAATGTCAAAGAGTTTTCAGATAGACTTATTACAGTTTAGTGTATTAAACCATTTATGTCCATTTTCCAATAATCAGTGAGGACTTTTATGTCAAGTATCTTATATTATGCCTTTATATCTGGTTCATCCAAATACTCAATGAATGCTTGATAGATGAATGACTGTATGGCAATGAACCTATAAATGAAGAACTTTATAAATGAAGAAGCTATAAATGAAATAACTTCAATGGTGACATTTTAGACGTTGTTAGAAGCTAGTGTAGATATGCAGAAAGGTACCCTTGAGCTTGAAGTGTTTCAAGTACCATCATAAAGAGATTAAACTTTTATAATGATGTATGTAGACAGACATATTGTGTAGACAAATAATGTTGCCTGAAAAACTGAAATATTAATTCACATGCATAAAGTTCACATTGAGATAACTGACTTTCAAAAGAGAAAATTCATATAGCACAACATGTTTTCTACAAGTAGCCGCTATTCCCCTTACAACATGTCTGATCACTCAGCATGAAATTACTATAACACTGTTATTCAGTTTTTAAAGATCTAGGAAAGGAAAAACAAACTGGCAGTATTAAAATTATGAACATAAGCTTGAGGATAAAAACAAGCAAGTATGCTTAGGACGATGGTTGTAGCAGATAAGTATGATGCTTGTTAAGGTATATCTTGATTTTGGTATCAAACTGCCTTCAACATTTCCTATCTAAATCCTTGAACTAATTTTGTTAAATGGAAAATGCTAAGCAGTTTGTCTTAAAACTGCCTGTAAGACCTACTCAGGCTTAAGAATGATTTGAACAGACATCAAGCTGAAATCTAACTAGTGGTAAAGACAACACAGCTCAATTTGTTCTATGTGAACTAGATCTAAATTGTGCTGTAATAAATGACATATAATAGCTCTAGGAGAGGAGTTATAGTAATCATACCAAACTGTTTTCTAAGGAAGAATCAGATTTTCAATCAATATAAGCTTGGCCTGCCCATGGAGCTAGCCTGTAAAATAGGCTTATCTCTCTAAAGACTGGACAAAAAGTAAAACTTCCCTTATCAAACCTATTCACCCCTTTGGGCTAACGTTAATTATCGGGAGTCTCTTGCTACTACAAATTTTCTTTCCATTCCAATAGGCTTAAACTTGCATTTGTGTAAAAAAAATTTAGTTCTTACTCCATACCATGTTAAACTTAAAAAAATTATTGGACTTATCATTTATTTTCAGGTAGCTTAAATGAAATTTCATCCTTATTTTTAAAAGCAGCATTTAACTACAGTGTTCCAGACAAACAAAATCTCCCATAAGAATTATGAATACTACTTTTTTTTACTAGACTAAAATTCTATACAGCACTAAGGAATACGATGGCACAGATGTAAAAATAAAAAAAACAATGCATACTTTGAGAATTATCTATTTATAAATGGGTAAATGCATAGCTTATATATTCCACTACTGATACTTTCAGGTTTGATTGTAGTAGGTATTTAACTAAAATTTTATTAAGTACCTTCCGTGTGAAGAATATTGTATAGTTTTTGATTTAACGAACCTGGCAATTTTTCTTAAGACTTTTAATTTTTAAAAAAAAGGTTCTAGGTTATAAAATGAAGTGAACAAAGCACAAGCTGAAAACAAATATAAGAATATAGAATTTAGGAGAATCCAGTGACAGGGAGCTAATCAGCAAAAAGTTTCTAGAGGAGGAGGAATTTGTGTCTGGGGCTTGAAGATCATGCCCAACTTGGAAAAGTACAGGGTGGAAAATAGATACTCCAGGCTGGTCCTTAGTGAAGTATGTAGAGAGAAACAAGTAACTTATTGAGAATTATACTGATAATTATGAATAAGGACAGCTAATATTTATTGACCACTTCCATTTTTTTCAAAACACTTGCTAAGTGCATTATTTCTGTTATCTCTATACCTTCATCAGACAGTTACTATTATTATTCCCATTCTATGATTAGGGCCTCTAGGCCAGAGTGGTCAGGTGAAATAGTTAGTAAACTATGGAGCTAGGGTTTCAGACCAGGTGAATTTAACTGCAGAGCTCACTCTCTTTTCCACAGTATCCTCTATATTCTTATTCTAATCACATGCAGATAAGACTTTGGGGTACTATATATCATTTCTGAGAATACCCTTAAAATAATTATTTCATTCTACCCAAAGTATTCATAAAACTGATATATATTCTATTCTTGTATTATAATTCTTAAAATATTTATTTTAGCATCCTGATATAAAAAAAGATGCTTAAAGGCCCAAACTGTGTTGCCTCAGGACATTAATATGCACAGAAAAACCAGCTGAAGAAACAGTTGTTGGACTTAATTCACCCCTTTTGATATCAATTAAAGAGAATGCTTCTAATGTAACATATGGGGAAAAGTCAGTATTTCTGAAAAAGATACATGAGGAACTGATATTTGATATGATAAACAATTAGAAGTCATTAGCATTTTCTTACACAGAAACATAATATGAAAACAGAACTTTATATATAAAATATAATATATTTTAAGTGTATTTATAAACATCATATATATACTTAGTTATTTTTATTAAATTATATATAGATGGGGTGATATATTAAATAGATATATAGACATATCTATCCATAATTTAATCAAAATAACTAAATGATCCTCTCTAGCATGTCTAAAGAAACCAACTTGAGAAGCTTGGAACTGGGTGGAAACTAACTCCTGATCCATATAACTTGAGAGTTATTTTTTCACTGAGACTATCTCTGACTGGGTAAAGGTAAAAAAAAAAAGTCATTATTTGATGGATGGGACTTTTTCAAAATTTTTAGAAAAACACCTGAATATATAAAGAGGAACAAGACAACAGATAAGTAAGTGCATATCAAAAATAAAAGGATATTTAAAAGTTAATGGTGGATTCCATAGGTTTAGAGATCAATACACTCCTTTTTGTATAAAACATAACAATAGCAAAACAAAAAAAAACAAAGCAAAAAAAGCACATATGAAGAAAACCAAAAAGAAATACCTTAGCTCAAAAACAAGAATAGCTTAAAATATAGACATTACTGGGCTTCCCTGGTGGCACAGTGGTTGAGAGTCCACCTGCCGATGCAGGGTACACG
>NW_020175186.1:5926316-5928966 GCF_003031525.2 Neophocaena asiaeorientalis asiaeorientalis
AAAAAAAAATATATATATATATATATATATACATTACTATATATAAAATAGATAAACAACTAGGACCTACTGTATTGTAATTGGGAATTATATTCAGTATCTTCTATAATCTACAATGGAAAAGAATTTGAAAAAGAAAAAATATATATGTATAACTGAATCACTTTGCTGTACACCTGAAACATTATAAATCAACTATATTTCAATTTAAAAAGAAGAAGAGGGCTTCCCTGGTGGCGTAGTGGTTGAGAGTCCGCCTGCTGATGCAGGGGACACGGGTTCGTGCCCTGGTCCGGGAAGATCCCACATGCCGCGGAGCGGCTGGGCCCGTGAGCCATGGCCGCTGAGCCTGCGCGTCCGGAGCCTGTGCTCCGCAACGGAAGAGGCCACAGCAGTGAGAGGCCCGCGTACCGAAAAAAAAAAAAAAGAAGAAGAAGAAACCAGCTCTGCTGTCGCCTTGATCCCTAACTTCTAACCTTCATAATAGTGACAAAATAAATTTCTCTTATTTAAAAAATAAACACAAAAACAAGATTATCATGTTCTTGGGTCAGAAGCAGGAGAGAGTCAAAGCAGAATTTTATTCTCTGAACTTTACAAAATGAAGATGCAGCCTGCAATTCAGCTTTGATTAACTATAGGGATAAAAATATGCCAAAAAAAGAGAGCAGTAGAGCTGAACTCATAGGTGGAAGTGAGGACAAGGTTAGAATTTCTTTACTTGTAAAAGCAGTCTCCAACTCCCCAAGCCCACACACACTTTAAAGAAGTGTACCTAGGAATATCTCACATTTGTGATAAATACGCAGCATGTAACTTTTGGCTGAGATGAGTTACTAACTTGTTGGTGAATGGACGTCTGATGTCACAGTATCTCCCTGTAGAAAGAGCCCTAAAACTCATGTAAGACCTGATTTCTGACTGGGGAAACTGGAATCAGGTACAGGCAATCACAATCCCGCTCAACAGGTATAGGTGAGCAGAGTAGAAAAGAGGAGCAAAATTAAAGGATCAAACAGAAAACGAAAATTTCCCCACAAAATAGGTCTTTGAACCCATATTCTAAGATATATAAGAAATCTATTTCTAAGAAAGTAAATAAAGTCTAAATCAGACCACAGAGGAGGCATTGCAAAAAAATCAGTTTTACAGGACAGGGTAACAAGATTTCAAAATAATATTTAGGAATCTCAAAGATACAAATGAAATAATAACATTTAAAATAAAAGCCTGATAAACATGAACCATTTTCAAAGTGAAAAAACATTAGCACTAGGTCCTATAAAAACAGCTGCAAAACTTGAAAATATGGTTATTGAAATAACAACATAAAACTATAAATGAGGTGAACCTTTGTATAGCTATGATTGAAAAGATAAATCACATCATGGAGAAAAATAACAAAGAATTCACTAAGAAATACACACAGAGAAACAAACATATGTATATAGTCTCTTTTACCATCCTCAAAGAATTTCTATATTAATCTCATATTTATGGAATCAGGCAAACAACACTTGTATCTTAAAGACCCCACAATTGATGCCATATGCAAAACCATTATCAGGTCTAATATCCTGGATTAAAACAATAAGAAAAGTATTGAGAGTTTTCATATTCCCCCATAATCTGCTTTCAAAAAATCCAGGGGAAATAAAACACAAGTATGACAGGAATCACTTTATTTCTGAAACTCTTAACAGTTAAGTTGTATCAGCTGTTTTGAACTCCAGTACTATACTTTAATTAGAAATAAAACGTAGGTTAATCTAAAAGAAAAACTTGGATGCATTTTTTAAAAAGAAAACTTTTAGCATGGTGAAAATGTGTGATTGTGGTTAGTCATTTGTTCATATCTAATTGGTCAATAAATGGGATGCATATCTTTTGTTGTAAATGTGTGAGTGAATAAAAGGTATATATAACCACAGCTGTCTCTCCATTTCTCTATTACCCAAACACATTCATACATGTGTGGGGATAGATACATTCCTACGTGTGTGTGCTTGTGTGTATGTATATATATACATACATACATACCCACAAAATATCCTACTGAATCTAATTCAGGAATGTCATTTTTTTTAAGAAACTATATTTTCTGTCAATCTTATTTACATTTTCTGTTTAAGGTTCTGTGGAAGAACAACTTAAGACCACTCAGTGGCTGTTCCTACCTGTTCAGTGGCCTGAGCAGGGGAAGCTGCAGTCCAGTCCCCAGTAGTGAGCTGAGCGCCGCAGTCTTCACGAGGGAACTGCTGGATGGCCACAGAGGGCACCTGCAGACCTGTCTGCAACCTCAGGTAGAGTACAGTAAATTCTTGGGAGCTGGAGCAGTCCATTCACCTGGAAATTCCTCCTGGGTCACACCCTTTCCAGCCACCGCCAGCTCTTCCTTTTCAATCTCTTCAGCACCTCTGTAGAAGTAGAGATCAGGCTGATCTGACCCCGGGGGTTCATGGGAGACAGTGCCACGCATGCGCAGATCTTCCCGCGCAAGCATCCACCACATCAGACCCACCGAGTGCGCTCCCTTTTTAGGATCTTACATCAGGATACATCAAGTTAGTCTGAAAACAGGCCAAGTAATGCCTGAGAGGTCCAGGAGTAAGAAATAATGGAGAAAAGCAGAAGAAAACACAGGCCATTT
>NW_020175186.1:5929073-5943684 GCF_003031525.2 Neophocaena asiaeorientalis asiaeorientalis
GGACTATCATGTGAGCTCCCTTATCGTTGCTCGGGGATGGCAATGTCCACATAGTGCAGAGGAGAGTCTGTGGGACACAATGACGGTAGGTGGGTTAACATAAGACACCTCTGAGATCAGCCCTGGATCAGTAACCAAGGGAAGTCATGGCTCCCGGAAGGCTACCTAGATCTCGTTAGGGAAGGTTCCAGGAGAAAAGCAGCCAGCAATACGAGGGGTCCAGTGGCAGCAGCAAACTTCAGCACAGCTTGCTAGCCAGTATTCCCGGAGGATACAACACTGACATCTGCCCCGTTTTCAATGGCAACAATGGCACCAATGGCACGAGCTGCCAGCAGAAGCTTCTCCCAGGTCCTCTTTAGGTGTATGAGGTAATACCATCACTTTTCATTTTGTAGATGTACTGTTCTGTTGGGTAGTCAAGGTTGATGCTACCTAGGTGGGTTCCTGCTGCAAGGAATTTGAGGACATCCTTCTCCTTTATTTGTAGGACATCAAGGGATCCGGGTTTCCTTTAACTTACGAGATGAACCCAGAGCAATGCTGTATGGACCCCTCTCTGGGTAGCGCAGAAAAGCAGGAATGTCTCTTTTAATAAATAAAGAAAAGCATTATATTAGCAAAAAAAAAAAAAGAATTCTTCACAGCAGTAAATATTTGGCAAGTTTCAATTAATGCAAAAATAATAAACCAGGTATAAATATATTTCCTCTAATAAGTTAACTCTGATGATCTTGGTTTATCATGTTTACTGATTAGCAGTGGTTGAACATAACATTATTATTTAAACAGGTGACATTAATGTGGCTTAAGCAGCTAACAATTTTTTTCTGTGAATGTGGAAATATATAGCATACTTTTATATTCTGGGCCTGAGAGAAAGGAATGATAATGTTGATACCATTTTAAAACTATTTTTTTTCTCATAAATTGAGAGGAGAGAGATGTTTTCCATCACAGTGGTCACTCATTATGTTCTCTAATTAAGTAGGTTGAGGAGAGAATACCCATAACAATAATTCTGATGAAATTCCTACTCCTTTTTAATGATCTCATATCATATGTATTTTTCATAGTTTCTATTCTAGGGGCAAGGATGCTTTTTAAAGCATAATTAATAATATTTTCTGCCTAAGGGGCTGCATTATCTGGTGAAAACTGTAGTTTTCTTGGACTAAAAACTCATTAATGTTGAAATCAATGGATATATGTTTTGTTCATTGCGATTCAACTCATTTCTCCATGAGTTACACTGTAGACCAAAATACTTGACTTCATTCTTTTTTCTCAAGAGAGAAGAATTTGAAAAGACAATGCAGTTGACAGAGAAGATCCTGGGCTTTAGCAGTAATGAGCTAAAGTACCAATGAGGAAAGAGAATTAACTGTATAAGCTCAGATTTATAGTCTAAAAAATGCAGACTATAATAATATTTGCCTTGCAAGGTAGATAGCATTAAAGTAACATAGTAAAACACTATGAAGTGCCTACACATCAAGTTATCCATTGCCTTAATGGTGTGCCTTTTATATCTACCAAATATCAATGGCTTATAACAAGAAACATTTTCATATGCTTATACATCTATTTATCTGCTGAAAGGTCTTTTCATCTCTGCTACACGCATCTGACCTCAGCTGGGTTTCTTCAGGAGCATGTGGTCAGTTGTAAGTTGTGGAAGAACTATTGATACCTGGGTTCAAATGTCTTTAGCTGGGATAAATTTACTCTCTTCCATATGGTCTCATTGTCCAGCATTCCAGCATGCTAGCTGGTACTTATTAGCATATGATTTGATGATGGTGCTGGAGGGAAGGGTGTGGAGTCCATGAGTAAGAGTAGAAATGTGCAAGAGTCTTGAGCCCTAGACTTGGAACTAGCACACAGCTATTCCTGCTGCTTCCTACTGGCCAAGTCAAGTGACAGGGCGAACTCGGATTTGAGGTATGGAGAAATTGACTCCTCTTCTTCTTAGGAGGGTTTGTGAAGTCTATTAAAAGGAGTATAGATACAGAAGGGAAGAATTGGGAGCATATTTGTAATTAATCTACTACAACCTGGCCCAAAGGAAGCAAAAAATAATTTTTTTCCTCTATCTATTGATATAAACACTATGCATAAATTAACTACCAAATCCTCCATAAAAGGCAATATTGGATACATAAATTAATTCAGAATCCAGAGTACTAATCTTTCTAAAGAATAAACACGATGTTCAGATTTCCCTAAAATATCATACTTTCAAAGATTTGCCTTCATCTGGCAGAGAGGGTGTCAGGTAGCTCACGCACCAGGCTACCTCTTCAGTCTTATCACTCATTGCTCTCACCAGCCTCTCGCATATGTCAACCAAAAGAACCGTGAGCTATAAAGAGGCAAAAAGGCAGTTTATTTGGTGACTTAGAACTGCAATTTGGGGATCACAGATTCTGGAGGAACCCCGAATAGTGTCCCATCAGAGAAAATGGGTAAGGGTTTTGATGGGAAAAAAGAAGTTCATGCAGGCTTACACAAGTTGTTTAGCAAAACTTTGGATTGGAGGATAAATTTGTTCTACACGTACAATTGGGTTGTGGAGTACATCTCATCCTTTACTAGGGAAAGGTATGTTTTCTTTCGTCCAGAAAAAGTCCAGTTCTCAGCATTATTCTTTGGTTTTGGCAATTCAGCAACTATTCGGCGGTTTGATTTTAGAGTGTTCAACAAAAGTTCAGCCCAGGCAGGGAACATGGAAGTCCTCAGGTCACATTTCAGTCATTCCTGACACAGCTCCTTTCACACATATATCCACAATAAGCTTTTTATGGGGCTTTTGCACATTCTTTCTTTTCACCATTTCTCCTTATCCAGCAGATGCCTTCCCATACTCAGACTTTCAGCTCAGGCACCCACTGGTTTGATGCTCAACCCCATCGTATGCCTGTCTCTCTCAGAGCTGGGGATTTTTCTGTCAGCCTCTTCTAGTAGATCATGACCTCCTGCAGGAGGAATTTTCACCTTTATCTCTGTTGTTGTCTCAGTGCTTGGAACGTAGAAGTGCGTAACATATATTCAATGAACAAAGGAATATATCTTTCAAAAAATAATGTTTTGTAGTGAATGGCATCCCATATATTTAGTTCAATTTTTTTTAACCCAGTAGGGCAAAGCACCATACTAAAGATAGGATATAATAATGACAGAAGAAATAGATTCTATTTCTAAGAGGCTTGCTCTTTTAGGGAGAAAAAAAGTAGATCTAGAGAGAAATACTACGAAGTACTACATTTTCCATAGTGGATTACAGTTTGGAAGTCAGTCTAGCATGTTTGATACCCAGCGTGTTTTCCCCAGTAGAATAAAATAACAGGAGATCTCGATTATAACCATTTTGAAACATTTTGTTTTATTTCTTTTAAGCGCCAAGGGAAAAAATATAATTTATTTGTTTTTTGTTTGAAAGGGAAATAACCCCATTTCAAGCATCTCAGTTCTAGAAAAGGCACTGTGTGTTCCCCATGAAAATATATAGATGCTCATATATTTGTAAAATTAACATAAATCTTCCACAAGGAAACGTATGAAGGCTCTTTCATTGAAACATTTTAATTTAAATGGAAAGTCTAGTGAGAAATAGCTGAACTTTCTTTGAAAACTCAACAGCAGGCAATACTGAATTTCAAGCACCTGCAGTGTGGCAGATATTTAGTTATGTTTTAGAGATAGATGCTCCTATCATATCCAGATAAGCTTTATAAGTCGGTGAGGTAGATTTCTAAACTGATAGTTTCAATACTGTATGGTAACAAATGGGACCTAATTAAAGTTAAAAGCTTCTATTCAGCAAAGGAAACCACTGAAAACAAAAAGACAACCTACTGAATGACAGAAAAATTTTGCAAGTCATATGACTGATAAGGGGTTAATATTCAAAATATTAATCAAAATTTCATCCAAACAGCATTCAATATCAAAAACAAACAAACAACCCCATTAAAAATGGGCAGAAGAATAAATATTTTTCCAAAGAAGACATACAGGTGGCCAATAGGTACTCTCAACATCGATAAACATCAGATAAGTGAAAATCAAAACAGCAATGAGAGATTACCTCACACCTGTCAATGCTGTCACCAAAGAGACCACAAATAACAAATGTTGGCAAGGATGTGGAAAAAAGGGAACGCTTATACACAGCTGGTGGGGTTGTAAATTGATGCAGCCACTGTGGAAAACAATATGGGAGTTCCTCAAAAAACTAAAAATAGAACTACCATATGATCCAGCAATTCTACTCCTGGATATATATTTTTAAAAAAACAAAAACACTAATTCAAAAAGATACATGCATCCCAGTGTTCATAGCAGCATTATTTAAACAGCCAAGATATGGAAGCAACCTAAGTGTCCACCAACAGATGAATGGATGAAGAAGATATAGTATTTATATACAATGGAATATCACTCAGCCATTAAAAAGAATAAAATTCTGCCATTTGCAACAAGGGGAATGGATCTTGAAGGTATTATGCTTAGTGAAATAAGTCAGAGAATGACAAATATTCTACGTTATCACTTATATGTGGAGTCTAAAAAATAAAACAAACAAAAGTAAATATATATATAAAAAGACTCACAGATATAGAGAACAAACTAGTGGTTACCAGTGGGGACATGGAAAGGGGAAGGAGCAAGATAGGAGTATGGGATTAAGAGATAGAAACTACTATGTATAAAATAAGCAACAAGGATATATGGTACAGTATGGAGAAATATGGCCATATATTGTAATAACTTTAAACGGAGTACAATCTGTGAAAATATTGAATGACTAAGTTATAACAAAATATTACTACATGGTAAGGAAAAGAGCAGAGAAAAATTTATTGTAGTCTAGAGGAAGGTTACAGGGTCTGGATTAGAGTGTTAGGAAAATATTCCTAGAGAAAGTGTTGCCTCAGTTAACTCTTTAAAAATGAGTAGGTTTATCAAAAGATGGTGAGAGATTCTACAGGCCAAGTGTGAAAGGCATTCCAGATAATACTGTGTGTTGTTTGGAGCAAATATTTTATAACTGGCTACAATTACTTTAAATTGCCAGTAGTGAAAATGGATTATCCACTGAGAAATCCATCTAGAAACTATTGTTGTGAACATTGGTGGTGCCACCCACAAAAGGTGCTGTAGGAATTGTGGGGGGAATGCTGCACTGTAGTTTATGATTAGGAAGAAAGATGACATGAGTCATCCTACAGTGCCCAGGACCATACTAAACAAAGAAGTATTGTTTCACATTCAACGTGACTTTAAAATCCTTACCAGATCATTATTTAGATGAAACACACACACATACACAGTCATCTGATTATCAGAAACTAAACTATAACTATATAACTGTTTCTATAGAATAATACAGTTTTTCATAAGGGTCTAATACATAGTAAATTTCATGAGTAGTTTAATTTACAATAAATAAATACATTCAGCTATAAAGCAAACTAAGGAAAATAATATTTGTCTCATTCAGAACTTTATCATGGACTATTCAAATTTCATAAAATAATGTCACTAATACTAGTGCTGCTTGTGAGATGTGAGTTGTCAATACAGTACTCTTATAACAGTCTTCCTTAAAGGTTGTTGCATTTATGACTACTGTATTTTACGTATAGGTACAAGCGTGTAGTCACTTCACTTCACTAGGTTTTAGAACTCATCATGTTTAAAGATCTTTTTTGATCCACCTCCTAGAGTAATGGAAATAAAAACAAAAATAAACAAATGGGACCTAATGAAACTTAAAAGCTTTTGCACAGCAAAGGAAGCCATAAACAAGACGAAAAGACAACCCTCAAAATGGGAGAAAATATTTGCAAATGAATCAACTGACAAAGGATTAATCTCCAAAGTATATAAACAGCTCATGCCGCTCAATATTAAATAAACAAACAACCCAATCCAAAAATGGGCAGAAGATCTAAATAGACATGTCTCCAAAGAAGACACACAGATGGCCAAGAAGCACATGAAAAGCTGCTCAACATCACTAATTATTAGAGAAATGCAAATCAAAACTACAATGAGGTACCACCTCACACCAGTTAGAATGGGCATCATCACAAAATCTACAAACAACAGATGCTGGAGAGGGTGTGGAGAAAAGGGAACCCTCTTGCACTGTTGTTGAGAATGTAAATTGATACAGCCACTATGGAGAACAGTGTGGAGGTTCCTTAAAAAACTAAAAATAGAATTACCATATAACCCAGCAATCCCACTACTGGGCATATACGCAGAGAAAACCATAACTTAAAAAGACACATGCACCCCAATGTTCATTGCAGCACTGTTTACAATAGCCAGGTCATGGAAGCAACCTAAATGCCCATCGACAGACGAATGGATAAAGAAGATGTACATATATACAATGGAATATTGCTCAGCCATAAAAAGGAACGAAATTGGGTCATTTGTAGAGGTGTGGATGGATCTAGAGACTGTCATACAGAGTGAAGTAAGTCAGAAAGAGAAAAACAAATATCGTATATTAACACATATATGTGGAACCTAGAAAAATGTTTCAGGTGAACCGGTTTGCAGGGCAGAAATTGAGACACAGATGTAGAAAACAAACGTATGGACACCAAGGGGGGGAAGCGGCAGGGGTTGGGATGGTGTTGTGATAAATTGTGCGATTGGGATTGACATGTATACACTGATGTGTATAAATGTGATGACTAATAAGAGCCTGCTGTATAAAAAAATAAATAAAATTCAAAAAAACCTCATCATGCTTAAAAATGTATGTATTAAAATATATCTTGATTTGTTATAAATAAGTTTCCATTTATATCAAATTTAAAATGGGAGCATTATTTTAATTGTTTACATTATGTTATGGGCAAATTATATTACCCATGAATATCTTCTTCTAACACTCATGAATGAATGTTAATTTTTGTGAAAAGAAGAAGTTGACTCTGATACAATTGAAAACCACTCTATAAATTAAGTTGAATATGATTCATGTATGTTAGCAAAATATACAGACTACTTTCTCAATGCCTATGCACTATCAAACTATTATTGTTCCTGAAATTACAAAACACGTTCATATATCATCGGGGGGAAAAAAGTTATATCAGCAAATAATTTGTCAGTACTCTCACTTCATTCACCTGTGCCATCCATGCCTCTGAAGTGATTTGGATTAAGAAAGTCGAAGTAGGAGATAACAGGATCTTCCCCCACCCCCTTATCACGTGTAACTTTCAGGTACATTGGGGTCAGCTGTGGTTGCAGTTAATTATGCCCAGTTCTGAATATCTTTCAAGGGAGTGAACATCTCTAACTCAGTATTTAAGGAGGTTGCTAAGGTCATGTTAATATCCTGAACTCCTGCACTTAAGCCACAGTTAAAAGGCAAAGCCAGTCTGAAACTACAACCACCAATGTCTTTACCTTTTTCTTCTGCGTTGAATAGTCTCTCCTCTAACTCACTTCACAATTTGTATATATCCTACATTTTCCACCGCATGTCAATATTTAAAAGTACGAACATTTACTGAAGCTGAAAATAGGTGTAGTCATGGATATATTTCAGATATGTAAAAAATTCTCTTTGTATATACTGTTAAACACTTTTGTCATATCAGAGCTTCCTGCATTCAATCAGGCAACCAATATACCACAGTAAAGAAATGCCACTAACGACCAGAACTGCTACATGCTGAAAGAGACAGAAAAAAATAACTTTGAGAAAAATTGCTTTACAATTTAAAAAAAAGTCTTCTCAACTAACCAATTTAGAATTTATTATATATATGTATTATTTTCTGACAAATATTTTGTCAATTCTTGCCATTTGGGGGAAGGGAACGTATTTGAATTCAGGTGATCTGGGTTTTACTTTAATTCTTTTGATTATTTGCAAACTGAGACAGTAAAGTCTCTAAAACTGGTTGGGTATCACTTTCCCTATCTGTAAAGGGTATGATTAATATATGTTGTTCAATGTTATTTGACAAGTTCAATGAGCGTATATGGGTATATGCATTTAAACATGATTTTACTACTCATAAGCAAGACCATCTATTAAGCTATATATTTGAAATTCACGTTCTTTCTCCATTACCAATGGACTGCTCTCTACTTTTCAAAATGTTGTATTTCTCAAGGAACTTTCAGACTACTCTATCAGACTTTAAAACTATTCTTTTTCCCTCTATCAAGAAATGTGTTGCAATTTCTTAACTCAGAACCTTGCACTGTTCAATCTTTTTGTTATGTGGAACTGTATTCCAGGCCAATTTTTTCCCGTAGCTACATAGCTGCCTTGTAAGCCTGTGGGGAGCAATTCATTCATTTCACCTGGGGTAAAACATTTGTTTTGTTTATTTAAACATTATAGAAGCAAGAGTTCCTTAAGCCCATTCAAGAGAAGATTCAGCTTATATTCTCTAGTATGTATCAAAAAGCAATTATAGCTTTTCTGAACAAGTTTATCACTAGAATATGTTTTCCAAATAAAGGTTTTACATAAGTCTATTTATTAGAGAAAAGAAATGGATATTGAGAACAAGAACTAAATGCAGTTTATTAACAGTTGTTGCTGACTGCTGTCTGCAAAAAGAGACCTGAAAGATTACACTTTTTATCAACTGCTTATAACATATTTTTCCAGGGATAACAGATGTAAGTGCTCTAATTTCGATTGTATACATAAAGAGTTTTTGCTGTAATAATCTTGTTTCTTTTTGAGTCTCTCTTAAGCAAACTTGATATGCTGATTTATTGACCATGTATGCATTAAAATTTGTAAGATTCTCAAAATAAACAGAAAAAGTACAGAGTTGGAAAACTTTGCACAGCGTATGGGGATAGTGTAAGGGGGTTGAAATGGTTGGGGTGTATAAGAAATATTTCAAAAAGAAATTAAACTTTGAAGTGAATTTATAAAGAGAAGGAGTCAGCAAAATGTTGGAATTGGGGAGGGGGAATTGGGGCAGAGGCAATGGCATGAACAAATGCATATAGATAGGAGAAAACGTGGAGAGCTTGGGTATAACAAATAGCAAAAGATATCAGTGGTGACATGGCAGAAGTTGAAAGATATTGGGGAGTGTTGTATGCCAGGCCTTGATACCTTAACTTTTACTCCTCATTAGTAGTAATAGCTTTTAGAGTTTAACTGAAATTTAACATGGATGGAACATCTTAAATGAGACTTTTGTGTCCATAAACTGCATCTATGCAAAGTTCTGATTCAAAGACAATGATATTGAAAGCAGCAAGGACAGAGCTTTTCCCTTGAAAACTCTGCAGTGAAATCCTAAGTCCTTTGCAACCTGGAAAACATATTTCAGAATGAACTGCCAGATGCTACTGGTGAGAAGTGTGTTTCTCAGAAGAGACTCCTATTTGCCAGTTTTAGAGGTTAAACAACGTATTCAGATGTCAAAATGCATCCCCTCCATGTTTTTCTCTCTGCTGTTTTAATAATAGGAAAACCAAAAACAGTGAAGTAGATGATCTTACTTGTCTAATTCTGGAAGTCAGAAGCAGGAGAGGTAAGAGATATTTCAATAATAATTGGCCATTTATTTATGATGATACGAAGTTAAAATAGATATTTCATTCTGAATATTCTTCTACATTTCCACAGCCACTGTTCTTTTCCAGACTTTATCACCCCCTCCAAATCACTGTCGGAGCCTACCACACGGGTGCCCACTGCCTCAGTCTTCTCCATCTGGTCTCCTATACTGTAGCTTAAATAGTTGTCTGTCCAAAATGCAGCTGTGCCCATTTCCTCCTCTCTCAAATCCCTCTTATCTCTTCAAATCTTATAGGATTATGTCCAGTCTTTTTACCAGGTATACAAAGCTCTCCACAAAACATCCCCTTAACCATCTTTCCAGACTTATCAGTATTAGTCCATAAAAGTGTTATATCACATTTATTTCTCCCTTTATTATCTTTGCATCCTAAATCCATATTTGCATATAAGAACTGGTTTTGCAAGACAGATTCCAGACTAGCTAAAAAGCAAATTATAGACTAATTTTCATAAAATCTTGAAAGCAAGACAGAGAGATGGGTTCCAGAAATGCTTCTGTAAAGAAAGCTTTAAGCTATAAATCAGCTCTGCTTATCATACAGAGATTAGGTGGGGGAGAATGTTTATTACACAGGGGAGAGTTCCAAAAGAAGGAACAAAGAGAAGTCACCAAGCAACAGATGACTTTAACTTAACTCTGCTGAGTAGAGAAAAAAAGGGTCAATGGATTTTAAACTCACAACCCATCACTCATAAAAATCCCCTCCTCCCTTAATGAGGAGTCGAGAGAATCCAGAAATATATCTTCAGTATTATTTCCTCCTGGAAAATGAAGGAGTTTCTTATAAAACTGTAAGGTGAATGAAGTATAAAGAAAACTGTATTTTCTTTCTTCTTAATAAACATAAGTTTATTATAAAATGTACTGTTTCTCTTTTCACTAACATATGTGGTGTTTTTAACAACTATAACTACACACACTTTGAATATTTTGGTTTATATTGGTTTGTTGCCTATCTTTACACAATGTGAGATTTATATTGTATGACGTCTGGTTAAAAAATATATATCTTTGTTCTCTTGAGGCATGCCATGAAAACATAATATTGAATGAAAGCTACATTGTAGGATTTCTCTGAAGCCTATGGTCCTCAGTGCTGGGCTACGTACCAAAATCCTTGTAAAGATATCAGAATATCTGATACCCAGGCTAAGTTGATGGATGTTGTACAACAGAAGTCTTGTGTTGGAGCCTGAGTAGCTATATATTTTTCTCAAATTTCACATGTAATTTTTTTCTGTGTGGCTACATTGCTCTGAAAATTCATGATGAAAGTAAACAGAGGTGAAGAGATGAATATCGAAAAAATTATTTGAAAGTCATTTGCAATTTTAAAAAGTTCATTAACTAAAGGAAATTAAGCTTCATCTCCTCTCTTGCCTGAGATAAGCTTAATGCAATTTTTTTCCTACTCCTTAGTTGTCTAATAGAGCTTAATGCCTAAGTTACAGTCTGTTTTAATAATGTTGGGTGACTGGGTAGATGCTGAGTTAAGAGGATGAATGGATGAATAGAGGATAGATGACAGACAGATTGGTAAGTGCAGAGATATGCAGTTGTACGGATATACAGATAATACAATGCACATATGTAATGAGTGGGAAACGAAGGACCGATCAATGAGTTGGCCAGTACCTGGGTTGATGCATGAAAAAACTGGTGAAGGAATGGATGAATGAGTCTGTGAATAAAGGATGATTAAAGGAAGAAGAGCAGTAAAATTTCTAGGATCTCCTTGCAATGTCTAATCTACTAAGCTGCCCAGATTAAACAAAATAAGAATTTGAGTTTTGTCATGTCCAGTAAAACAATTTCAAATTAAAGAAGTTTATTTGTTAATTTTTTGGTGTGAATACATTTTTTTGTATGTTTCAGTACGTCATTGTTGTCGCTACTGAGCTCCACTGCATGAGCATGTCACAATTTAGATTTCCATTCACTTTCTCGCGTTTTTAACTGTTTAATTAATTTTAAAAGTCCCTATATTAGTAAAATGTTTTCTGTTTATCAAGTGTGTTATACTTACAGGATCTAACTCAATTCTCAAATATCAGTATTACCTATCAATACTGAATAGTATTGATATATGGTATTGATATAGTATTGATATATATGACAATATAGAGAATGCCATCTTTATTCCCACTTTATAAGTGAGGGATGATGAAAACATCAAGAACTAATATCATTTTCAGGCCTATATGCTTGAAAACAGAACCAGAACCAGAACTCAGGACCCTGTACTCTTCTTGGAAATCTGTTTCTAGAAAAATAGTACAATTGCTTCACTTTGGTATTTCCTTGTACACTCAGGAAATGTGATGTATTAAATAAATATTTAATCCCACTTATTCATTAAAATATTTATTTAAATTAATGGCTTTTTAAATATGTATATCAGGATTCAGCAGTCTTAAGCCAGATTCCATACGTCCTCCCTCCTCAAGTTACACGCTGGAAGAAATTCATACTTGGTTGTATGGGCATACACCCCCATCTGAATAATTCCTGATTGCCCTTGATTCCACGAAACTTCTTGTAATCTCAGTCAATGTTTAAGTTGGCTATATTTGAAAATGCAAGTAAAACATACACATCATTGACATTCTTGCAGTATAGTATAAAAAGAATAAAAAAGAAAAAGATATTTTGGGCATTTCCTATTCAACAATTAAAAAGTGACTCCAAGAGTTGAAGAGACTTTTAGTTTTGGGAAACAAGATAACTATATTTCAAATAAATTTGTAGTGGTCAAATTACAAAAAATGAATTTATATATTTTAATGATAGTATTAATTATTATTATATTTATTGAGCACTAACTCAATTCCACATGTTTTGATATAAATTTTTAGTACAGTATTTTAAAAGCTTACAGTTACCTTCTATGGCATGATATGGTGTAACAATCATATATTCATTTAACTAAATATGTATAGAGGTCCTTTAGTGTTCCGGGCACTGTTCTAGATGTTTAAGATATGTCTGTGAATGAAAGAGATATGATCCCTCCTTGATCTAGCTTATATTCTAGTGGGTGGAGATTAGTAACCAAATAAATAAACAAAGGCAGTGATTAGTAACCAAATAAATAAAATCTCAAAAAATATATTTATATGGTATATTAGAAAGATAAGTGTTATACAAAAAAAAACAAAAAAGAAAGTAGAGTTGAAGGAGGATATTTAGATGGTATGGGAGAGAGGAGATTTATTTTGTAACTCTCTAGCTGTATACCTTCTTTAGCCTCCATGAACCTCACGGAGAAAGTAAAAATGGGAATACCTGCATTTAGTGTTTTAAAGGTAACAGTATTTTAAATTGCTTGAAATATGGCTGGTATATAATAAGCACTATGCATGTGTTTCTTAAAAATCATACTGAGTTCACGACAGATTATTCATTATGTAAGACACCAAATACTAGCACAGGTTCACAAGTTCTCTGACCCTTCTCTGCCAGGTACCCCACATTTCTGAGGCTCCAGATAATTTACAGAGTTTGCATTATATCTTGATTGCTAGATCCTGTATATATTGGCTTCATTTGTAAATCCAATGGAAAATAAATAATTCACATTAAACAATAAGGCAAGAGAACCTATTCAAATCCATAAGATTATTAAAAATAAATTCACATAACAATACTTTCAGAATGATGGGGAATTTGAAAACCTAATATGTGGTAGTTTAATTACCTGCTGACTTTGAGACAATCTTTTTTGTTGTTGTTGTTTGTTTTTTGGTTAAAGCAAACATTTTCAAAGGATTTGGGGGACAGACATCCAGTACAGCTGTTATACTTTGTCAGTGACACACTCAAAAATTGTCTCCATTCAGCATTCAAATGGCAGGAGGATTTGCTTACGTAGAGAGGACCATTACATTCAGTCATATTCAACTAGATAAAAGTACCTACAGGAAATATTCACCACTGACTTAGTAATTCTGACACCTATAAAATCTTGCTATGTATTTTATACCTAGTTCCTCGGTTTTATTGTTCATAATATTAATAAACCATTATTCTTGTTTCTGGTAGAAGGGAGTGTAGCCATTTTCTGTCAGGTCAATTATGTGATGAACCATAATGGCTCCAAGAGGAGCATTTTCTGGCGTGTTCAGGAGTGAATTCAATGCAGGGGGCACGGGTTCGATCCCTGGTAGGGGAACTAAGATCCTACAAGCTGCAGGGCATGGCCAAAAAAAAAAGAAAAGAAAAAACCTCTCTCAAGTACTCAACTGTGTAGAGTGTACCTACTTACAAACACTAAGACTTTCCAAACACAAATTGGAAAACAATGCTAGGTGCTTTGGAAGAGAACACAGAACATTTTTTCCTTAATATAGTATGTAGTAGAGTATCATGCCTCAGCATCAGAATCATTTGTTTATTCATTAGTCATCTCTAGCTACTGTAGTTTGAATGGTTTTTAAACAGAGGCCGTTTTTATTGTGATGGAGCATATTATCTAGTGAGACTAACGGGCAATGTTAAACAATAACACAGATAGAAAGACAAATAGAAACTGTGATAAGGAAAACTGAAATATAACTGTATGCACCAGAATAGCATTGAAAATTTTGAAATCCTTCTGTAACACTTGGTAAATAGTCATTACCTAGGTTACCCTGGCCCATTCCTTTGAATGTTCCTGAACTTTCCATTATTCAGAAACTAAATATGTAATAAGTCTTCCAACAGGGCATCCCAGGACCCTACTTAAGCATAAATGAGCATCAGTTCTGTTGCCATTGGTTTGTGCCTGTTGTTATATAATTTGCTATATATATATATATATATTATAATAACACACCTAGTTAACATAGTTGGAAAAAATATCATATGCTAAGAGAAATGTAACTATATGCCAAAATTATACTGGGGTGATCAGAGGTGGGTATCTTTCAGAAACTGGAATTTACAGCTGAAATCTAACGAATGAATGAATTGGCCAGTAAATATTACTAATTGTAGAGTCTTTTTTTTTTTTTTTTTTTTTTTTTTAGTTT
>NW_020175186.1:5943847-5995925 GCF_003031525.2 Neophocaena asiaeorientalis asiaeorientalis
GTAGAGTCTTTTAGGCAGAAGAAACATGGCCATGCAGTGGTCCTGAGGTATGAAAGAGATTGGCATAGTTAATCAACAAAAGAAGATCAAAGTGGCTTTATTATAAAGGGCTACTACATGGGGCAAGGCACATAGAAAAATGTCAATGTGGTTGTGATCTTGACATATTCCAAAGTTAACTTGGTTGATCTGAAAATGCAATATAAAATTCAACTTTTTAATAATTGATTGTGGCACAACATGCTTGGTGTTGAAGTTTTAATATATTCTGCCATGCCTACACGCCTAGTCCTAAAATTTAGTGGAGAAGACAATAAATACTTTGAAGCTGACTGAATAGCTAAGAACATGGCCACCGCCTGGGTCAAAATATCTCTTCTGACAATAAATTCCAAGAGTAAAAGTGAAGTTCCTGAGACTTGAAATGTAACATCAAAATACATTTTGGTGTGCTGCTCTGTGTAAGACATAGTTTTACTGGTGAATGCAAAAATGTTTAAGACACCTGTTTCCTATGAGCCTCATGAAGTAAGAGATTTCATCTTATTTTGTATTGTATTTGCTGGGTTTTTTCCAGCTAAATAAAGAATGACACTAAATAAAGATATGGGGAAAGAAAAGGATGATGGTTAGGAGAAAAGAACAGAGAAAGCAAGGTAGAAGTTTTTCATCTAAAATAGTATGCAAATTAATAATGCCTTCAATTTAATGGGTTGTTGTTAAAGCTCTGCTGAAAGATTGAATGAAGGAGGAGAATGCATATAATGAAGAAACTATATTTACCAATACTTGATAGTGCATGAATTAGAAATTAATGGCATCTATTTGTGATGGGACTTCACATAGACTGTCTGTGCTTACCAGCTTGTTTGTAGAAGCTTTCTTGCAGGAAGTAGAATGCGCCTAGAAGGAAATATAATGTTAAGGGTCTAGGTTGTTGTATCAATAATAATTGCTAAGCACTATTGCGCTGCATGAATGTAACACAATTTGTGAATCTATTCACCTGTTGATGGACATTTGTGTTGCTTTCAGTTTTTAACCATTACAAAGTTTCTATGAACATTCATGTATAGCTCTTTTATGGACATAAATTTCCTTTTTTCTTGGGTAAATACCTAGGAATGAAATGACTATTTCCCAAAGTAGTTGCACCATTTTACATTCCCACCAGCAGTGTGCAAGCTTTTCGGTTCCTTCATGTCCTCTCAAGCATTTAGTATGGTTAGTCTTTTTAATTTTTGTTATTCAAATAGGTGTGCAGTGATATTTAATTATGATTTTAATTCACATTTCTCTGTTGACGAATGATGTTGAGCATTTTTTATGTGATTTTTGCCATTCATATATTTTTCTGATTAATCATCTGCTCAAATATTTTGTACACTTTTTTTTAAAATCAGGTTGTACATTTTGTTACTGTTGACTCGACAGTTCTTTATCTATTCCGGATAAAAGTCATTTATCAGATATATGCTTTGTATTGACTTTCTTCTGATCTTTGGCTTCCCATTTTGTTCTCTTACAAGTTCCTTTTGAAGAAATTGTTATTTTTTATTTTGATGAAGTATAATCTATGAATGTGTTCTTTTTGGATTGTGTTTCTGGTGTCATATTCAAGTAATCTTTTTTTTTTTTTTTTTTTGCAGTACACGGGCCTCTCACTGTTGTGGCCTCTCCCATTGCAGAGCACAGGCTCCGGACGCGCAGGCTCAGCGGCCATGGATCACGGGCCTAGCCGCTCCGCGGCATGTGGGATCCTCCCGGACTGGGGCACGAACCTGTATCCCCTGCATCGGCAGGCGGACTCTCAACCACTGCATCACCAGGGAAGCCCTCAAGTAATCTTTTTTTAACACAAGGTAAAAAATGTTTCCTGCTATAATCTCTACAGTTTTAGGGTTACCATTTAGTCCTATGATCCATTTTGAGTTAATATTTGTATATGGTGCAAGGTATGGACCAAAGCTCATATTTTTGCATATGGATATCCAATTGTCCCAACACAATTTATTGACTCATTTGTTCTCTACGTGTATTTTATTTGCCCTATTATATAAGAAAACCTCAACTGTTTAAAGTATGTGTGAGTATACCTCTGGATTCTATTCTATTCCATCGATCTATTTAGATAGGTGAATTTGAGTTTTAAGAAGCCCATATAATTGAAGCATCTTTCAGACATTAAAATGAATTGGTGTCTGGCCAAGGGAAGACAGGTGAATACAAATCATTGAAGAAGCTATAGGTATATCCAAAACCAAAGCTGTTGAGGACTTCCTGTGTTTATTTATGGAGAAGAGCCACAATAGAATGTAGAAAATAGCAAGAAAACATTCAGCCTGGCATAATAAATAAATGAAGGATAAAGTTTTCCCCAGGGTTCTTAGAGAATAATGTTGTTAAAGAGGAAACTCTTAAAGTAGTGTCCAATCCTACATAAAAGTAAAGTAAGTCAGGCCTGGAACAAGCCATAGATTTCTCAGCCCTTGAAAAAAACTTCATCAGAGGTATTTCTTCAAGAGAAAAAAAAAGTTTAAAAATGAATTACCCGTAGATATTCTAATTCTAAAATGCAGAAATCACAAAGACATTGAACCCATGGGGTAATGTAGTCTTACAAGTCAGAGTATAAGGTAGATGTTAACATCCCAATGATAAACTCTGTTTATTTCACAAGTCTACTGGAGGCTATTATTCCATTTTAAGCCATGAAGATGAAATGTTCCATAACAGAAACATCCAGAATAATGTTTAATCAAATATCTGGGCACTGTGGCCCACCTAAGTTGAAAAATAAACTTAACCATTACAGTATCTAATTAAACAAGAATTTTTATATTAACCTGTGCCACTATAGAGCTGTAAAGTAGACCAGCCAATAAATAAGCTCAGCACTGCATTGAAGATTCAGTAAACACTTGGTCTACTTCCTAATTTTAGATAGTTTTTCTGACATAACACAGGAAATGTTAACTTCATGAAGACAACAAATTACAATTTCTGGATCTGTGGTGAAGGATTGAGGTTCTCATTTGAACTATAAATGACTATATAAAGGGCATCATAAGTGTTGTTGGAAAGTCCTAATATGATTCCTGAGACATGAAATGAGATAATGAACAAAAGAAACATGCAAATGTCTGGACTTTAAGGATGATTTGCCTTCTAGTAACTTTCTGATCCAAATGGTAAAAGTAGTATGGATATGAACTGTGAATTATTTCTCCCTGTCTACTTCTTTTACTTTAATATTAAGCTTCTGTATACTTAATCCAGGTGTGATATTTTATGTATCAACCTTGCTAGGCTATAGTACCCAGTTATTCAACCAAACGCTAATCTTGGTGTTGCAAAGCTATATATCTATATATAGAAATATATAGATATTTTCTTTTGGCCACATTGTGAGGCAGGTGGGATCTTAGTTCCCCGACCAGGGTTCAAACCCGAGACCCCAGCGTTGGAAGCACGGTGTCTTAACCACTGGACCGCCAGGGAAGTCCAAGATATTTTAAAAATGTGGTTAACATATACAATAATTTGGCTTCAAGTAGATTATCCTTAGCAATATGGGTGGAACTCATCCTATCACTTAAAAGGCTCTATGAGCAAAACAGATTATTTTCCTGGAGAAGAAATTCTGCCTTAAGACTGTAGCATCAGCTCCTGCCCAAGCATTTTCAGCCTGCAGGCCTGCCCTACACAGTTCAAACTTTTCAGCCCCGAAGGTACATTTTATTTATTAAGAGATTATTGTCCAATAAATGAAAGGCATAAAAGTGTTCTGAAAGATCTACTTCATACAAAAGTTTAAAGAAGTGGCTTTCTTCTGAGAGTTTCATTTCTTCAGCTTTCTCCCAGGCACTTTATGCCAAATTATGAGGAGACATTCAATACCTGCCACATTCCTTGATTCACATTCATAACTTCTCTGAGTTATCTAAACCCCAAAAGAAAATACATCAAGATGTGATAATCATAGGAAACAGTATTTTCATACTCTAATTAAACTCACAAAAAGGCTGAATGAATTCTTTCAGGTTCCCCAAAATATATTTCCAGATGAGGGGGAAAAAAACATAAAAATTGTTTTGGGGGCAAAGATATAAATTACTAAGATTTATAAAGTACCTATTTCACACTTTATGACCATTATTTTACACACACACAGAGTACATATATATAATTATACATATGTATATATATGTATACATATATATATGTACAAATTTGAAGAGATAATAGATTTAGGGAAGAAGGAATTAAATGGAATAGCATTTACCAGATCTTTCTGCTGAACAATTTCTTTAAACATAGCTAAAAATCAACTGAAAATTATTCAAAATGTCATTAATAAATAAAATTCCATACTGTCATCTCATGGACAATCTCTAAATATGTATCAATGTTTAAAATGTTAATAAATAGCCAATAATGACTGTAGAAAGTTGAAATAGCCCATTGTATTGGTAAATTCCAATCTGAGCTGGAAATGTTTGTTTCTTTGAAATGAATCCAAAGACACAGGCTCTTTAGTTAGAAAGGACACTAAAAGTAAACCTAATCCAAAGTAACTCTTTTACAGATAAGTTAATCGAAGTCACTCGATGATTGGTTTGGAACTTGTAACAACTTAGTTCTGATTCTGAGAAAACTAATCACTACTGAAATGACTTTTTGGGAAATTCAATATTGATCTAAAATATTATATTTATTCTTTTTTCCCTAATACTCAATCCTTTTAAGAATCTCTTGAAAGCTACAAATTCTCTCCAGAGAAAAATGTACCTATCTTTGTACACATATAATGTAATATTCACCTTAAGTCTATCCATATACTCCCACCACTGAGTTAAAAGAAAAGGTGGAAGGCATAAGAGGTGTCTTCAATGTCTCAAAGTAATCATCCACAAAGTATTACAAATTAATCAACTACAAGGTAAATACCACAGAAAATTTGAGAACTCTCATGGAAAATGAGATTGATTGATTTAAGAAATCATACGCTAGCATTGTATGTGCAAGGCTGCCTTATTCAAAATCCATCACTGAAAAAGGAAGAGAAGCATTCCCCTCCATTACCCCACAATAAACACCAATCAACACCAACCAATCAATCAATCAATCAATCAACAAACCAACAGAAAAAAACTATATTCTCTTAAAAGAAAATTAATACAAAAGATATCATAATACTCATTATTTTAGATATTTTATGCCAAAAAGTCACAAAAGTAAATACCTATTTTAATAAAAATGTCCCCATTTACAAATATGTGTATTACATATAATTCTTATATTTGAGAAAATTCAATTTGTCTGCCCTTTCTCCCAAAGGAGGCTTATATAACTTTAATCTATTAAAATTAAATTCATTTTTAGTAGCACATTAACCAGATGTTATGCTAAGCTATTTCTGCGTAATTTAGAAGCTAAATTGGCTCCTTATACATATGTTAGTGATTCAAGGCCAATTCTCTCAATGTTAATCAGAAGATATTATCATTGATAGAATCAAATGTTGCAACAAAAAACCTGAGGGTCAAAGTTAATCTTGACTTTAGTATTAGTGTGTTTGTGTTTAGGGACTGTTGACTTTCCATCTCCTTAAAAAGATAGTAAAGTAGCAAGAAGAGGTCATCTGTATTTGTGTGCTATATATACCAAGAATTAACCACAGCATATAGATCAGTGCTACCAAACAGAACACATTGCTTAATAAATCCTTATAAAGGAGCTGCATCGTGTATAACAGCACTTTAATCCTAGAATGGTTTTCCAAACATTGTTAAGTACATCCATTTTGTTAATTCATTAGCCTCTTGAGATGGATAATTTAAAATTTTTAAGGTAGTCTAAATGATCTCTTATATTTTATAAAAGTCATTCCTTTTAAATTTCTTGAGCACACACCCCTAAATATGCTCATATTTTATTAATTATGCATTATATACACGTACTCCTGTAGTAGGCAGAACCACCAACGCTGGAGTCAGATTGCTTAGATTTGAATTGCAGCTCTGCCACTTCCTAATTTTGTGACCTTCAGTAAGTTATTATATCAATAGATGCCACTCTTAACCTCATCCTAAGAGATGGGTAAAAACAGTACCTACTTCATACAGTCATTGTGAGGATTGAATTGTTTAATATTTGTTAAGCTTACAACAATGTTGTGTGTATATTAATAATATCACTCAATAAGTGAGGGGTATTATTATTATTATTGATATACTATTGCATTATAAACCGTTCCCCAAATAGAAAAGAATAAAGGGATTACTCACATACACTCATGCACATATATTATATATACGTGTATATAAATATATGTGTGTATATATGTGTGTATGTATATATGTGTGTGCGTATATGTATATCTATATATACACATAAAGAGAAAAAGAAAGAGGGAGGAAAGAAGAAAGAGGAGAAGGAAGAGGTGAAGGAGAAGAAGGTCTAAAACTCTCTTTCCACAGTCAGTCTTATGTACCTCCAAGGTGACTGCAACCCAGTCTGAAGACCACTACTTATAGTTCTAATCATTGTGTTGAAACACATTTGTGCAATGTTATTGGTCCCAAGGTAACTGGTAAGTTACATACTTTTTTTTTTTTTTTTTGGTACGCGGGCCTCTCACTGTTGTGGCCTCTCCCTTTGCGGAGCACAGGCGCCGGATGCGCAGGCTCAGCGGCCATGGCTCACGGGCCCAGCCGCTCCGTGGCATGTGGGATCTTCGCGGACCGGGGCACAAACCCGTGTCCCCTGCATCGGCAGGCGGACTCTCAACCACTGCGCCACCAGAGAAGCCCATAATACTTTTAATAATAATCAGAATAGCAACCTTTTGTGTATGAAGGTTTCTTCTAGAATTTTCTGACCTTGGTTCACTTTTGCCAATTACAAACCTTTTGCACATCCTGAACTCACTCCTTTGCCTCTCAAATTCTCTTAATCTTGCTGCTACAACCAAAGTTCCTGATAAATGTATTATTAAAATCCTCCAAATTTGAGAAAATCCCATATTTTTTATTACAACTTTGAAGAGGCCACTATAGTCATAGTGAACCAAGATTCCCTGAATCTGTTTTCAACCCTATTTTTGAAGAGTCAGATCTACTTGATCTTCTGCCGCAGTACAGTCCCCAGTTGTCTCTCCAAGGAGGAGAAAGTGCCATAAACCTTTCATGTGGGCATGAATATGCTGATACTTAACTTTGACCACTCTGTTCTTCCCCAGCATGCTTTGTCATTGGATAAACTGAGAATTTAGGCAATATTAAGAGATCTGTGCCTGCCTGCACATCCCCTCAGTTTAGCCCAATATTACTCAACTGAATTTTAAAAAATCATTTCAAATTTTGGATTTACACAAAAATATCTGTTATGTGTCAGATACTATTAGCTGTTAAGAATACAATGGTGAGGCAAATGATCTAGTCTTTCATATCAAAAAGTATAGAAAAGACTCTCTCTTGCTTGTATTCAGTCCATTCTCAAGTGGGAGTGAGAATAAGTAAAATGTAGCGCATACGATGGGAAAAAAGAAAATCTAATTGTTCATCCTACTTTGTGTGCCTTGGGATGAAAACCATTAAAATTGCAGCTCTAGGGGCTTCCCTGGTGGCTCAGTGGTCAAGAATCTGCCTGCCAGTGCAGGGGACATGGGTTCAAGCTCTGGTCAGGGAAGATCCCACATGCCACGGAGCAACTAAGCCCGTGCACCGCAACTACTGAGCTTGCGCTCTAGAGCCTGCGAGCCACAACTACTGAAGCCTGTGTGCCTAGAGCCCATGTTCCGCAAAAAGAGAAGCCACCGCAATGAGAAGCCCACACACCGCAACGAAGAGTGGGCCCCTGCCCCGCTCACGGCAACTAGAGAAAGCCCACGCGCAGCAACGAAGACCCAACGTAGGCAAAAATAAATAAATAAATTTATAAAAAAGAAAAAGAAAATTGCAGCTTTATCCTCAGTTTAACAACCATAAATTTGGATTACAGTATCTTGGTTCCTGGCCTAATTGATTTTCTTGCCTTAAATTATGACCTTGATTTCTAAGATTTTTATTTTAGAGCTTATTGCTTGGAATAGCTTTGCACCTTCTATGTCTCTGGTATCTTTTCGATTACTTGATAATGAGAATTGTAAAACAGGCTGTATTTTACTTTACACTTGGCTTCAAGGAAGGTTGGAACTAAGTTTACAACTCAGCTACAGCAAATACCCTGAACATTACGACCTTATTAGCAGTACAATTTTCGGCTGCCCTCCACTTGCATCCTTATCACCACACCCCAAATCACACCGTGTATTACAATTTGTGTTTCCTCTGGACCTATTATGCTTTTATTTGTAGTTAAGATTTTATTTGTGTTTGAAGTTTTATATATAAAAGAAGGTGGGTTGTATGATATTATAATCTATAAACATCACAAAAGTTCATACAGGATTTTGTCTTTTTTTAGTTAACTTACTTCATTTAAAACAAATAGAAAGTATCTAATAAAGACCTTTGACTCATGAGCCCTCAGTTGGTTTAACATTCTGAAATCATGTTTTCTTAATTTGTATTTTTATGACTTTAATGCAAGAATTAATGCAAGCAGATGACTCTTTTAGGAATAGGATTGACTCTATCACAACGTGGGATATTATCTACAATTCCAGTAATCACCTTGACTTACTGTTTCTGTAATATTCTAACTCCCATGGTCTCTTAGCTAGTTTATACCAGGTTCACTGAGGCCCTAAACAATTTAAATAACGGAAATCCTGGGAGCTGGTGGCTCCATAGCTTTAAAGACATGTTTGCTATTCCTGTTGGAATCTATTATCCCTGCCAGGTCATAAGCATTCTAGAATGCTTACTTCGACTCTTTTTATAATACATCAATTAAAAGAAAAACTAGAAACCATATTCATTTTTACTTACTATTTTACTTACACATTCATTTTATGTACTCATTATGTATCAGCTAATATTCTAAGTGTTTTCCAATTTAATTCTCCTAACAATCATATGAGGAGGTTTCTGTCATCATGCTCAGTTTACAGAGTGGAGTATGAGGCATAGAGAGGCTAGTAAATTGCCCCAGTTACATAACCAGTAAGTCAGTATTTACATGCCAGTTCTCATGGTCCAAGGTTCATCTCCAGCTCAGCTCTGCTGCCTCTCCAGAAGTAGTGAGTATCCCAGGAATTACCATGTTCATAGATAGAGAAAAGGGGGAAGTTTGATTCTGTATAAGTAGTTTTGTACAGTCATTATGGACAATGTTAGGAAGGCTGGATCTCAGCTGTTTGGTGGAACATGTGATGTGGAGTTCCCATGTACTCCACAACCAGTTTCCTCATTATTAACATTTTATATTACTATGTTACATTTTTTCATAATTAGTGAACCAACATTGATCCATTATTATTAACTCAAGTTCATACTTTATTCATTTTTCTCATTTTCTACCATGTATCCTTTTTCTATTCCAGGATCCCAACCATGATATCTCATTACCTTTAGTCAATATGTCCCTTTAGGCTTCTTTTGTCTGTGACAGTTTCTCAAATTTTCCTTGTTTCGATGACCTAAACCATTTTGAGGAGTACTGGTTAGGTATTTTCCAGAATGCCCCTAAGATGGAATTCGTCTGATGTTTTTCTCATGATTAGACTGAGGTTATCTGTGTTTGGGAGAAAGACCACAAAAGCAAAATGTCATTTTCATCTCATAATATCAAGGGTACATGCTATCAACATGACTTACCATTGTTAATGCTGAATTTAATCACATTGCTGAGATAGTATTTGTCAGATTTATTCACTGTAAACTGACTCTTTTTGTTCCCATTTCTGTTACTTTGGGGAAATAAGTCACCATGTGCAGCTGACACTTAAGAAGTGAAGAGTTATATTCTACCTCCTTGAGGGCAGAATATCTAAATAAATTATTTGAAATTCTCTTGCACAAGAGTTTTGTCTAACCTTCTCCATTAATAATTTATCTATATCACTATAAAGTTATAGATATTTATTTTATACTTTATTTTATATTAGGTTATAATGCAAAATTATTTGATTTATTTTGTTGTCCAAATTGTTTTGGCTTTGGCAATTGGGAGCTCTTTCAGTTTCAGTTGGTTCCTGTGTATTTTTGACATACCCCATTATTGTGAGGTTTTTGTTTTGTTTTTTGAGTACTTTCTTACTTTTTTGCACTATAAGATTCTCTTGTATATTTCCTGTCCCATTCCTAGAATCAGCCTTCTCTCCAAAGATCTCTGGTACTTTTATTGGGGGACAGCATTAGAAAACAATATTTAGCCACTAGGTGTATTTATTGCTCTTGGGATGTCATTGTTTATAGTCCCACTCAAGTAACAAAGGAAATGTATGTGTCTATAGTGACCCATGTATATATACATATTATATATAAGCATCTCTATATTCAGCTATCTGCAAATACATTTAAAAAAAACATGGATTCATTCTGATAGCTACAACTCTAATGAATTTCTACCTGGACCATTCTAGACTCATTTACTGTAAATTCTCACCCCAACAATAATAAACCAAGTTCCCATCATCTTCCATCTATTTACTTAATTGTTCAATCCCAGTGTCATAATTCTTAAGTCAAGCCTTTGAAGGAAACAACTTTGCCAACTAGAGTACAGTGCTTCGCGTACAGTTACTTTTGCCTTTAGTCTTACAGACTCCATTCATTTCCAAAAATTACTAAGGACAGCACCTTTGTAGCCCAACTCCTTCAGTGGCATTTTTCATACATTGTAATGTACTAGATTGTTTTCTTATATTCTTCATACCATGCTAGAATTCCCCAATGTCTTAAATGATGTTTTTTTAAACTTATATACATTAAGCTTCACTCGTCATGCTTAAATTTCTATGCATTTTGACAACAGGCTAGTGTCATATATTCCCCCATTATAGTATCATGCAGAATACTTTCACCTCCCTCAAAAAGGACCCCTGTGCTTCATCTATTCAACTCTCTCCCTCCCCCTCTGAACCCCTAGGAGCCACTGATGTGCTTAACATCTCTATAGTTTTATCTTCTACAGAAGTTAATGTAATTGGAATCATGCAATATACAGCCTTTTCAGACTAGCTTTTTGCACAAAGCATATGCATTTAAGATTCATTTGTATATATATTTATTGTTCTCTACTATGAAAATAAAGTAGAATTTAATTTTTTAATGGATCATGTTTTTGCTGTTGTGTCTAAAAATTCAAAGCCACAGGGAGTTTCTCTACTTTTTTTCCTCCCAGAACTTTCATAGTTTTAAAAATTTTTTATTTTATATTGGAGTATAGTTTTTTATTTTTTATTCAGGTCTATTATCTATTCAGGGTTAATATTTGTGAAAGGTATAAAGTCTGTTTCTAGGTTGGATTTTCTGCCTATGAATGTCCAATTATTTCATCATCATCTGTTACAAATATCATTCGCTCTTCATTGGGTTGTTTTTGCTCCTTTTCCAAAGATCAGCTGACTGTACTTACATGAACCTATTTCTAGGTTCTCTATTCATTTACATTGATCTATATGTCTATACTTTCACCAATACCCCTGCTGCCTTTTTAATTTATGGTACAGTTTGAAACCGAGTGTTAGGTGTCCTCCAACTTAGTCTTTTTTTGTTTTATGTTCCAATAAAACTTTATTTACAAAAACAAATAGTGGGTCAGATTTGGTACATGAGCTATAGTTTGCCAATTTCTGCTTTAATAGGTCAAAAAAGCATTCTTTTTATCCTTGATATTTTGAAATTTCCTAATGAACTATCTATAGACTTCTTTTTTCATTGATTATGCTTGACCATCTGGTGAATATTTTACTTCTGATATTCAGATCTGATAAATTCCTTATTCCTTATTCCTTATTCAGATCTGATAAATTCCTTAGTTTTCCCAATATCTGTCGGACTTCCCAGACTTCTTCAGTATGCCTCTTATTTTTTCATTCATTTTTTGGTCTCTCTCTTAGGTTATAATTTCAGGGTTACCCATTTGACTTTTAAAAGCAGTCCTTTTACATATTAAAAAAAATACTTTGCTGATATATATTTTTTTGAAGATTTCATCATTTATTTATTTTTTTAACATCTTTATTGGAGTATAGTTGCTTTACAATTGTGTGTTAGTTTCTGCTTTATAACAAAGTGAATCAGCTATACATATAAATATATCCCTATATCTCGTCTCTCTTGCGTCTCCCTCCCACACTCTCTATCCCACCTTTCTAGGTGGTCACAAAGCACCAAGCTGATATCCCTGTGCTATGCAGTAGCTTGCCACTAGCTATCTATTTTACATTTGGTAGTATATATAAGTCAATGCCACTCTCTCACTCCATCCCAGCTTACCCTTCCACCTCCCCATGCCCTCAAGTCCATCTCTACATCTGCATCTTTATTCCTGTCCTGCCCTAGGTTTTTCAGAACAATTTTTTTTTCTTTTATTCTATATATATGTGTTAGCATATGGTATTTGTTTTTCTCTTTCTGACTTACTTCACTCTGTATGACAGACTCTATGTCCATCCACCTCACTACAAATAACTCAATTTCGTTATTTTTTATGACTGAGTAATATTCCATTGTATATATGTGCCACATCTTCTCTATCCATTTATCTGTCAGTGGACACTTAGGTTGCTTCCATGTCCTGGCTATTGTAAATAGAGCTGTAGTGAACATTGTGGTACATGACCCTTTTTGAATTATGGTTTTCTCAGGGTATATGCCTGGTAGTGGGATTGCTGGGTCGTATGGTAGTTCTATTTTTAGTTTTTTCAGGAACCTCCATAGTGTTCTCCATAGTGGCTGTATCAATTTACATTCCCACTAACAGTGCAAGAGGGTTCCCTTTTCTCCATATCCTCTCCAGCATTTATTGTTTGTAGATTGTTCTGATTATGGCCATTCTGACTGGTGTGAGGTGATACCTCATTGTAGTTTTTATTTGCATTTCTGAATGATTAGTGATGTTGAGCATTCTTTCATGTATTTGTTGGAAATCTGTATATCTTCTTTGGAGAAATGTCTATTTAGGTCTTTTGCCCATTTTTGGATTGGGTTGTTGGTCTTTTTTGATATTGAGCTGCTTGTAAATTGTGGAGATTAATACTTTGTCAGTTGCTTCATTTGCAAATATTTTCTCCCATTCTGAGGGTTGTCTTTTGGTCTTGTTTATGGTTTCCTTTGCTGTGTAAAAGCTTTGAAGTTTCATTAGGTCCCATTTGTTTATTTTTGTTTTTATTTCCCTTTCTCTAGGAGGTGGGTCAAAAAGTATCTTGCTGTGATTTATGTCATAGAGTGTTCTGCCTATGTTTTCCTCTAAGAATTTGATAGTGCCTGGCCTTACTTTTAGGTCTTTATACCATTTTGAGTTTATTTTTGTGTATGGTGTTAAGGAGTGTTCTATTTTCATTCTTTTACGTGTAGCTGTCCAGTTTTCCCAGCACCACTTATTGAAGAGGCTGTCTTCTCTCCATTGTATATTCTTGCCCCCTTTATCAAAAATAAGGTGACCGTATGTGCTTGGTTTATCTCCGGGCTTTCTATCCTGTTCCATTGATCTATATTTCTGTTTTTGTGCCAGTACCATAGTGTCTTGATTACTGTAGCTTTGTAGTATAGTCTGAAGTCAGGGAGCCTGATTCCTTCAGCTCCATTTTTCGTTCTCAAGACTGCTTTGGCTATTCGGGGTCTTTTGTGTTTCCATACAAATTGTGAAATATTTTGTTCTAGTTCTGTGAAAAATGCCATTGGTACTTTGATAGGGATTGCATTGGATCTGTAGATTGCTTTTGGTAGTATAGTCATTTTCATAATGTTGATTCTTCCAGTCCAAGAACATGGTATATCTCTCCATCTGTTTCTATCATCTTTATTTTCTTTCATCAGTGTCATAGTTTTCTGCATACAGGTCTTTTGTCTCCTTAGGTAGATTTATTCCTAGGTATTGTATTCTTTTTGTTGCAGTGGTAAATGGGAGTGTTTCCTTAATTTCTCTTTCATATTTTTCATCATTAGTTTATAGGAATGCAAGAGATTTCTGTGCATTAATTTTGTATCCTGCTACTTTACCAAATTCATTGATTAGCTGTAGTAGTTTTCTGGTAGCATCTTTAGGATTCTCTATGTATAGTATCATGTCATCTGCAAACAGTGACAGCGTTACTTCTTCTTTTCTGCTTTGGATTCCTTTTATTTCTTTTTATTCTCTGACTGATGTGGCCAAAACTTTCAAATAATAGTGGTGAGAGTGGGCCACCTTGTCTTGTCCCTGATCTCTGTGGAAATGGTTTTAGTTTTTCACCATTGTGACCTATATTGGCTGTGAGTTTGTCATAAATGGCCTTTATTATGTTGAGATAAGTTCCCTCTATGCCTACTTTCTGGAGGGTTTTTATCATAAATGGATGTTGAATTTTGTCGAAAGCATTTTCTGCATCTATTGAGAGGATCATATGGTTTTTCTCCTTCAATTTTTTAATATGGTTTATCACATTGATTGATTTGTGTATCCTGAAGAATCCTTGCATTCCTGGGATAAACCCCACTTGATCATGGCATATGATCCTTTTAATGTGCTGTTGGATTCTCTTGGCTAGTATTTGTTGAGGATTTTTGCATCAATGTGCATCAGTGATATTGGCCTGTAGTTTTCTTTCTTTGTGACATCTTTGTCTGGTTTTGGTATCAGGGTGATAGTGGCCTTGTAGAATGAGTTCGGGAGTGTTCCTCTCTCTGCTGTATTTTGGAAGAATTTGAGAAGGATAGGTGTTAGCTCTTCTCTAAATGTTTGATAGAATCCGCCTGTGAATCCATCTGATCCTGGGCTTTTGTTCAGTGGAAAATTTTTAATCAGTCTCAATTTCAGTGCCTGTGATTTGTTTGTTTATATTTTCTATTTCTTCCTGGTTCAGTCTTGGAAGATTTTGCTTTTCTAAGAATTTGTCCACTTATTCCAGGTTGTCAATTTTTTTGGCACATATTTGCTTGTAGTAATCTCTCATGATCCTTTGTATTTCTGTAGTGTCAGTTGTTACTCCTCCTTTTTCATTTCTAATTCTATTGATTTGAGTCTTCTCCCTTCTTTTCTTGATGAGTCTGGCTAATGGTTTATCAATTTTGTTTCTCTTCTCAAAGAACCAGCTTTTAGTTTTATTGATCTTAGCTATCGTTTCCTTCATTTCTTTTTCATTTTTTTCTGATCTGATCTTTATGATTTCTTTCCTTCTGCTAACTTTGGGAGGTTTTTGTTCTTCTTTCTCTAATTGCTTTAGGTGTAAGGTTAGGTTGTTTATTTGAGATGTTTCTTGTTTCTTGAGGTAGGATTGTATTGCTATAAACTTCCTTCTTAGAACTGCTTTTGCTGCATCCCATTGGTTTTGTGTCATCATATTTTCATTGTCATTTGTTTCTAGTGTTTTTTTATTTCCTCTTTGATTTCTTCAGTGATCTCTTGATTATTAAGTAGTGTATTGTTTAGCCTCTATGTGTTTGTATTTTTTACAGATTTTTTCCTGTAATTGATATCTAGTCTCATAGCATTGTGGTCAGAAAAGATACTTGATATGATTTCAATTTTCTTAAATTTACCAAGGCTTGCTTTGTGACCCAAGGTATAATCTATCCTGGAGAATGTCCCATGAGCAATTGAGAGAATAGTGTTTTCTGTTGTTTTTGGATGGAATGTCCTATAAATATCAATTAAGTCCATCTTGTTTAATGTATCATTTAAAGCTTGTGTTTCCTTTTTTATTTTCATTTTGGATGATCTGTCCATTGGTGAAAATGGGGTGTCAACGTCCCCTACTATGATTGTGTTACTGTCAATTTCCCCTTTTATGGCTGTTAGCATTTGCCTTATGTATTGAGGTGCTGGTATATTGGGTGCATAAATATTTACAACTGTTATATCATCTTCTTGGAATGATCCTTTGATCACTATGTAGTGTCCTTCTTTGTCTCTTGTAATAGTCTTTATTTTAAAGTCTATTTTGTTTGATATAAGAATTACTACTCCAGAGCTTCCCTGGTGGCGCAGTGGTTGGGAGTCTGCCTGCCAATGCAGGGGACACGGGTTTGTGCCCCAGTCCAGGAAGATCCCGCCTGCTGTGGAGTGGCTGGGCCTGTGAGCCGTGGCCGCTGGGCCTGCGCATCTAGAGCCTGTGCTCCACAATGGGAGAGGCCACGGCGGTGAGAGGCCTGCATACCACAAAAAAAAAAAAAAAGAATTACTACTCCAGCTTTCTATTGATTTCCATTTGTATGGAATAAGTTTTTCCATTTCCTCACTTTCAGTCTTTATGTGTCCCTAGGTCTGAAGTGGATCTCTTGCAGACAGCATGTATTCGGGTCTTGTTTTTGTATCCATTCAGCCAGTCTGTGCCTTTTGGTTGGAGCATTTAATCAATTTACATTTAAGGTAATTACTGATACGTATGTTCCTATTACTATTTTCTTAATTGTGTTGGGTTTGGTTTTGTAGGTCTTTTCCTTCTCTTGTGTTTCTTACCTAGAGAAGTTCCTTTAGTGTTTGTTATAAAGTTGGTTTGGTGGTGCTGAATTGTTTTAGCTTTTGCTTGTCTGTAAAGGCTTTAATTTCTCCATCAAATCTGAATGAGATCTTTGCTGGGTAGAGTAATCTTGGTTGTAAGTTTTTCCCTTTCATCACTTTAAATATGTCCTGCCACTCCCTTCTTGCTTGCAGATTTCTGCTGAAAGATCAGCTGTTAACCTTATGGGGATTCCCTTGTGTGTTATTTGTTGCTTTTCCCTTGCTGCTTTTAATATTTTTTCTTTGTATTTAATTTTTGATAGTTTGATTAATATGTGTCTTGGTGTGCTTCTCCTTGGATTTATCCTGTATGGGATTCTCTACACTTCCTGGACTTGATTGACTATTTCCTTTCCCAAGTTAGTGAAGTTTTCAACTATAATCCCTTCAAATATTTTTTCAGACCCTTTCTTTTTCTCTTCTTCTCCTGGGGCCCCTATAATTCGAATGTTGGTGTGTTTAATGTTGTCCCAGAGTTCTCTGAGACTTTCCTCAATTCTTTTCATCCTTTTCTCTTTATTCTGCTCTGCAGCTGTTATTTCCAGTATTTTATCTTCCAGGTCACTTATCTATTCTTCTGCCTCAGTTATTCTGCTATTGATTCCTTCTAGAGAATTTTTAATTTCATTTATTGTGTTGTTCATCATTTTTTGTTTGCTCTTTAATTCTTCTAGGTCCTTGTTATTTCTCCATTCTATTTCCAAGATTTCGGATCATCTTTACTATCAGTACTCTGAATTCTTTTTCAGGTAGACTGCCTATTTCCTCTTCATTTGTTTGGTCTGGTTGGTTTTTACCGTTCTCCTTCATCTGCTGCATATTTCTCTGTCTTCTCATTTTGTTTAACTTACTGTGTTTGGGGGGGGTGTCCTTTTCGCAGGCTGCAGGTTTGTAGTTCCCATTCTTTTTGGTATCTGCCCACAGTGGTTGAGGTTGTTTCAGTGTCTTGTGTAGGCTTCCTGATGGAGGGAACTGGTATCTTTGTTCTGGGCGGTGTGGCTGGATCTTGTCTTTCTGGTGGACAGGGTCACGTCCGGTTGTGTGTTTTGTGGTGTGTATGACCTTATTATAATTTTAGGCTGCCTCTCTCCTACTGGGTGGGGTTGTTTTCCTGTCTTGCTAGTTGTTTGGCAATGGGGCTTCCAGCACTGGAGTTTGCTGACCATTGGGTGGAGCTGGGTATTAGCGTTGAGATGGAGATCTCTGGGAGAGCTTTCGCTGTTTGATATTACATGGAGCCAGGAGGTCTCTGGTGGACCTGTGTCCTGGCTTCAGCTATCCCACTCAGAGGCCGGGGCCTGACACCCAGCCCAAACACAAAGACCCTGTGAGCCACACAGCTCAGAAGAATAGGGAGAGAAAAAGAAAGAGAGAAAGAAGAAAGAAAGGAAGAAAGAAAGAAAGAGAGAAAGAAAGGAAGGAAGGGGAAGTTATTAAAATAGAAAATAATTATTAAAAATAATAACATTAAAAAGTAATAAAAAAAAGAAAGAAAGAAAGAAAGAAGAGAGCATCCTAACCAAGAAAGAAGTCCATGAATGATAACAAGCGCTAAAACCTATACTAAAAAAATAAAAATAAAATGGACAGACAGAACCCTAGGACAAATGGTAAAAGCAAAGCTGTACAGACAGACTCACACAAAGAGGCATACACATACACAGTCACAAAAAGAGAAAAAGGAAAAATTATATATACATATCTGTATATATAAAAAAAAGAGGAAGAGAGCAACCAAATCAATAAATCTGCCAATGATAATAAACTCTAAATACTAAACTAAGATAAACTTAAAACCAGAAACAAATTAGATGCAGAGAGCAAACCCCAAGTCTACAGTTGCTCCCAAACTCCACTGCCTCAATTTTCAGATGATTCGTTGTGTATTCAGGTATTCCACAGATGCAGGGTACATCAAGTTGATTGTGGATATTTAATCCGCTGCTCCTGAGACTTCTGGGAGAAATTCCCCTTTCTCTCCTTTGTTTGCACAGCTCCCGGGGTTCAGCTTTGGTTTTGGCCCCACCTCTGCATGTAGGTCGCCTGAGGGCGTCTGTTCTTTGCCCAGACAGGACGGGGTTAAAGGAGCAGCTGCTTCGGGGCCTCTGGCTTACTCAGGCTGGGGGAGGGAGGGGTATGGAATGTGGGGCGAGCCTGCGGCAGCAGAGGCCAGCATGACATTGCAACAGCCTGAGGCGCCATGTACTCTCCCGGGGAAGTTGTCCCTGGATCACGGGACCCTGGCAGTGGCGGGCTGCACAGGCTCCCGCGAGGGGAAGGGTCGATAGTGACCTGTGCTTGCACATAGGATTCTTGGTGGCAGCAGCAGCAGCCTTAGCATTTCATGCCTGTCTCTGGGTTCCGTGCTGATAGCCGTGGCGGGTGCCCATCACTAGAGCTCGTTTAGGCAGTGCTCTGAATCCCCTTTCCTTGTGCACCCTGAAACAATGGTCCCTTGCCTCTTAGGCAGATTCAGACTTTTTCCCAGACTCCCTCCTGGCTAGCCATGGTGCACTAGCACCCCTTAGCCTGTGTTCACACAGCCAACCCCAGTCCTCTCCCTGCGATCCAAGCTCTGAAGCCCGAGCCTGAGCTCTCAGCCCCCGCCCGCCCCTGCAGGGGGAGCAGACAAGCCTCTCGGGCTGGTGCATGCTGGTCAGCACCGATCATCTGTGCGGGAATCTCTTCACTTTGCCCTCCTCACCCCTGTTGCTGCACTCTCCTCCATGGCTCCAAAGCTTCCCCGCTCCGCCACCTGCAGTCTCCACCTGCAAAGGGGCTTCTAGTGTGTGGAAACCTTTCCTCCTTCACAGCTCCCTCCCACTGGTGCAGGTCCCATCCCTATTCTTTTGTCTCTGTTTTTTCTTTTGCCCTACCCAGGTACATGGGGAGTTTCTTGCCTTTTGGGGGGTCTGAGGTCTTCTGCAGCGTTCAGTAGGTGTTCTATAGGAATTGTTCCACATGTAGATGTATTTCTGATGTATTTGTGGGGAGGAAGGTGATCTCCACGTCTTACTCCTCCACCATCTTGAAGGTCTCCTCCCAACTTATTGTTCAGGCATGTCTTTTTATGCTGATGCAGAAGTGATATAGGAAAATCCAAATGCAAGCCCTTTTAAAAGTGTCTGTTTACATTATGTCTGCAGACCTATCACTTGCCAAAGTAAGTGGCCAATTTCAGGAGCAATAGGAAGGGAAACATACATAATCTCTCAATAGGAAAGAAGTCCTCAATCATATGCAAAGGGATGGTTCCAGAAAGGGATGAAAAATTGCTTCTATCAATTAACTCTATTACACTCTGCTACATTCTTGCTACTACATTGGTTTTGCAGCTTGATTTTCTTCATAGACTTACTGCTACCTTGTATTATCTTTTCACATTTATATGTGGTTTTCTGCATTTCCAACTGTAACAAAAGCTCCATGAAGGGAGGGGTTTGTCTTCCTTATCGTTAAAACTCTAGTGCACAGAAAAGTCATTGTTTTATATTAAACACTACGTGGACATTTGTTCAACAAGGGAAATAGTAAATTCATTCTGCTAATACATGGTAACATTCACAAAACACATCTTTAACTTAGGTTTGGATTTTGACACCAGGTATATAAACCAGGTTTCGATTTTGACACCAGGTATATAAACC
Source organism: Neophocaena asiaeorientalis asiaeorientalis (assembly GCF_003031525.2). Taxonomy (NCBI): domain Eukaryota; kingdom Metazoa; phylum Chordata; class Mammalia; order Artiodactyla; family Phocoenidae; genus Neophocaena; species Neophocaena asiaeorientalis. The sequence continues at coordinate 5,964,088 of NW_020175186.1, forward strand.
ATAACTAAAGGCTGGCTCTGTTCCTAATCTCTGACAGGAAAAGTGACAGTTCAAAGACAAATTAGTTGTAGATAAGGGCAAAAAGATAAAAGAGGAGCATAAATTAAGAAGACAAATTAAATAGCTTCCCTTCTCACCTATTTTTCCTGGACTTTTCTGTAGCCTCTCATACTGTGGACACAACTGCCTCATGGACATTCTTTTGTCCATTATCACTGGGGATACCTCACTCTCTTGTTCTTCTTATGTGTCTGCTCACCCTACTCACTTTCACAATCGTTTCTGCTCTGATTTTCTTTGTACCTTCTTTTTGGTGACCGCATTCATATACATAGTTTAGCTATGCTTTTCATAACACATTTATTCATTTTCCATCTAATAACACATTTTTATTCCTGAACCCCGGGCATTCACTTCTGACAGAAAGCTGGTTAGCTGCACCCGAAAAAAAATGCCTGCACCCTAAGTTTCAAGCCCAAGCTTGTCTCAATTCCACAGTTCTTTATAATGGTCATTATTTTCCTAGCTTTCCGCCTTCACCCACATGGCCCCTCATTTACACCAACACTACATCAATCACTGAGCCCTGCAAATTCCAGCACTGCCATATCTTTTATGGTTGTTTCCTTCTTAAAATTTGTTCTGCCTCCTCAATTAAAATCTCTCATATATACAACAAAATGGTGCCCTAATTGTCAGACTTCTTCCCTCACTCTCAGATCCAGCATTTCTTAAGCACAACTCCAGTCTTGAGACTTCAGATTACAAAACACTGAAAGCTTCCTAATCTTTAGTGAGAACACAACAAACTTCTCAAACTGTCGTTTAAATCCCTCTGGAATCTCCTTTCTTGTTTCTCTATGACTACCTCTACTATCTTTATTTGGAAGGGAGTAAGAAGGGAGTTTCCAGTTTGTTATAGTGTTCCTTTCTTAATTGAGGTGCTAGTTATGCATGTGTTAAGTTTGGACAATGCGTCCATCTGCACATCTATGCAACGTGCACTCTTCATATGTACATTACACTCCATTAAATGGTTAAATTAAAGCGTGATCATAGAGAAGATGAAAGGGAATGTGCTAGTTAAGGTATTTCTACCTTCTCATATTGCTTAGAAAGAGACTAAAACTATGGTTTATATATTTAGCTCTAATTAAGACACTCATGCCTTTTACATATTTTATATTTATTCCTTAAGAAAAAGGAAGAAAATGTGTAAGTTCCAAATTAGTTAAAATTCAAAGAAATAAAAACCTAGTGGGAAAAACTAAACAGAAACTGTCATAGATAAATCAAAGCTACTATGATAACAGCAATAAAAAACTATTATATGATGTGTGAATTCTTTAAAAAGAAATATTGAACAATATTCAAAGGATATAAACAATGCAATAATTCTTAAAGGGTATTGAAGAAGACCTGAGTAAACATCAAAAGACTTAAATTCATGGAGAGGAAGATTAGATTTTATAAAGATATAAATTTAACCCATTAATTGATAAATTCAGTATACTGGAACTAGATAAACTACTTTGGGAAATTGTCAGTGTATATTTAAGCTGGACATACGTATAATTTATGGCTTAGTAATTCCATTCTTAAGTGTATGTGTTTGTGTGTATGTGTAGATTCATATATACAAATATATATATTTAGTTAGAGGAAGTCGTCAAAAGGATAGATGGCTACTTGACCAGCAGGCTGGATCTGCTCACTCAGAAACTCCACACCCTCCGCTGTCCTTGGGATGTATGTTCTGCCCACTATTCCCACAGTGGGAGCCATTTCAAGGATGAAGCCTAAAGAAAGCAATGTATTGTTGAAACCATCTGGATGTTATACATGACTGAACATCACTAAGGGCTCTATATAAACTTTTAACAGATTCTGGTTGGCTGATGCAGAGATATACTCCTCTTGCAGTCACCCAAGACAAGTCTCTTATATAAGGTTCCTGCTTATAAAACCTGCCAGCTACCAATCTGGAGTAGTCTGACTCTTTCCGCAGTTTCTCCTTGCCCTCTGTGTTTGGGGACCAGTTTGCAAACCAACACATGTGTATAAACATGCGTACATACATATGTATGTGCACATATGTATACATATGCATATACATGTATATTCCACTCCTAAGTGTATATTCATATATATGTGAAACAGAAATGTGTGCGTATGCAAGCTAACAATACAATTATAAGTATATGCAGAGCAGTATTATTCATAACTATATTATTAATAATAGAAACTGTAAATAACCCAGATGTCCATATAAAATTAAATAAAGAATATATAAATATGAATTAAAAACACAGTAATTGAAATAAATTTTGACCACATGGAAGACCATGAAGAGATCGGCAAACTGTTATGTTGACCAAATATGATAGGTACAAAGAATAAATACCAAATAATTTTATATATTAAGTCATTAAATAGACAAAACTAATCTCTTGTGTTACATGCCAGGACAATGGTTACCTCTGAGAGCAAGTAGGGAGTGGAAGGAGGCATAGAGGGAGGCTTCTGTGGTGTTTATGTTCTACTTTTTCATTTGGATCGTTGTAATACTTTGTGATTATTTTGTAAGGTCATTGAGGAGTGCACTAATTCTTGCAATTTTCTATTAAAACTTTCAATTAAAATATTATTAAAAAAACATGCTCAATCCCACCAGAAATATGAGAAATATGAATCGAAATAATTGGCAAAAATTAAAAACTTTGATTACATTAGTTTTTGGTCAGGATACTAGGGAATAAGTACCACAAAACACTTTTAAGTGGTACAACCACTCTGAAGACCAAAGAGGGAAGAAAAAGTTTTTGCATTTTTCATATATGCCTGTACAAGAATATTAATTGCAGCAATGTTTAAAATAAGAAAAAATGGAAAGTCATTCAAGTATCTTTCAGTGAGAAAACAAATAAATTTGGTATATTTTCTTTTTCCAAATAATGAAATTGTATACAGAATTCAAAACTAATGAAACCAGTACATACACACCAACACTTAAAAATCTCAAGTCGGTAATACTGATTAAATATAGCTTGTAGATATTTATAGTATGTTAACATTTAACAACATATTAAAGACATATCTTAGGATCAACAACTCTCACAATCTGTGTGCACAGAAAATCCTTACAAATTAGAAAATGAGGGAATGACTAAGTGCTGAGTCCCAAGACCAGTCCAGTGCTGAAAGAAAATTATGGGTGAGATAACTTAGTTAAAAAATATTTCATTGGGCTTCCCTGGTGGCGCAGTGGTTGAGAGTCCGCCTGCCGATGTAGGGGACACGGGTTCGTGCCTCGGTCCGGGAAGATCCCACATGCCGCGGAGCGGCTGGGCCCGTGAGCCATGGCCGCTGAGCCTGCGCGTCCGGAGCCTGTGCTCCGCAGCGGGAGAGGCCACAACAGTGAGAGGCCCGCGTACCGCAAAAAAAAAAAAAAAAAAAAAAAAAAAAAAAAAAAATATTTCATTGATGAAGTAGGACTTAGCCTGCTTTGGAATTAGATTTAGCCATGAAAAGGGATGAACAATTCTGATAAAGGAAAAATATCTCTTAACTTGATCATCTTTAATATAGATTCATTTTTTCTTCCTTCTTCCTATCTGTTCTTTCTTCCTCCCCAGTTTCCCCTCCTTCCTATCCTAGCTCTTCCACTGAATGACTTGTGTGTACATTTTAAACCTCTTTATGCTCCAATACAAAGTGGAGCCTACTTCATAAGGCTCATGAAAAAGTAGATGATGTAATAAATGTAAAGTACTTAGAACAATGGAAAGTGCTCTGTAAACTTGCAGTTATTTTATTATTAGTGAACAAGATCATAAGAATTGCCCTCTGTGATAACAATTCCCTCAACTTTGGAGCTTCCTTTCCTTTTTGCTATAGTGAGTGTTGGAGTCCAAGAAAGCTCCTCTAAGTTGCATGGGGGCGGTCCATAAACTTCTGCTGTAAAGCCGGGAAGAAATGCTGTGCTCACTTCAAATGAGCAAAAACTACAGTTTGATGAAATAGCTGCTCACCTTTTTCTGTCATATTTACATGACGTTTTAACCCTTTTTAGTTGTGTACCTCCTAAGAATGTTGTATCTGCACTTAAAATATCTTAAATAAATCAAAACATGAGAACACTTTAACATACCAGAATACTTCTCAACATCTATCTGAAGAATCAATCATAGCTCAGTTTCCTGATATGTATCAGTAATTTTAACCTCTAGTTAAAAGAATCAACCGTGACTTGAGTTTCCTGCATATTCAATTATTTATTGGGTAATACCCTATGAAACATCTTTATTGTGGAAATCTTACTTACCCAGAGGTTACCCAAGCTATCAGTATTTACTGCATTTTTCTGTTACCTTATACTTTTTTTAAAAAAATAGCACATTTGACTCTCATAACAATTTTGCCAGGAAAGGTTCACATTTCACATTGATTTAATCATTTGTGGATAATGAACCTAAAACACAGAGAAGTGAGGCAACTTAGACTCATAGGACCTGAGAGGTATGAAATCCTAACTCTCTGCCACAGCCATTACCTAACAGATTAGAAAAAAAAAAACAAAACATATTTATTATTGAATACATAAATGAACACATGAATTAATAAATGAACAGCAATAAACATTAGTCCTGATTAAATCTGGAAGGACTCAACAGATGTTCTAAAAACAGAGCCATAATGTTAAATGACTTTCTAGTGTTCATACAACTCTTTTTTTTTTTTTTTTTTTTTTTTTTTCGGTACATGGGCCTCTCACTGTTGTGGCCTCTCCGGTTGCGGAGCACAGGCTCCGGACGCGCACAGGCTCAGCGGCCATGGCTCACGGGCCCAGCCACTCAGCAGCATGTGAGACCGGGGCATGAACCCTCATCCCCTGCATTGGCAGGCTGACTCTCAAACACTGAGCCACCAGGGAAGCCCCTTACAACTCTTTTAATAGCAGAGCTGAAGCAAAGTCTCCTGATCTCCATTGCCCATGATTGTTTCATAGCCAGTGGCTGATTTGCACCCAGATCATTGTGGGGAATTTGTACATTCATTTAAAGAGTTAAAGATAAAATTAATTCTGCCATATGTTGTTTTCCATTTTGTAGAAAGCTAGGAGTTAGGGTCATGGATGACTTACTCCCAGACAAATTGTATTCTTCTGCCATGACTCAAAAAACAAACTGTTATCTCTCCTAAATTAAAAGCTACCATTCTAACATTTCTCTCCTAGCTACCACATTGGTTCTTGAAGTACCATTCACATTATATAAGATGTATGTCTGCAGCACAAGAAAATTTAATGTGTGAATTTAAAATTTGTTTATAATATTTAGTATATGGTATAATAGCTTATAAGATACACGTGTTCTGCAGCACAACACCACAGTTTTATTCTAGTTTGAATTCAGGTTTTGCTTATAATATTTAAAATAGAGAACCACATGGAAAACTCTTCATAAGCATCTGATTTAAAACAATCTCAGTACATTTCTCCTTAATTTACGGGGTGCCTTCTATACACCAATTGCTGTTGAAGGAAACAGAGAAAACTTGCCCAAAAAAGTACCTGCCCACATATACACTATATCCTACGGGAGAAAATTGCACAATAAACACACAAATATTTTTGATAATGCAGAGTGGTAGTGAGTTCTACAAAAGACATCAACTAAAGAAATGTGATAGATGATGTCTGCTAGACTGGAAAGCAGCAAGCAGGGGTGAGACAGCTATGTGAATTACATCAGCAAGAGTATTCCAGGCAGGAGAATAAGAGGCTCTGAGATGGGAGTGAGACTGTTGTATTTGAGGGTCAGGAGAAAAAAGGATAATATGGTCAAGACATAGTAGGTGGGTAAAAGATGATATTATAGAGTTTGTTGGGGTCTGATTATACAGGAATTTTTGGTAAGGAGTTTGCATTTTATCTTAATATTATTTAATTTATTTAATTCCTAATCTAATTATTTAATTTTTATTTAAATTATTTCTTTTAATTATTTAATGCCATTTAATATTAATTGCTAATCAGGTTGGAAGGATTTGTTGTTTTGGTGTGGGAGAGGGTGGCCGTTCCAAAGATAAGACTGCCCTTGGAAAGGAAGAAGGTTTTAAGATCCAGGGTAAATTACATTGTATAGAGTTCATAGTACATATCATAAGATGGCATTTGGTACTAGTCAACCTCAAGGTAAACAGTGACCTATAGATTCAAAAAAATTGTACCAAACAGTATAAAATGAACATTTTATTATGTTATGTTGTACAATAGATGTTCAAATCCTGCTATAGGAACTGGGTAAGCCAAGACTGAGTAGTGCATGCTGTCTGTTTTCAACATCTGAAAGCAATGATATCTTGTTTTTTTTTTTCCTTAATCTATGCTTAAGATAGATCATTTAAGGGAAACTGTATCTTAGGACTGTTATAGATCCAGCTTTTTGATATGTGATGTGATAAGAAGAGTCAAGATTTGAATAAAAAGAATATGTGGTCCTTGGACAAAAATAATCATTGCTGCTCCCTGACTGATCTGACCATTTCATGTCTGCATTTCCAACCACATAGGCTTTGGAGCCTGTCCAGGACATGCTTGACTCTATCACATTGACTCTATCCCTCATATCCCACGGCAATATGCAAAAGAGAGAACATGTTTAAACTGCTCAGTGCCAGCTGGCTGAGTTCACTCCTGGCACAGCAATCTGTGACTCTCTGGCCCACTGTGAAAGAGAAGGGAGGGGTGAGTCAAAGTGATACCCACAGAAACGGTAATTCGATCTATTTGTTTTAATGTTTCTTTGCTAATTAAATAGCATATACCTTTCTTTCACTGCCATAAAGAGAAAAGAAAAAAATATATATATATCAATCATGTATGTTGAAGCATTCATCGAGAAAACAATCTGATGAGTCCTTCTATGTGTCAGAAACTGAGGCACATGATGGCTTTACAACATTGAACAACATAGACAAATTGCATGACTGTATTTATGTCTATTAATAGAAAATACATGAATGATTATAAACATAAAAAGATGTGAAGGTAATCTGAAAAGCAATCAGTTTCTCTGTGCTCTTCATTCAGTTTAACATTCTCCCTAGCATGTTTCACCACTCTTCCATCCCATCTTTTTTAGATGCTTATACTGCTTTAGACAAGTTGACAAGGCAAAGTCAGTGCGAAGTAAAAGGATGTCTGTCCGATTTTTAATGCATGCCTAGTGACAACAGCAGCTGCTTCTATTATGACACCTGTTTCTTAAAGATTTTTTTTTTAATTATATGCCAAACCTGATTAGAAAACATAGTACTAGGGACTGGGGATGACCTCTGTTATGATTTCAACCGTCAAGAAGTTTGCTGCTTAAATGGAGGATTTATTAAAAGGTGCTAATAGAGGGTGTTTTAAAAGTTTATCCCTGGTACATTTTAAACAGGGCTACAATTTGTTTGGTACTTTATTTTATCAAGCAGAGAATATAGCCCTATGGTTTCACTGATGCAGTGGGGGCAGTAATGGGGTCATTTCTTTGTCCCAAGTTGTGCACAGGACTTAGTTCAAGGAACTAAGAGCCTCCTGCATCTCTCCCTTATCCCAAGGCTCCAACTTCTATGCCTGAATGAGTGCTAATGAGCCATTCAAATTGTTCCCAAACTCATGAGTTTTCCCCTGTTGCCTTACGTCCCTCTTTATTTGGCACCTAGGATTTCATTTTCTTTCATTTGGGATTAGATTTATATTTTGGTTATATTTTATCAGCATTTTGAAATTAATAGCGGGAGCTGGGCAAGAGAGAAAATCATAAAGGATTGTCTACATTAGTTCATTCTATTTTGTTGTCTTACTGAGAACTTACCCATGTGAAAACTCTGAGCCATGGACTTTCATGTATAAAATTCTAATCATCATGTCAGATTTATAACTGTCTGAAAGGAGCAAATAAATTGTTAGATGTGAAGATTCTTAGAATATTATTAATTTTTATGTAAAAATGAGTTAATGTTAATAAGTGCTATTAGTTACTATTATAACATCAGATTAACTCCTGTCTTTCAGTAAGACTCAGAGGAAGTAGGAATTAATAAATATCAGAGTTTGATCAGAGATAACAATATCCTAATGCATAAGAAAATTAGTAGTGTTTTGGATAATCTGAATAAGAAAACATACATTGCCAAGGAGGGCATTCTTAATAAGGTAAGCTGCTTTTAACAGAAAGTCGGCAGCTTTTTTATTAGTTTATCTGAATCTTTCTTATTACAAAATGATATAATTATCACCTAATTAGTATGTTTCTCATTAAAAAATAATTAATTTCTCTACATTCATTCAACAAAGGGTTTCTTAATCCACAATATAGTCTAGAAACTAGGTGTTCATTGGATTAATAGGGAGAATGTTATGGTACAAAACTGGATAAGTTAACTATTCTCTCCATTAGGGATTTAAAAATAAATAGAGAAATCTGGCAAATTCAAGTGTAATTTGAAAGAAAGAATAATAACTTTAGAATAGAGGATATCAGAGGAAACTTGAATAAAATATGATGGTCAAGTAGGCAACACTGAGGAGGTAAAAATATACCTGATACCTGAAGCCTGAGAAGGAGGTGGGCAAGAGTGATGTCAAATAGGCAACTGGATACAAGGGTCTTGGATTCTGGGGAGAAGTCTGGTGGGAGTTGTACATTTGTTTCTATGTAAAAATGGGCAGTGGAGATTCTAGGTGTGGATGAGACAGCTCAGAGAGCAGGAGTATAGTCTGAGAGGGTACAATGGTCCAGGGCAGAGTTTTCAGGACCTGCTGCATTTAAAGTCCAAGAAGATGAGCCAGAGGACTAGGAAGACCAGAAGAGTGAGTCCTAGAAGACTTATGAAGAGACTAGTTCATGGGGAGAGTGGTGAATGATGGTGAAACTTGCTGACAGGACAGTTAAGAGGTGGTCCAATGACGGATTTGAGAAAAATGGATGTCTCTGATAACCTATGGAGGAACTGCTTAAATGAAGCCTTTAGTCTATGGTCATCTTTTTGAAAATCTAAATCTTTGCTTCATTAACAACATCCGAGTAGCTATCTAAGCCAATATTATCTCTCTGTACATTTATAACCAGTTTTAGACACCAAAGATAGCCACTCAGTGTGATGCTTAGGATTTGAAAATTTTCTTTCAAGAGTAGCATATTGGAGGTTGAGGGTAGATTAAGCTGAGTTAAAATCCCCTGGGGGCACAGTCTAAGGGGATACCCTTACCTTCATGTGTTTACCTCCAGGAACTCTCCCTGCATCTTCCCAGGTCCTATAATATATAAAAAAAGTTATGAGACTTCTTAGAAGATTTAGAACCTCTTACATTTCTTGGAAGAATTAGGACTTCTTTGAAGGGAGTATATATTTGCTTATCCACGGCCATTGTGCATTTCTCTTAAATTTATGTCTTAATTTCCATTCTGATTGCTGTAGTCTGAGATCTGGTCTTGATCATCAATCATTTAGCCTAGTGCCACAGCCTCTGACCGTCTCTCCTTTCTCCTGATCTCTTTGCTCCCTCTAATCACCTTGGCCACACTGCTGGCTTCTACTGTCTAAGTCACTAATCTGTATTACATAATTTCTCGATCCAGAAAGTACCTTCAGGTCCTCAGCAACTACAGTATCAAGTCTAAATATGATTTGTTACAATCTGCCTCTAATCCAACCTTCTAGTTCATAATTGCTTACTTTCAGTCCCATTTACTGTTTTCCCCATTCACACCTAAGTACAAGTTAACAACTTTCACATGAGGGACCTCAATTCATTTTGTTCTCTCAACTTGGAACATCCAAAACAGAGTAAATTAATTTCTAGAAGACATTCACTTGCAGAGCAAGTTCATTATAAATCCGTTTTCACAGAGAATGCTCCTCCCCAATCACCAAATGTAATTGTCCAGGAACTGCTACTGTGCCATCTTGATAGCCTGAGGGAGATTCTCCACGAGTTTTAATTTATGCAGTCTGCATTTATGTTAATGTTTATGAACTAACCTTTATAGGTTTAAAATTGAATTTCTATTGCATGAGCATTCCTTATTACTTATGTTCGCTTGTTCACTGAATCTCTCAAAAATGTCCAACTGCCTTTGTATTTTACATATTAGCACAGAAACTATGTTTTATCCCTTTAAAAACCCATTAATATAACAATAACTAAATATTAATTAAAATAATTATTTGCTGGAAACTTACAATGTGGAAAGTACTATTCTAATCACTTTGCATGAGTAAACTCGTTTAAAACTTATAACAATAATATGTTCTATTATTATGCTCATTTTACAAATGATAACACTAAAGCACAGAGAAAAAGTATCTTGAGAAATATTATAAAAAATAACGAAATATTGAATGTTGGATTCCAATTCAGGTTACCTGGTTCCAAATTCTGCAAATGATGAATTCTCCAACATGACTTCCTCATCTATATTAGGAAAAAGGGAAATAATTTTTTTTAGAGACAGGAGAGAAATAGCTGTCTTTATATTCTCTCTTTTTAAAAGGACTCAAATGAATTTTGTATTAAATTATATACAATTTAGGGGTGCCTTAAAATTATGGCACAGAAGGACTGAGCCGGAGCCATCCAGCAAAGCTGCCCCCTGACCCTCAGATATACAATGGAATATTACTCAGCCATAAAAAGAAATGAAATTGAGTTATTTGTAGTGAGGTGGATGGACCTAGAGTCTGTCATACAGAGTGAAGTAAGTCAGAAAGAGACAAATACCGTATGCTAACACATATATATGGAATCTAAGAGAAAAAAAGGTCATGAAGAACCTAGGGGTAAGATGGGAATAAAGACACAGACCTACTAGAGAATGGACTTGAGGACATGGGAAGGTGGAAGGGTAAGCAGTGCCAAAGTGAGAGAGTGGCATGGACATATATACACTAACAAATGTAAAATAGATAGCTAGTGGGAAGCAGCCGCAAAGCACAGGGAAATCAGCTCGGTGCTTTGTGACCACCTAGAGGGGTGGGATAGGGAGGGTGGGAGGGAGGGAGACGCAAGAGGGAGGAGATATGGGAACATGTATGTGTATAACTGATTCACTTTGTTATAAAGCAGAAACTAACACACCATTGTAAAGCAATTATACTCCAATAAAGATGTCAAAAAATAAAAATAAAATATTATCTCTTTAAAAAAAAGAAACGGTGTGAGATCATACATATTTACTGTTTTTAGCATCTATGTTTTGGAGTGATTTGTTATGTAACTGTAGATAATTGAGAAACCTTGTCAAGTGCAGATCCTCTTAACAATCTGCTGCTGAAGGCCTAGGATGCAGCACTTCAACAAGATCCAGGTGATGCCAGTGAGCCTGCATGTGGTCCACGAGGAGGAGGATTCGGGCTCCTGCCCCCGCTGCAATGAGAGGCAGTAAGACAAAACAGTGAGGAGTCAGCAGCCTCAGAGCCGCAGGATGGGTCAGAGCAGCCGGTCTGTGAAGACAACGAGGACAGCCCAGCACAGAGGTGGTGACCAACCACGAGCACCAAGCCTGATGGGGGAAGGGTGCATGGCGGACTCCTGAAGGTGCTGTCAGCCCAGAGCTTCCCGGTGAGTTCTGGTTCCGTTTAATACAGAGTTTGCTCAGTGGGTTCCGGAAGGTTCTGTGAGTTCTGGTTCCGTTTAATTCTGCTTGCTCTGTGGGCTCTGGAAGGTTTTGTGAGTTTACTCAGTGGGTTCCGGAAGGTTCTGTAAGTTGTTTCCACTTAATTCAGAGTTTGCTCTGTGGACTCTGGAAGGTTCTGTGAGTTCTGGTTCCGTTTAATTCGGAGTTTGCTCAGTGGGCTCTGGAAAGTTCTGTGAGTTCTGGTTCTGTTTAATTCGGAGTTTGCTCAGTGGGCTCTGGAAGGTTCTGTGAGTTCTGGTTCCACTTAATTCTCCAAAGTCACCTTATATTCTGGACATATTTCTTCTTTCTGATGCTCCGTTAAAAGCTAGGTTGATTTCCTTAAATACACATTATTTTCAGAAGAATTTAATAAACAAGCACAGGCATGCTAATTAAAACAATTATATGTGTTTATTTTACGTATACAGCAAATATTTTGAAATGGACCATGCGGTTTGGCTAGGCTCTACTCCTTCCTCTCTGAGCTGGGTTAGGTGTCCCTCTTGTGGTTTCCCAGTGTAAACTTGTACCACAGCTCTTCCACAGTTTTCTTATGTGGGGTTTTATGGGTTTGATTACTTGTATCAACAGACCTCTTTGTTTCCTAGCAAAGCAAATTATTCTGAACAAGTTAAACCAAGGGAGTTTATTGACCGAACATCAGGATTTTACAGTATCAAGGAGAAGACAGGAGAGACCAGCTTGGGAATGGACTGGAATAAAGGCTGTTCCAGAAAACTGGGAGGCAAGACTAGAAATAAAAGGGAAAAAAAGTCTTGTAGCCAGAGAATCAGGGCAATGCCCCATACTAGAATGAATATACCCAACCCTTTATAGATGTTCTATACTCTGTTCAATATTCAAATTCCTGGGAGGGAGTGTCCGATTAACTTACCTTGGTATACCTGCCCATAAGTTGGGTAGGGTAGGGCATGTATTATGCCAAGTATACATGGTATGCCTGTATATTTGCTTATCTCCACCCTGTTTATCTCATGAGGATGCAATAAGCCTCCAGAAAGGTATCAGTGACTGTTAGGAAGGGAGGAGGGAAATGAGAGCAAATATTAACTGCTTTGTATGTTCTTTGAGGTCCACTTTAAAAAAAGAAAACAACTTCTTAGCATAATGTTGTCACATAGCTGCTGCTAAATGTTTCTTTGACTCACACTGTGTGTAGTAAACTAAATTACCACATTTTGACCTTATTCTGCTACCCATAAAAACATTCATTTCCCTTTCATTCTTCCTTCTCCTCTTCTCCCTATGCTAATAACTGAAGAAAAGGAAAAATCACATTATACAAACATGTACTTTAGGGCTTAATATATGCAAGTTTCAGCAGATGCAGTGGGGAATAAGGCAAGACGCCTTCCCAGCAGGAGTTAACAGCCAAGCCTGAAAGATACAGGAAAATGCCTGGAATCAGCTGACATGATTTAGAGTAAAGGCTTGTAATATGCAGACTGACGCTTATCACAGTATCAACTCTGATAATCAAAACCTAAAAAGAGCCTAACACTTCAACCCCTGAAGAATAATTCTACAATTTTTGACAAATTTAATCAATAGAGTATTGTTCGGAAACGTAAAACATAAATGTATAATATAACCCACAACATGAAAACAATTTATATGTATGAAAAATGGAATATAGAATAGTACAGGCACTGTAATTTTAACCATGTAAAATATGCACACATAAAGATATGAACAAGGAACTTGAGAACCCAGAGAAATAAAAAATAACCAATGCTAAAATAGTTTTATTTTTAACTTATTTTAATTCAGTTATAATACTATTATAAAATAAATACAATTTATAGAAATAGGGTGGGCTATTTAATCAGTTTTGCAATTATTCAACAAAAATAAAACATGCTAAAGTTGCTCTGTTGCCTGTTGAGGTGATTGGCTTCCATTCTCTAAGCCTATTTGTAGCTTAGGTTTTGTTGTAAATGTCAGGAGAGATTTGTTTTTGTGTTCTTGTTTACTTCTGCCTCTTCAGTTCTCAATAGCTTTGTTCCCTAGTTGTATATCTACAGGTTTTCAGCCATAGGGGGGAAAATAAAAGTATTGAATGTGAAATAAATACTAGTTAGAATAAATGCTTCTCCCGACTCTTTCTCGTGCCCGGCTTCTTACTGCTCTCAACCTTTTCTGGGAGTTGCAAGTGCTTTAAACCTTTTATTTAAACTGAACACCCCCTTTCTTTTCATCTCTATTTCAGTTGAATTTTCCAAACTATGCAGGTTCTAATCTCTTTTTATTCAAATAAGTGTCCTTTTTGTCACATGACCACTGTTAATACCTTATTTCAGGCCTCTGATATCTCCACCTGATCTTAAGTAGCCCTTTAACTGGATTTGCCCACCTGTTTATTTTCCATTCTTAAACTTCACACTGACTACTACTGCATCATCCTGGCAGGAGCATAATGATGCCATACTCCTCCATTAAAAGTGTTTAAGTGGTTCCCTATGAATTATTTAATAATAGACACACTCTTGGCCAAATATTGGAATTTCCTTCCTCTCAAGTATTATCTTCCCTGTATGCACTCCTCTATAACCAAGTCAAATTGTTTGATATACTGTTTCTTGATCATAATTCTAACTCGCCACACCTCCATGTCTTCGCTTATATTATTTCATCCATGCTGTTCTCATTGCTGCCATAATCCGTCAAACTTCTTCCCATCCTTCAAAGTCCATCTCAAAAAATATCCTTCCAAGATACCTTTTCTTATCATTCCAAAGAGATTTGCTCTCAACCCTTTCATTCAACACACGTTTCTGCTCGTTCTACTTTTATAATATTTAATCTGCTTTGTGTTGGAATAATTTGTGTAAGTAAAATCCGATGTCATAATTCCTCTGAGGACAGGGACTACCCATTTCTCCTCTTGGATCCACCATCAGCATCTATCTCAGTCTGCTGGCCTGTGTGTTAGCTTAAAGACCAACTCCAAAGCTTGATTTAAAGCTTAATTGGCTTAATTATTTTCCTAGTTTAGAGGGAATATTCAAGAGTACGTAACAAAACACAAACATACAGAAGGAGGACAAAAACAGAAAGAAGGAAAAAAAAAAGGGAAGAGCAGTGTATCTATTAATATTCCACAGCGAAGTGAAACTTGGATAAATAAAAAGAAAAAGGGATACCTTATTTATTTAGTACTTCGGGCCAAACAGGTAAGGTTAGTATGTTAAGGACTACTTTAGTCACAAGGATGTCTTATTTCTTTTAGGGTCATAAGACACCCTGTCTGGCACTCTTCCCATCATTCCTGGGGTCTCTAACCATCTGTCTTCCTATTTCCACATGTCAGAGCTCTCTTTACACGGCATCCTACACTGTATTCAAAGATTACAGTTGTACTTTATGAAAATAGGTCTTCACCATTTTGTCCAGTCAGAAGTCCTCTAACTAGAATTTTAATTTACCTCTAAATGTTCTCTTTTTGCTTTAGATTGAAAGAAATTTGAGAACATGAACTATATAGATAACTGTATTCTCTTCCAGCTCCTATCAAACTACTTGTCATGGCAAATGTTTAATATTTATCAAATAGAATTATGTATATTTAAAGCTAGAGGGAATGTGTATCTCAAAAATATAATAAATTGCAGACAAGTTTGAGAAAATAGGGAGTATAGATTTCCTGGAGTCACTTGGTCAGTCAGTAGAGAATTCATATTGAGACCCCATGTGCTCTTTCCCAGTCTAAAACTCGTTATTGGCACTGTCAACTGGCCTCAGATTTATTGCTTTGATTCAGAATCTTATTTTCCTTTTGTAACTTCTTTATTTTTTCCTCTTTTATTACAATGCCTGAGGATTTCTGAATAGCTAACCAGTGCTAAAGTGCCCACTGTAATAAATGCAACAAATGGTGGTACTATCACAAATAAATTTTTCCAAAATGCACACGTTTCCAATCAACTTAGAACTTAATTGCAATATTTTTCTCCTTTGTAATATTCTAGGAAAAGATGCTTAATTTCAGCATCTAGCCTCATCTATCTCTTAATTTAATAGATAGGGGGGTTGGATTTTGTTCTGTCATAGTTCATTCCATTTGCTATAGTTTTTGTTTGCCAGTTATGCATTTGTTTTTTTATTTTGCTGTGTTCTTTAAGGGTTTTACAGGAAAAAAAAGTCTTAAGAAACTCAATTTAATGAGCCTCTCTTGAAATACAGACAGGGAGCGTAGGTACAAACTCAACCAAGACTTGTCAATGAATCATTGCAGAGCCTAAATCCCTCTGTTGACTTTACTTCTGTTTACTTTGTTTTTTAAATTCCAGAGAATTAAATCACTCTAAGAAAAACAAACAAGAAATGATATGTCCCATTCAAGGCTTTTCAAGAAAATAAGTTGCTAGCCTTGGTTACAGGGATCTTTGGCATATGTCCTGTTTAATACAAATTTGATTCAACAAAAATTTTCAAGTGGGATATTTGCATTAAAATCAAAGATGTGCATATAAAATAATTTTAAAACTTCCAAATGGTAGCTCAGAATGTCTGGTCTGATGATCTGAGAGCTACATTTTATCCAATGTGATGTCACCAAAAATAGCAAAATTAATATAAATATTGCTGTTTGCATCCTCATAGGACCCATCTATTTATTGTTAACATATAGACATTCTGACTGAAAGAAAGGAAGGCTGAGAAAAGAAGAGGAATGGAACAAACTAAACTTAACTGAGTACCTACTTTGGATAATGTATTTTATTAGAAATCTTCATATATTATATTTAATCTTTTAACAACTCTTTAAAATAAGCGTTGTTTTATCTGCTTTACAGAAGAAGAATCAGAACATCAGTCATATAAAGCAACTTTCCCAAGTTCAGACAGCTAATAAGTAGTAAAGGAATTTGAACCTGGGATGTGTAACCTCTTCACTTTTTCTGCTATATTGTTAACCTCCAGAAAGGGACCAGAAATTAACTCACATTTGTTTTGTATCTACTGTGCATTCCCCAAATATGTGCTGCATCTATTATTATATTTTGATCTGTGTCAACATTTTAAGAATAAGTATCATTATACCCATTTTTACAAAGAGGAAAGAAATCAGTAGAGGTTAAGTCTGTTTCCCCAGTACCAATCCACAAACAAGGAATAGTTTGTGATAATGTTTTCTACAGTCCAAAATCATAAGAACCTGAAGGAATGAGAAAACAGGGAATAAAATAGTGACTTTTCCATGAATAATTTTCTTGTTTCTTTCTTAATTTAAAGCTTGCTAGTTTATTTTGATATTTGATATTGGATATTTCTTGTGTTTTGTGTGTTCAGATGTAAAAGATGGTAGCTGAATGGTTTTTTAGTTTATTTGTTTTAATGTCAAATTTTGTAGTTAGTAATCTCAATTTTTGTCACTGGTGCTTAATTTCACTATCCTACACAACACAAACTTTTAGGAATCCAGAAGTATTTTAGATTACTATGTTTAGTATATTGTTTAACTTATATTTTTACAGCTAGTACTAGATGAAGTTGGGACACAAATCAGATCAAAATCTGTTCTCTCCTTACTACAGTGTAATTCTATTGATTATTTGGAGACACACCAGTATAACACACGTCCCATCATGGATTGTGTGCTAAATTTCACACAGAGAGATAAGAAATTAGAGGGATTTCCTTACCTACATAGTTTTGGTGTTATCTTGCATGGCTTTGCTGCTAGATTATCACATTTTGGCAGATGGCAGATTGTTGTCAAAAAGCACAGAAATAAACAGATTAGTGGGGTAGTATTGGTGGAAATTTGTATGTAAGTGAGATGATGTGTAATCGTTTTAATGAAGATGCATTCGTGGCTCATCCCATTTCATAATTTACAGACCCAGCTATGTTCCTCCATAGGTCTTCTGTATAATTAAATGGGCAAGCCATATATTGAAGCAGCTGAATTTCTGAATGATTGTCCGATCAAACTGCATATTTTATTACTTAATTTCCAAAGACAGGTACTTTTTCTAATCAGGCTGAATTTTTAACTAATCAAGATAAGTATTTTGAAGACCTGTGCCTATCCTTTCATTGTACTCTCTTGTTTAATTCTTTTTTTTAAAACTCAAGTTATGTATGTATGTATGTATATATGTATGTATGTATTGGCCTTGCAGCATGCAGGATCTTAGTTCCCTGACTAGGGATGGAACCTGTGCCCCCTGCAGTAGAAGTGAGGAGTCTTAACCACTGGACCTCCAGGGAAGTCCCTTGTTTAATTCTTAAACTTACCACTTTCATTTTTTGTTTCCTTTAATTAGAAAGTAGTTCTTCCATAAATTTAATCAACTACCCACTATATCTATACTCATATACATCTGTTGCATTCCTTGGTGTTATACTCACAAGAATATTTGAGACAAATTTAGACTTAGTTACTTTGAAGTTATGTGATCGTGTTCTCTGATGGAGGAGCAGGGGAAATAGCAGGATAGAAAGGATGCTTATAACCTTTTAACTACACAGAATTTATTAGGCTTGGGGATTTGTCCTTTAAACTGCTCTTCAAAAGATATTCATTAGCCATGGGACCATATTAGGGAGTGCTGAGCAAGGTCTAGAAAATGTGAACGTGCAGGGTAGGCTCGGAGAAGAACAAGCTGAGTTTACAGCATTTCATGCACCTTAGTAATAGGGACTTAACAATGGTGCTCTTGGATAAAAGGCTGTAAATGTAGACAAACTGAATTATGAAATCTAGATGTTATCCTACAGGGAAATGGGAGGTCATAACTTTTGGCAGTAAGTTAGTACTTTTTGTCTTGTTTAGATTTAATTTTGTGTATTACATAATCTGATAAAATTTGTGGTTTAGAAAAACACCTTTTCAAGCTGACTATGGATAGATTAGAGAAATATGCAGCTCAAAAGAGTTAGAGGATTTAACGTAACAATTTGGGAAAGAGATGCTGGGAGCTAATCTAAGACTTTTGAAGGTGAGATGAGAAGCAGAACCTAAAATAAACAATGGCTGAGTGCACATTAATACCTAATCTTCCCCAATATCAACCCCATCCCCATTTTTTTTATTTTGTGGTATGCGGGCCTCTCACTGTTGTGGCCTCTCCCGTTGCAGAGCACAGGCTCCAGACGCGCAGGCCCAGCGGCCAGGGCTCACGGGCCCAGCCGCTCCGCGGCATGTGGGATCTTCCCGGACTGGGGCCCAAACCCGTGTGCCCTGCATCGGCAGGCGGACTCTCAACCACTGCACCACCAGGGAAGCCCCTCTTCTTTCTTTTTATGACCAAAATGCATATACCTGAAGCTTGATTTATTTTCCAACCTACATTTTCCTCCAATTGTCTATCCTGCCAAATTTTGCACACTACAAAGGACTAGCACAAGGAATATATCGTATATTTTTATCATTTTAATGTTCATTTATCACAAGACAGGAGACAGTCTATTTTGTAAGTTTGCTCATTAAACCCTCTGACCAGAAAATAGAAAGAAAAACAACCAAAAACAAAAAATAATAATTTATCCAGTTTAATTTGTACCTACAGATTTGTTATCACATTACCCTGAAATGAAAGCTTTTTCTTAAAGGTAGCATATGAATATTGTTGGCAACTACAGAAGGCTGTCCTTCAGGGGGCAAGGCTGTAAATTATTTTTTATGAAACTAATTAGAAAACCCTGAGCTACTGCATCTATTCTCTGGCTCTGGATAGATGCGTCCAAGTTCATCAGTATAAAGTCATTTTAATTATAATGTCACTCATCTACCAGGTCCAGTGGGTGTGTCAGAAAGTCCTACCCTATAAGCACTGTGCTTTGTTCTCTGGAGTTCTAAATGCGCACAACTTGGGTCACCTTCAATCCTGCTACAGGTTTTGGGGGAAGCTTCAAAAATGTAACTTGAATCTTCCAGAGAGTTCTAATAAATGGGGAATTCATTAACTGAACCCTGAAACTATGACTTAAATAATTTGAATATAAAGTGAACTCAAATTCTAACAAATTTATCCAAGTTTCATCTTCTCGTCAGCTGGGAGAAGAGAGCCACCTTGACAAGTCCATGTCATCTCCAGGTTGATTCTGCTTATGACAGAGGAAGGGAGAGGAAAGTCTAAAAATGTAGAGTTCCAAAAATCCTTCAATGAGCCTGAATAATTTCCAGTGACTTGGTGTCTGAGCAATAATTTTATGTAATTATCGCTGTAAAGTCTGGGCTTCTATTTAAACTCCAACACAGAGAAAGAATTGTGAAAATGCACAATGATTATTTTTGTATATATTTTCTTATTATATAGTATGTACTATATAAAATGCTAAAATACTATTATATACTGTTTTTATTTTTTTGAATATGTAATATTATCTAAAATATACCCTTGTTTCATATCACTGATTGTTATTGGAATCAAATGAGAAGGAAATCAATGATAGAATCAGGAAGTTGAAATGCATTCAATATACTTGGAATAAGACCCACCAAACTGATTTCAATGTCAGATTGCTCAGTAAAAAACAAATCGGGCTTATTTTTGTGTATGGTGTTAGGGAGTGATCTAATCTCATACTTTTACATGTACCTGTCCAGTTTTCCCAGCACCACTTATTGAAGAGGCTGTCCTTTCTCCACTGTACAAAACAAAACAAAAAATCCCTCAAATTGGGTATATTTGTGGACCTCTGTATCTGAGTTCTTTATTCTATTCCATAGATTTGTATATCCCTCAGCCAATTCCCACAGAGTCCTAACTATATAGTTAGGAGGATTGTTTCTTCCCACTTTATTTTCCTTTTTTGAAAATTATGTTAGTTGTTCTAGGGCCTTTTACTTTCAACATGAGTTTTAGAATAATTTTTCTATGTCTACAAAAACTTTGCTGAAGTTTTGACAGGAATAGCTTTAAAGCTATAGATCAATTTAGGGAGAATCTGCATCTTTGCTATGTTTAGCCTTCCAGTCCATAACACTGCATGTTTCTTCAATTATTTAGACACTTGATTTCTTTCCTCAGTATTTTGTAGTTTTCAGCATATAAGTCCTGTAAATCTATTGTTAGATTGATAACTAGTTACTTCATTTTGGGGCTATATAAATGGTATTGTATTTTTAATGTTGGTGACCACATATTTATTGCTACTCTAAATGCAGTTTATGTAAGATATATGTACATTTTATCCTGCAGACAAACTGAACTCAGTTTTAAATTTTTTAAGTTTTTTGAGTTTTATACATAGAAAATCATGCCAACTACAAATAGGGACATGCCTTTTCAATCTGTAACCATTTAATCTCATTTTCTTGACTTACTGTGCTGGCTAGAACTTGCAGCATTCTGTTGAACAGCAGTGGTGAGTGTGCTCTTGCCTCGTCCCTGATCTTAGAGAGGAAGCATTCACCATTAAGTATGATGTCAGCTGTAGGCTTTTTTTTTTCTTTTGTGGATGTTCTTTATAAAGTTGAGGAGGTTTCTGTCTATTACTAATTTTCTGATAGCTATTTTTTTATTAAGATTTTTTTTAGATCAGTTTAATGTTCACAGCAAAATTGAGCGTAACATATAGAGATTTCCCCTACACCTCCTGGCCTCACATGCATAGCCTGCACCATTATCAACGTCCCCCACCAGAGTAGTACATTCACTCTTGGCATTGTACATTCTATGGGTCTGGCCTGTTTATCAGGCTTTAGTGCCACTGACAATTCAGTTTTCTGCTACTTTGACCTTCTGGTGCAGCTGAGGTTCCCAGGCAAACCCTGTTGGCACTATTTGCAGGTAAATTTGTTTCCACAGGCAACATGCTGTTCCTGGGATAACTTCTCAAGCCAAGTTCTATTTATACTATGAAAATGCTGCTTTTTACCATAATATAGGAAAGGGGGCAATTCTCCTTGATTTCAGCATTTGCAGTCATCGGGAGTATTTTCTGTTTTTTTTTCCCCCCAAGACAGGGTGAGTGCTATTTGTAACTGGAGTAATGTGGCAAGAACTCCATCAAGGATTCACATCTGCTTTGTATTCTCACAACGTGAAAGTCTGTTTCTATGATAGCTATAATACTGATAAGATAGTTAAGACGTGATACTGACAAGTTATAATTATTTTGGACTTATCTCTTCTTTTCCCCCTGAGAAACACTGAAAATTTTATGAACACTATTTCACTAAGTTTTCTGAGAAGCACACACACAAAAAACAGATTTAAAGGTGTTTTTATCAATAAGATCAAGGTATTAGACAGGGTACTGGATGTTGCTGATATCCAGTCATCAATCATTTTCTTTAATTTTCAAATTTAATAAACAATGTATGATCAAAGAATTTTATCCTCATAATTATGCTTAAATTAACAAAGGAACCCACACTGCAGCATACTCTAAAGTGTCTTTTTCATGATTGTGGTTTCAGGAGATATGCTACCTGTGAAATCCTTACAACATCCTGGGAAGTAGATACTATATTACTCCTTATTTTATACAGGAGGAAGCAATTACAAAGATGTTGCACAACTTGCCCATCATTACACTTGTAGTAAGAGGATGAACTGGGACACTGACTGGTAATATGTTGCTGGAGTTCATGTGTTTAATCAGTATCTCCTACTGTTTCTCCAGAAAAAGTTAGAGCATTGTCTTTACACAGCTTACATTCTGGTGGAAGAGGCAGCCGCTAAACAACATAGCATGCAATTAAACACCTAATTACAAACAGTGGTAACTACTACCAAGAAAAGCATTAAGATTTTAGCACAAAGGGATCAGAACTTGTCTGATGATTTCAGCTAGGAAAAGGCATTTGAGTTAAGCTTAATTAACATTCTATGTAGATTTTCAAAACCTCCAAAATGAAATTTTGTTAATTTTCAGATATTACCTTGAAATATTTGAAAGTATATTCTGGGATTCAACTAAAAATAATTTTGGAAATGTGGTGGGTAGAGAATGAGAGCAGCATTTGAGGCAAATGCCTTTGCTTCTTAGTCTGTGCAAGCTAAGACTTCTGAGGTTGATTGGGTTAGTTGCCTTTTAAACTTAATTTATTCCCTTAGACATTTTATAATCTATCTCTGTCTCTCTTTGTCTCCCACTCTCTCCAGTATATCTCTAGAGTTTGTGTGCATATTAGAAGACCAGAAGTTTGAAATTAAAATTTTCTATGGCTGGAGTGGTTTCCATGTACCATGGCAGCATCAACACAAATAAAAATTCTGTGTACATGTGTTTTCTCTTCATCTATCTTAGCTCAAACCAAACTGCTTAATTTCCTTAGTTACAACATTCTACTTCATGGCACTTAGACACAGGAGTATCTTGAGAAGAACAGGTAATGAAGTGCACTTATTCCCAGCAATGCCCACCCTCCATCCCACAGGGATAGTAAACTGCTCCTGGTTATACAATAAGCATATCTCTAGCTTCCATGGTCAGTATCTCTACCAAGAGAGAGAAGAAAGAGCTAGAACATGTGTTCCTTTTTTTCTTATTCTTTAACCCTATTATTATATAAAGTCTGGCTATTAGAAAAATATTTCATTTGCATTATTCTAGTGACATATATTTAGCAGATTTGTTCTGTTCAAGTTTAAAGGATAGAGCAAAATTGAGTACAGGAGTTCTACCTCTCTCCAGGCTCTACCCTTATCCCTTGTTAAGTGAGCAGCAGGTCCAAGATGATAAACATCCATCCTGGGAATTTCAGTTCATCTCCCCTTAGGCTATTTCAATATTTGTCCCAAGCATTATAGAGATGATAGAGCAGAAACTCCCCAGAGATCCTACTTGTGTCCTTTACTGAAACAGTTATCTGAATCTGTAAACTGGTACATGTGTGTTGCCCAGTTTCCATATTGTCAAGTGATCATATTTCCAGTATAAGACAAACACAATGTAGACTCTTCATTCAGGAGCCATGGGGCATGTTGTTTTTGACAAAGAGTGGCAGAAGTGTAGGGGAGGTGTTGGTAAATGAAGGGGTGATTAATACATCAGCACACTCATAAGGTATACTCTTAATTCCTGAAATTGATGTTGCTAAGGATGCTTGCTATTATGATTTAAGATGTTTAAATAAAACTTAGTGGATTTGGGTCTAGCCATTGAACTATGCACATGCTTATATTAAAGCCAGGGAATGTATAAAAAATTGAGTGCATTTGAAAGAAAGAAATTTTGATCTTAAACTTCTGATATGATAGTGCAGACTGTACCTTTATTCCTTTCCTTAAGTGAGAACAGCTACGTGTGTCCAGGAAAGTGAATTAGGTGATCATGAATGTGATGACCTCTAGACTGCTTGAAAAATGAATTTTCTCAAAATTTAGTCTCCTGTTAGTAAATTGAGAGTCTCATTTATGTGTTTTCAGATTAATTTGAATACACAGAGTAAGGGATTAAAGAATTGATTGCAGCTTGGGGAAATCAGAACTCTGGAAGAAATATGCTCACACTTCCTCTGGAAAGGCAGAACAGCTTTTTGATGAGCAGTTAGCACACATCTCTTTTCCTCACAAAATTATGTCCACAGCCTCTCATTTCTCCTTTCATTACCACTTCATCAGGGGAGTAAAGATTTAAAGGTTTTTTGGTGTTTGAGTTTCCTAATAAATTTCACATCCTTCTGGAATGCAACTGTTTCATTCTTCAAGATCTCATCTATTAGCTGAATATCATGAATCCTGATTGTGTTTGTATTTATGTAAATACGTCTCCTTCTATGAGTGGACATTACTCTGTATAGTCCTACTGTGGGCATCCTCTTAGGTATGTGTTCTATATTCGTTTGTGGTTTCTGGCATTTGGGCACATTCATGTTTGTTAGCACATACATTAAGCATATGTGCCTCTATATGTTCATCCCTGTCATGTGTGGTACACATATCCATGCATGTATCCATGCCTAATAATATGACACAGCAAAATATAAGAATAGGTGTTGAGTACTTTTGGGTTTGCTTGCTGTGATTTTTATTTTTTTCACATCTTTATTGGAGCGTAATTGCTTTACAATGTTGTGTTAGTTTCTGCTGCATAACAAAGTGAATCAGCTATATGTATAGATATATCCCCTCCCTCTTGCATCTCCTTCCCACCCTCCCTAGCCCACCTCTCTAGGTGGTCACAAAGCACCAAGCTGATTTCCCTGTGCTATGCGGCTGCTTCCCACTAGCTATCTATCTTACATTTGGTAGTGTATATATGTCCATGCCACTCTCTCACTTTGTCCCAGCTTACCCTTCCCCCTCCCCGTGTCCTCAAGTACCTTCTCTATGTCTGTGTCTTTATTCCTGTCATGGTTCTGTGATTTTATTTTATTTTATAACTGTTCACCGGATTATATACACAAGAACTCTAAAAGCACGAGATATTAAGATTCTAAAAGCATGAGATACTATTCTTGTGTGAAGTCCCAACATAGTTGCAGTGACCAAAGCTACCATTTGATTTAGAAATCGAAACCTGCCTCATCTACAGGCTTGGTTCCTGTCCATCTTCATTCAGGGACATGAATGGTTCATGTCTGCTCATTTGGCTACTGTTGGACCCAGACTAAGGAGTTACATTGGAGTCATTCATGGGATGCCCAAAGAGTGGATTCATTTCAGCAGGGCTGCATATACAGAGAACCCTAAAGGAATTTTATATATTATTCTGATTTATATCCAAGGTATATTTTAATTGGATGCAAATGAAGGAAGCAAGTATGTCACATGATACATATTGTGACTATGCTAAAAAAAAAGAATGTGTGTTATTAGAGAAATCATAACTTAACTATAATGTCAAGGAAATTGGAATATTTCATTTGTCCCCAGCAACAATAGGTGGAAT
The DNA here is from genome assembly GCF_003031525.2 of Neophocaena asiaeorientalis asiaeorientalis. Taxonomy (NCBI): domain Eukaryota; kingdom Metazoa; phylum Chordata; class Mammalia; order Artiodactyla; family Phocoenidae; genus Neophocaena; species Neophocaena asiaeorientalis. Next base: position 5,989,575 of record NW_020175186.1, read on the forward strand.
GTTCTTATGATTGGAACTAGCATTGGATGTTTCTGGGCATGGACTATTTTTTCAGACTTTAAAAAGTTCAGTATATTTTTTAAACCAGTGTGTGTTTATGAGTAAAAACTGTGTTTACTTTTTGTTTAAAACAATACCTTAAAACTTTGCCTGTTCTCTGTGTGTTGTATTTGAAATTTCAGTCAATGCTAGTCAAATGTATACCAATAACTTGAAGAACAAAATGCTAACTCTTCCCTGGTGTCACCCACCAAAGTTTCTTTGCTTTTATCTAAGATCTAGTGTGTACTGTATAATCTTCACAGATAATCTCTGGATTACAAGTAGGAAACCAAGTCACTTATTATTTCTCTCCATCACATTATCTAACATCTCCAGTTGTTTCCTAAGATGTGCATAAATAGTGGAAGCTTACTAATACTTGTCTCAGAAAGTTTATCTATTTTTTCTCGGTCCAGGGATGAAGTATGTGGTGGTGGCTTTCATTAGAGGGCTGCAGAGACCTTCCTGAGCATGGGTCTCTATTCGCTGTCTTGTAATAAACTGCTCAGAATGTATCCAATCTGCTTATCTAATAGTTACTTCTCTACATAGTAAGGTCCAAACATCTAGGGGACATATGTATATATTAGAAGTGGTACTGCATAATGGTTAAAACCAAAGACTTTGGATTTGAACTTCTTGGGGATTCTCAGTTCAACTATTCATTAAATGGATGATCATAGGCACATTTTTTATCCATTATGTGCCTCGTTTTTATCATTTTAAAATTGAAATAAGAATGGCTATCTAATAATTACAGTAGGTATCCATTTGAATAACATACAATATAAACAGAATACCTGGATTATAGTAACCCTTATATAAACGTTACCTATTACCATATATGCAATGTATTTAACATGTTTGCATACATACATGCACATTGCCATGTACTTATATTCAAAATGCTCATATGTACATATGTGTAAAAAAACCTCTGAATATACATACACAAACTTTCATGCATTGAACATATTCAGCAAGTATTGGTGTGTGTGTAGAGGGCAGGCATTGTAATTTTCTCATCTCCAAAAGAATACTCCTACTTTTAATTATCTGGAGAAAAAAACCACTGAATTCCTCAAGATAGTTCTGTATTATACTTACAGCTGGTAAGATACCGGAGTCACAGATACTGTGATCATCCTTGTAAAATCCCTAAAACTGTGGAATCAAGTGACTATTTATTCATTTGCTTTGTCACATAATATTTATTTACATAAATTTTTTCTGTCTCTGTTGTAAATCACCAAGTCCAATACAGTCTGTGTGATTTTGTTTATGTATATTGCAAAAATTGTAATACAATGGAATTTTGTTCTTTTTAAAAATAATTTATTTTCTAGATCTTTTTCCTTATGTTAATAAGTAATATTGATAACCTTAAAGAGAATAAAAATAAGTCATATATTTATTTTCCATAACTAAGAGATATAATATTTTAATGAAAAATCTTAGTCTGTAATTGCAATGAGAAAGTTGTTTTTTTTAAATTAAGTGCCTGAGTAGTATGTTGAAACTGTAAGTTCTCTGTTTGCTATTCTTATACAAAGGGTATAAAAGTATGCATTTCAGATCATCTCTTTGCTTTCCTAGTTTAAAAATTCTTCCAAAGATCTCAGAGAAATAATACCTGAGATATTTAAAACATTGATAAAGCATTAATCAAAACAACCACAGTTCATATTTTATGGTAGAAAGGATTCAACTCACATTTATGCATTTTGAATTGAGATTTTCTTTTCTTATGCAGGAAAATGAAACATCACCTTTTCTTTTCTATCTTTAATCACTACAAGCTCTAAAGCCTCTGAGTGAAGTCTTTAACCCTCTCCTTTTTTTCAAAGGAACACATGTAAATAGATTCACGTGAATGGGATTTTTCTTTTACTGAATTCTGCTTGGAATGGTTAATAAATCTTAAAAACTCTTAAAATAAAAACTTTATACTTCTTGAACTACTCTAGTAGCTTCCTATATCATCTCTCTGCTTTCACCCCCACCCCTATAAACTATTTGCTGTACAGTTTCCATAACAATTCTTTAAAACCTAAATCAGGTCATGACGCTCCTCTCCTTAAGTGTTCCAATGGCTTCCGATCTCCCTGCAAATTTGATTAAAAACATATTTTAACATAAAAGATTTTTACCCTGACCTAGTAGGTTCTCGTTCTGTCAACCTTTCTTGGCCTCATATCATTCCATTCTTCTCATGGCTCATCCTGCTCAAATCACACTGGCCTTCTTTCTGTTTCTTTAATTTGCTAGCAAACATCTGCCCCAGGACCCTTGCTTTTACTTTTCTCTCTTCCTCAAATATTCTTACTCTTAATGGGTTTTTTTTTCTTTTTAAAAAAATTTTTATTGGAGTATAGTTGATTTACAATGTTGTGTTAGTTTCTGCTGTACAGCAAAGTGAATCAGTTATATATATACATATATCCACTATTTTTTAGATTCTTTTCCCATGTGGGTCATTACAGAGTATCGAGTAGAGTTCCTTGTGCTATACAGTAGGCCCTTATTAGTTATGTGTGTGTGTATATATATATATATTTTACACATAGTTTTATATATATATATATGTCAGTCCCAATCTCCCAGTTTATCCCTCCCCACCTCCAGCTTGCCCCCCGGTAACCACAAGTTCGTTTTCTATGTCTGTGACTCTCAATGTTTATTCTTACTCCTCATGTTCGTTCCAGTCTCTACTCAAATAACTCTTTTTAAGAGACTTTTTTTTTAACTGATCTTCTCTTATCCAAAATAGTACCACTAACCCCAGCATTGCTTTCAGCATATGTTATACTATTATCTTACTTATTTGTCTTCGTAGTAGTAGTGAACTGACCATATACATATATATATATACACGTGTATATATACATACACACATAATACTATATATACTATGTATGCACATGAACACATGTACAACTCTTACACAGTAAATCACCTTGCCAGACTGTGATCAAATTTTCAGATTGTCAAAAGCAGATAAAAATAGTTGTGTTGGTTCTGAGATAGCTGTTCTTAGAAAGACCTGCTTGAAAGGTTGGCCATTGGCTGGCATCTGGAAACTTGGTTTTCAGGAGCGTTCCCACAATTTCCTAGTTAGATTAGAGTGGCTCATTGTGTCTAAACATTTTATGCAAACAATAAGGTTTATGCTGAACACATGCTTTCCTTCCGGGAGTCTGGAAATTTTTAACATGATAAGCAGTTTTTCATGTGAATACCCCCAAACATATATGCTGGCACTGAGTCTCTAATGAGTTTCCCTGGTAGACAACATGACACATGTGTTTTCTTAATCCACTGATGAATGAATTAAGTGCACTTTGTGTGATTCCAAGAGAGAGAACTCTTAGGACTCTCATAAGCTTGTACTTGGTTTCCTCAGGACTTCACCCCATGTGCACTTTTTCTGATTTTGTTTTCTACTCTTTCATAATAATAAATCATAGTCATAAATACAACTGTATGCTGTGTCCTGTGATCCCTCTAATGAATCACTAAACCTGGGGGTGGTCTTGGCAATCTGTGACACAGCAACTTAATGACTTATTTCCTCTTTTGGTCTGAATATAAAAGCTATCAATCACATTATCAATGGAATAATATGGATAATCATTCTAATAATAATCTAATCATCTGCCATAGAGATGGCTGTGATGAAATCTCTTAGGGAACAGCCTCTTTTAAAATATGATTCCATTATTTCTTCATCATTATAAGTTTTAGGAACTGTGATTTTTCCTACAGAATAAAGAGTTTTGATGTGATACTGTATTTTGAGTGTTACAGAAGTTTCTGGATGTTTTCTTAAGAGAGAGTAGTGGGTACTATAGATAGACTTGACCATGAAAAAGGTATCAGAAAAGGAAGCGTACTCCAGGAGATAAAAGTTTGCTTCTGACAAGTTTGGAGAGGAAATCTTCTCACTGATTATAATAGAAATAATAGAATGGTGATCGGCAGTTACTAGCTGATTGGTAAGCCATTACAGAGCCTGAACTTGGGCCATTTCTTGAATATATTACAGTGTTGCCCTTAGACCCTTCTGTATCTAAAAGGAAGATAAGAAAGTGCAACTAGGCAGGAATTCACTAGAAAAGCTGCTACTTTGTACATCTTAATAATGAGAAAGTATTCTAAAAGTGACTATCATTTCAACATTAGAAAGTACTCTTCTGAATTAACTTATGTCTGTGATCTCTAAGTTGAGATATGGAACTAAATCTTTAGTAAAGCAATAAAAACTAAAGAAAAAAATGCAAATCACAGCATTTCATTCCTTTCCTCTTAAGTGTCCTATTCCTTAAGTCCAAACTCATCACCTAGTGTCCCATCACTCTCCTCTGCTCAGGGGGCTCCAGTCACACTGGCCTTGATGTTTCTTGATTGCTTCACATTGCTTCTGCTTGTGGCCTCAGTTCCTACAAATCCTCCTGCCAGAAAGGGTCCTCCTCCATTCATTCATATCTCTCTTCAGTTGTTACCCCACCAGTGAGACTTTCGCTGACCCCTAATCTAAATCAGAACACTCTCTCTCCTGTGCTTTGCAATCCCCTTTCCCTGTATTATTTTATTCACAAGTCCCCCATTCTCTACTCACTGGACCCATACATGGGTGGTTGTAGTGTTGGGAAGGAAAAATAGTGGATTTTACAGAATATGGAGAATTATATTTCCAATTTATGAAATCTTTGTAAACTTCTTCTCTGATTCAGACTTATACTGGGCCTTTTTTACTTTAATGTGTATTGAGTCACAGAATCCTATAAAATCTCTAAGTAATCTTTTTTAATCAAATTGTCTCATATTGTAAATTCACCAGGAAGCCAAAGGACTACAACAAACATGTATCGGACTAGGGAGTTCTAACCAGAAAAATAACATCAAAACCACCATGACCAGTATTCTGTCATCACTGACAGCTACAATTTTCTGCCTCTTTATTTCATGCTTTAAAAACTGTTACAACTTTAATATATATTACCTTACATAATTCTTACGCAAATTTTATTTCTATTTAGGGAGCCTAAGGCTTATATTAGCTTAGTACCTCGTCCAACCCAGTGTCCTGCAGTTAGTGACACAAATGAGACACAATCCTAGATCCTTATTAAGTCCAAGGAATGAACTCTGAATCCAGTCTTAATATTATGCCTCTCCACTCATTACTGTATGCCAGTCTAGCTACCCTTTATGTGATTTACAAGTAGCATAACTGTTGAAGGGACATGTCTGGATGTTTACTCACTGATCAAGAAACGCCTATTTATTATAACAAAATATTATTTCTAGAAACTATGCCAACTCAGAAGAGATGATATTCATCTGCCTGAAATTTCTGCAAGTCACAGTGTGTGGCTAAAGTTAGTGCAAGCTATAGTTTGTTCTTAGGATATAACAACCTTAATTTCATTCAGCTTCCTTTGCTGGGGCAAATGATGCTCAATCCATGATTACTATTCCCTGTTGATCTGAGATCTGACAATGTCTTACTTATCTTCCTGTTTCTCTATGAAGAGATTAAGTAATGCAAATGCAAAGGCCATTTAGGCTGACATTGCACTATGATGAGTTTCATTGCAGGGGAGAATCGAAGATTTCTTTTGTTAATGTTTGACACTAGTTGTTTCACTTTTCAACACTCATCTAGTGGAGAACCTTTCTATCTTATTTCTGTCTTGAGATTAATTTCATGAGCAATGTTGGAAATATAATTTCTCTGTGTCCCAATATGACAGTATATTTCTTGAAAGTGATTCAAATTTAGGGAGGACAACTGAGACATTAGCTAATTGATATCCTGTCTTTGCAGATGTTTAACACTGCCATCTGAGAGTAGAGAGAGTGCTAGTTCTAGAAACAAGGGAGCTGGTATCTGCTTTATTTATTCATGAAGATTTTTTTTTAAACATAGCATATTGTCTACATATACCTTTCCTTGGATGTTATTACTATCCTTGGTTGTTACTCCTCAATGAATAGGAGTATTACAAACTAAAATATGTCATCTTTCTGGATGAGATTATATTTGGCAACTTAACTAAGTATTCCCTGATTGTGTACCCCTGCCAGAGTTTGGAAAATATATATTTAAATTAAATTATTGAATAATAGTCTCAAGTGTTATGAAAGAGACAAATTGAATAATCATCCTCCACCTCTAGAGTGCCAACACTGCGTTCAATCTTGGATTGCTTTCTATCTCACAGACTAAACAGGGACTTTTTTATTCATCCTTGACGCTTTTTTCTTTCATATATATATATTTTTTTTTTTTTTTTTTTTTTTTTC
>NW_020175186.1:5996890-6275488 GCF_003031525.2 Neophocaena asiaeorientalis asiaeorientalis
ATTTTTTTTTTTTTTTTTTTTTTTTTTGCGGTACGCGGGCTTCTCACTGTTGTGGCCTCTCCCGTTGTGGAGCACAGGCTCCGGATGCGCAGGCTCAGCGGCCATGGCTCACGGGCCCAGCCGCTCTGCAGCATGTGGGATCTTCCCGAACTGGGGCACGAACCTGCGTCCCCTGCATTGGCAGGCGGACTCTCAACAACTGCACCACCAGGGAAGCCCTCCCCTATATTTTTATGTCATTAAGCATCATCAAATTAATCATTGCACAATGCTACTACAGTTTGTCATTGTTTTTTCTGAACTATTGCACTAACTTAAAACTAGCCCCTCAGCATTGCAAAATCTTTGCTCCCTGACATATACACATCTATATTCCACAATCCTGCTGGAGATGTATTTCTGAAATAAGTTCGACCATGCAACTTACTTTAAAACATTTTAAGAATTATCAAAGCTTATAATAATGCTCATCAAGCTTTTGCACATTAATATATAATATACCTAATTTTAGATGAGATTGAGCTTACTTAAGGTATAAACAGAAGCAATTCTCTGTATACAGAAAATGTTTTGTCTCCTAATTAATTTTAAGAACCCATGAGATATTGTTATTCTCTTCCTAAATAGAAGCAGTATTTGTTTTAATACGAAAGGCATCTTTTAAATTATTCAATATGGGATAACTCTGATATGTCATAAAATGGAGCAAGAATTCCAAACAACTAAGCTGTATGGCTTCCTGAAGCACATTTTAAACATCCCTGTAACTTCAGTTATCATATTAACTGCATCAATTAGCTATGGTAAAACAACCAACCATAAAATCTCAGTGGCATATGATAAGTATATATTCCCTATGTGTTTGTGGTTAAGTGGATGAGTTCTATGCTTCAAGTAGCAGGTTCCATTGGGTTTAGATCCCTGCTTTGCTTAAGCACTGATCTACAGCACATGAATTCATTTTGAGGCCCAAGCTCAAAGAGAAGCTGCAATACTGTGGAAGCACTTCTCTTGTCACTGACAAGGTACAACAGGACAAGTCCCAATGCACAAGGACATTTCAAGCCCTTGTGCACAGTCATAAATGACTATCTCATTGTCAAAAACAGTCACATAGCTAAGCAATTATTGGAAGTCCAAATGCTGGACTGTTTCTAAATTTAATTGAACTTACAGATCATTATATGAGACAGTATAGTTATGTTCATATTCATTCCCTTTTTTAGATTAAAAATTAAATACAACTAATATACCTTTGCATGTGATAGTAGAATACAAGAAAAAATTTTAATGGTGTAATGCCTACACACTAAAACATATACACACATACATCTATATAATCTCAGAAAATAATCTCAAATGTTACAGTATCTATTTCTTTAGCAGACTCATCACTATCCATTCTTCATTCCCTTGGACCACAGGCATCAGTAAGCTCAACTTTCTCATCTAATATTGAATGGGCCAAATCTTTATTCTTACAAGATCTGAGCCATTAGTGTTCTTGACCGCATTTATGATTTTAGATGTCCCTTTATATTTATTTCTGGTACAAAAACATTAGGAGGTGACCCATAGAATCATTGGGGTTGCAGAAATAGTCATTTTCCACACGTTTACATCACCAAGGTGCATAGGATAACTGCTACTTCTTGTCGGTAGGTCAAATTAACAAGATGTCATTCATGTAGTAGGAAAGAATAATACCCTGTGCATTCCCCAGCTTGATGCCACATGTTATTTAATTGTAACCATTGAGCAAAGAGAGCCTACTGCAATGACCACATTTCTGTTCTTCATCTATGACCTATAAATTACAGATATCACAAAGCTTTTTAATGATTCTAGTGTTCATCTTGTTTACTAAGCTTGCTATCACATGATATGTGACTTACAATATCCTATCTATGTCTTTGTTTGCCTTTATCACATAAATATCTTGTGTCTGGGTTTAATTTAGTACAGGCTTTAACTCAGTAGATATTTCAGCCAATTTTCAGATGTCTATTACAAGTAGGTTTTTGTGCTAATGCATTGGACAGAGAATCTTCAGTATGTTCACACACATCAATAAATATGGGCTGATATATTTCTTCTTTCCTAATATGACTTTCTTAGCGTCCACCCAGAGAAATATCACTGGAGTTATTGTTCATAAACTTATTATTAATAGTCTTGTAAATATTTTTATAAATAATCTGTCTACTCCTGGATCAGTCTTTGTAATCTTACCCATGAATGATGCTGGGATCTGACTCCAGTTATAATCTAGAGCAATGAAGGGTAATAATCTGGTAAATGAGGAGTACCACCTTCCTCTAGCTGAGTAACTCCTCCAGGTGAGATAACTTTGTCATCAAGCTAGTGTTGACACACCGCACAAAAGAGAATGACACTCTGCTGAGAAGAAAACCTCGGTCGATTGAAAGATTCATAATATGTAGAGTTCACCCAAATCATCCTATTTCCTTTTTTATAAATGCACACAGTCCCTATAAATCTCTAACTATCATATAAGAGTCGTGGCAAGGCTATTATTAACATTATATTAGAGCAAACTACAGGAGGAGACTGTAATTTTTAACTGATTTTAGACTGTATCAGCCAAGTGGTTATAGATAATGTATTTTTTAAAAGATTTTCATTCTAGTTATAGAAGCTTTTTGACCTTCTGGCCATGTCTTTGTCAGAGAATTAAAACCCCCGAGATTATGATCCAATTCTGATACAAATTTGCTGCATGTTATCATCATAAATATGCCATTGGTACCTTGCTTTTTGTATTACCTTTATTCCAAGTGATCATAAGCAGATTATTCAACTAACTCTTTTGCCACTTTATAACGTCAACCATCTTTAGCCCATGCCCTACTAATATGATCATCACAGTACTCAAACTGGTCAGAAAACGCAATCACAGATCTTTATCTGTGAAGGTTTATTTCCTCCAATTTTTTCCACTATAAAATAGTGTAGCTATTAGGAAAACCACAATATTCTCAATCATCAGAAATAGAAAGAATTTGTAGGAAGATGGTCACTGCCTCTTTTTGCTTTCCAAATCTGATGAGAATCTATCTCACGTGTGAAACCCAAACCCAGATCCCTAAGTACAAGGGAGTCTGGAAAATGTAGTTTTTAGCTTTTCAATCCATATGATAGAGAAAACTAATAGAGGTGAAAATGGACACCAAGAGGGACTACCCTAGTGGTGCAGTGGTTAAGAATCTGCCTGCCAATGCAGGGGACATGGGTGCAAGCTCTGGTCCCGGAAGATCCCACATGCCGCGGAGCAACTAAGCCCGTGTGCCACAACTACTGAGCCTGCACTCTAGAGCTCTCGAGCCACAACTACTGAGCCTGTGTGCCACAACTATTGAAGCCCGCACGCCTAGAACCCGTGCTCCGCAACAAGGGAAGCCACCGCGTGAGAAGCCCGTGCACAGCAACGAAGAGCAGCCCTTGCTCACTGCAACTAGAGAAAGCCCGCGTGCAGCAACAAAGACCCAACACAGCCAAAAAAATTAAATAAATAAATAATAAATAAATTTTAAAAAATGGATACAAAGAGTCAACAAACAATATCCTATAGTTTAACTATTCTCCTGAAAGTATCTCAGTGGCTTTCCGACTCACTCCAAATTTCTTTTTAATAGCCAGCATAGCCCTGTATGATCTCGCTTACCACTGTTTTTCTGACCTTTTCTAATACTCTTCTTTGGCCCAGCCTACTACAACAACTCTGTTCCTTGATGCTCCTCAATCAGGGTAAAGTATTCTTTACTTCAAGATTTTGAAAATATCTTTTTTATCTGCTTTTAATATTCTTTCCCAAGATATACTGTTATTTCCTCCCTCACTTCACTCTGTCTTCTACTCAAATGCTACGTATCAGTGAGGCCATCCCTAACCACTCCGTACAAAGAGATAACCCACCACCTCACACTCTGTATGTGCGTATCTTGCTTTACGTTCCTCTGTAGGAATTATAAACACCTGACATACATTTAAATGTATGTTTTTGATTTGTCTGTGTCTTTTCTGTAGAATATAAGTTCTATAAGGGTAGAACTTTCTTCAGGTCACTGTTATATTTCAATGCCTAGGATGGTACCTGTTATACTGCAGGTCATCAATAAATATGTTTTGAATAAGTGAATGAATGAAACGTCATGCTTTAGTATATGTTTGTCCTCTTACTTCAAATGTCTATTTCCCTCCTCTTCAACTTCCTAACGTTTACGACATTCAGCTTACATCTAACCAATTGCTTCTGTAGCCTGTACCATATCATGCAGCCCTCATTCTACATCCTTTACACATGTAAAATATTGTAAATATACTGGTAGGTTCATTTCTTTTATTTATCCCATGTACGCATGGCACCTTGAATTTTGGACAACCAGTTTTGTTTTGATGAATACATTTCATAATGAAATAGTTTTATAACATGAGCAAGTAGTATACTCAACTTTTGACAGTTTTGGATTTGTGTACCTGTGAAGAGCAAGCATTTATTGATTAATTGCTATGTGCCAGTTATTGCTCCAGGCACTTTACATATATTATCACTGGTAATCACGGTGGTTACCCTGTAAGATAGACATAGCTATTATTCCTAATGTTATAGATAATAAAGTTCAGGAACAGAACTAGTTAAAACAAAATATAACCAAAAAATCTGTTCCAGAACCAGCAAATCTTAAAGGTGGAGCCAGAACTTGAACTAGGTTATCTAGCAACAAAGTCCACATGCAAACACTATAGAGCACATGATTTCACTATCAAATACAACCTATATTTCTATACATTAAATAATTAAAAAAATATTTTCTGAACAGAATTTTGAAAAGTATAGAACATACTTTAAGAACTATACAACGTTACTAAAACTACGTGACAGTCCTAGTCCCCCAGGGATGCAACTCCATAAAATCAAAAACATCAGCCATCCTGACACAAGTGGCAGAGGGCCTTACAATTATAGTATGCCTTTGGAAGTTTCTGGGAAGGAAGACATCTGGGAGAGGAGGACATTTAATACCGATTCCTCTAATGTTCATATTCTATGCTTTTGTTCCCTTAAGAATGGCAACAAGAGGTATGATGTCATTTGATTAGACTCAGGTTAAGGAAAAAGGTAAATTCACATACAAATCTATCCAATTAGTGGAAGAACAAAGATCCATAACACCAATCACTTATTTGAAACTTACGATAACTTATTCTTGATTATTTATACATGTATATTTAAAATTCTACATTATATGTGAACAGTTATATATCTTGCCTTCGATTTGTTTTCTGCATATATATATATATATATATATGTGTGTATGTGTGTATGTTTATATATACAATTTTTTTTCTCCTAAGTCTTTACAGCCATCTACCTTGTCAAGGTCATGGTTATACCATATTACCTTTGAATCATTTACTGCAGTTCCCTAAAACATCTCTTTTAGTTCATGAATGTTTGAGGCACAATATTTAAATCACTTTAAAAGTTTTCACTGGAAATTTTAATTCTAACCACAGGTATCCATTCATTTAACTGAAGGACATCTATCCTATGCATGTCTGTTTATGATTTCCACATTGTAATCACATATTACACTTTAAATTTCATTAAAAGCTTGTCTACAAGGAAGCAACTGTGAGGTCATATTACTGGGAATACTTATCAAATCTGTGTAAAATTTGTTTGGCTATGTCTTTTTTTTTTAACATCTTTATTGGAGTATAATTGCTCTACAGTGGTGTGTCCGTTTCTGCTTTATAACAAAGTGAATCAGCCATACATATTGGCTAGATCTTTATTATGACATACGTTAGATACACAATAGTATATTAAACATTACATACTAATATACACTAAACAGTAGACACATATGACCCTTATACAGACATCAAATATAGTTAGCATATTAATATGTAGTGTTTTAAAATGATTAATGCATAGAAAATATGTGTAAACTGCAAGACGAGAGCCATGACCATGCAGTGTTGTGGAAAAGTTTAAAGATGAATTAAAGTACACTTTATAGCATAAATGGATATCTGTGGTATTTCTCTTTGCTTTGGGGCTGTAATTCTTGGAGCTGATTCGGCTAATGCAAGAAGGCTCCAGACTGGATATGGAGCTGTCCTGCACCTAGGTTAAAGTGGTGCATAGAGTAGAAATGAAATTAAGAACTGATATTAGCTTTGGACAGGGATGGTAAATTAAATGTGCACTTTTCATATCGGTCTGCTTTATAATTCACAGTTTTAAAATGTTTATACAAAAAGTATTTTAAAACGTAATTATATCTGTGACTACCTTTTTTATACACTACTTGACAGTGTACAGATATTATATTACTTGATATTATACAGTTAGAATGTTTGATAAAAGTAACTTAGTAAAGATAAATTTTTAAGAAGTTCTGCTTTGGAAAGTCATATTTATTTGAGGATATTTTCCCCAGTATCTTTTTCCTCTTCCATAAATGGTTTTCAAAATCCTATGAGGTGACAGTATTCTTTGAAGAAAACACAATTGAAAGAAGCACACAAGCAGGAAAATCTGTTGGACCTAGTAATAAACAAGATGACAAGCTCAGTTTTTCTCATGTCCTAAAAGATTAAAAAAAAAAATGTTTTGGGGCTTCCCTGGTGGCGCAGTGGTTGAGAGTCTGCCTGCCGATGCAGGAGACATGGGTTCGTGCCCCGGTCCGGAAAGATCCCACATGCAGCGGAGCGGCTGGGTCCGTGAGCCATGGCCGCTGAGCCTGCGCGTCCGGAGCCTGTGCTCCACAACGGGAGAGGCCACAGCAGTGAGAGGCCCGCGTACCACACACAAAAAAAGTTTTCTCTATGTGTAATATATCTAGAATGACTACTTCTCTGTCTTGAGGTATATCTTCTGCTTCAAAAGTCATAGGTTAGTTCACAAAGAGGTGAGAAATATTTTACATTAGAAAGTAAAGCGAAGTGATTGAATTTTACAACCAAGGGTGACCTCCTTTACGTCTATTAGCCAACTTCACTCTATAAGCAGTGATGGGACAACTGGTCTATTATTTAGAATATGATTGTGATAGCATGGGTGGAGGGTTGGAAAGAGGACTCTAGGGAAGTAAGGGTAAACTGACTTTTTACCCCCTCAATTAATTTATACAGTATTGAATGAGAACACAGTCAATGAAGCACTTCCAAAGTCCTAGGGAATTTTCTGGAGCTTCACAGAAAGATCCTGCCATGATTGATAGTGTTTTGATATCGATGTATGATAGATGTGATATTAGCCTCCATACCTTAAATATGTTTCTTTTTTTTTTTTTTTTTTTTTTTTTTTTGGGTATGCGGGCCTCTCACTGTTGTGGCCTCTCCCGTAGCGGAGCACAGGCTCCGGACGCGCAGGCCCAGCGGCCATGGCTCACGGGCCCAGCCGCTCTGCGGCACGTGGAATCTTCCCAGACCAGGGCACTAACGCGTATCCCCTACATCGGCAGGTGGACTCTCAACCACTGCGCCACCAGGGAAGCCTTTGAATATGTTTCTTGAATAACCTCCCTGGGTGCTGTTTTGGTGCTAGGTTCCAAACACCCTTACAGCACCCACTGTAAAGCAACAATTCAAGTCTGCTGTCAAAGATAGCTGTGGCAACTTTAGAGGTAATGTTACTCTTTGTTCCACCTTTAACTGTTAGCAAATTGATAGCATGAATCTGAAGCTCTTTTTAAAAATCAACATAATTGCTTGATAGATAAGGTACACTTTTAGACTATAAAGACACACTTTGCATGTTTTTGTTTTTTCAATCAACTTCCTCATCAAAATCAGTCTGTAGCTAATGCAAGCCTCCTGCAGGTAACTTTCCCTCCAATCTCTCCCATTTCCTTCAAGCTATATATATGTTTTCACCAAGTGCATCCCCCTGGGCTGTCCGCTGGAGTCTATTAGTGTGTTCTGCTCAAAGCTATTATTATCTGAAGACACCTCTCAAGTTACACAAGGCCAGATCTCTGGGAATTCACTAAGACACTGAAGTTCAATTCTGGTCAGAGAGGCAATGATGTAGTTGACTTCAGGCCATTCACAGCACAGTTGTTTCATTCTTTCATGTTGAACCCAATCCAAAGCCTATAAGAATGAGAGAACCTTGTTGTCTTGCCAGAAGTGAGGTTACCTAGTTTCTCTGATCTGGAAAAGTATTATAGTTAATGCAATGATTGGGGAAGCCATTATTCCTTCTCATACAAAGTTCATCATTTCTGACTAGCTGACCACTTGATCCCTGGGTCTATCTATATCTGCATATATATCTGTATAATTTTCTATTTCTATCATGCCCCTTGTAAGTGAATTTATTTTTTCTTTTTAATTTAAAGGGATAGGCACATTTTTCGTACCAAAACTTTCATACAAGAAGTAATGTAACTTTTACAGATGTAATATGAATCCCTGGCTCATTGTCATTTTCAGAGTATGATTTCAATGCCTGATTAAAATGTCATGTAATTGAAAATGGTTAAATAGAATTTCATCTATAGCAAAGATTAAAATCACTTCATTCTGGTAATTTTTAATGTAGGTGTAGATTAAACAGAGGCTAAGGGGAAAAGAAATGGAAGAAAGGAAGAGAATGTTCAGGGGAATTTTATGGGTAAATGTAGCAGTCATATTCCTGGCAGGAAACAGATGGCACGCTCAAAGATTTTAACTGAAAAGGATTTAATGAAGTTATTTACAGTAACTAAGGTATCTAACAAGCAATATGAAGTCCCCAGAGTCTAGGAACATCAAGAAGTTGTTACCACATGTAGACAAAGAGAGACATGAGGAAAGAAGAGGTAACTGGCTGTTAATGAAGCCTGGAGAGAGCTTACAGACATGAGAAAAAACCACCCCGTAGGAAATTGTACCTTAGATTTTAGTACAACCATGCCCAGGTTCTTACTAAAAATGTTCCTGCCTTGGTGAGTAAACCTCCACATCCACTGATTGCAAAGTAATAGGTTTAGGAAACACAACTTTTCTGGAAGTGCGCTATAAGGTAAAATACTAAAATAGGCCACATTCACCTCCACCTTTCGGTTTCTAGACCCATTTATTCTTGTTATGGGGAAAAGGACACCAAATATTGGCTGCTAATTTAAGATATAGATCACATCCTCTAGGATACCACCTAAAATTCTAGGATTTTTCCCATTTCCTTACTAAAATTAATGCTATACACTGTTTTGCCATTTTATTGTCAGCTTTTCAAAGTGATGTGGCGTGTGGTAAGATCTGTCGGTTCTGTGTGTGAGCCTATCACCACACTTATTTCACTGTACAGTGAATTCCTAAATAAAGGCAACATTTTATGGAACATCGTGTATGAATACACATTTTATAAGTCCGGAAATTGTATTGCTGGTAGACATGCTTTTGTGTAGGCAAGAACAAAATTAAAATAACTATCTATTTCTTTCTTTGGGACAACTTTGCTGTCCTTTTCCTTCTCATGGCTAATGTAATCAACCTACATCTTGGTGGTGGGCCAATCTCCTAGAGTAATGGAGCCATAAGAGTAGCTCAGCACTGACCTCTGATATTAGCATTTGGGGCACTCAGAAGTGGTAAGAGCAAGGCAGTCTCGGTGAACTAAAAATGTTATGTGCCTTAATATACACCATTCCTGCCACCACGACCATTTTGTACAGGGAATCACTGGGCAAACCCAGGATTCTGGGAAAGACACAGAACAACTTCGAAAGAATGGGTTGTCTTTTCCCTTTGATTATGAGGAGACCAGTGGAAGGCAGTTAGTGAATATTTGTGTTGGATACAGATATCTTCACATTTGTGATCATTATAAGAGATTTCACCTCACACTTCATTCCAAGACATTTTAATTTTCTTTCAACTTCTTAACCATCTAGCCAACCCATGAGACAGTGTGCCTCAATTAGTGTTAAACTGTACTTCTGGCCATCTTTAATATTGGAGGAGATAACAGATGTATTGCCTGTAGTTTTGCTAACTGGGAGAATTTTTCTTCACCATTGTCTTTCAGAAAATCCCTAAGAGAGGCTGTAAGGTAGGGCCATCTTTTCCCAGTTGGGTGCCAACAGATGGTGTATACTCATCTGCAAACCAGGCCAAACTTTTACTTCTTTAATCAATTGCTCATAGGGAATTTCCTGTGAAGCCACTGGGTTGTATTGAGGGGGAGATAACAAAGTAGTAGGAATAGGTATCATGAGAGTCTAAGCCTGCTTTTCATTCAATTTCCTTAAATCTTCAAAACAAACTTAATCCTTGTTTTATTTATTTTATTTCTGTTTCATAATAGACTGCAACTGTATGCATCCCATTTTATCATTTGCTAAATCAGGCAACTCAAACTTTGTGAAATCCATCTCAGTTTCCACAGTCATTTCGTGTCCCATGGTCCTTGATAAGTCTTTAAAGGACTCAGAAGCAACCCTAGATCCATTTTTCAAATGGGGAGACTATTTGACACAGAAAGACAGTGTTGGCATTACTTCAAAATCCTAGGCAAGTCCACTCTGATTCTCCTATTCGAACATTCCAGAGGCTTCATATACCTTTCCTAACTGCCAGGGATACCTCAGCTATCACTGGATTCTAACGTCTATATAGCTGGACAGGTAGCACTGTTGTTTGTGTCTACTACAAAACTTTCTCTTGTTCTGGGCTGCATGCAAGACTGTCAACATTATGATTCCTCTGGTAAATGAACTGGGGCATCGTATATATCAGAATGTGATATCTAGATCAGAGTGTAAGTATCCCACAGAGAGTGTGTGAGCAGAGTTAGCTGTGGAAAATAAAGACCCCCAATATCTCTCTCCTCTCTTCCTATCATCAACTACCTGTTACTCCCAATAACTCAATTTAACTAAAAATCAATGTGAACATACAATCTAGAGGTCAGACTCCTTGGCACAGAACAAGGCAGAAAAGAATAGAAATGGGATCTGGTGGAGCAAATGGAGAATAACCAGTACAATGTGCCTAAACAGGAATTTTATTATGCAGGGAATAGGCAATTCTTTCAGAGTGGAGAGAATATTACAGGCTAATGTTCAAATTGCCTTTTCATTTTCTTATGTGCAACATACAGCAGGTGAATAGAATAGACCTTTACAGAGCTGCTAAAAAAATAATTGAAAAATGCTGCGGAATATTGACTCTGGGTTTATATTTTATATTTTAGCATGACCTAGTTGGTGGCTGAGACTCAAACCCAGTTTTTCAGCATAGAAAATAACTGGAAAACAAGAGTTATCAATATAAGAATCAGGGTGGGAGAAAAGAGTAATTATTGTAAATAAAGTTATCGAAGAATTAGAATATCTTATTTCCTATTTTTTTTACAAAAAATTACTTGTTATTCTACTTTTTTTCTGATCAACATAGAGAAATCTTTTCATTCTGTGGAGTGTTAAATAATTTGGAATTAAAGTATGCGTTAACCTGGTTCGCACCATTACAGCCATACCAGTTGTTTATGACCAAAATCCATTTTTATTTGTCGTATATATTTAAGTTGATGGTACCAGTTCTTTTCTACTTGTTAAATATTTTAATACCATCCCTGTGGTAAATATAATAATACCTGACATTGTCAATTCCCTCTCGTGTATAACCTTTCAGAGCTTTCTCCATACAGTTGGATAATAAATTCTTACACTGCCTCCACCTCTTTATATAATCATTAAGAGAGGATGGTTTGGTTAACAGTCTTCTGTCTCTTTACCACCTGACTTCAAAGCCCACTGTCACATAGTTTAGGTTTGTGTTAAAGTAACATTCCCTTTTTGTTACTAATTTCTATATTTATTAGGTATAATACTGTATAACAACCACACAAACTCCCTGACTTTAAAGCAACAATTTATTCTAGTTTTCACAGTTGTACGTCTACTAAGGTGTTAGCTGACACAGGTGGGGCTTGCCTGAGTGGCTCTGTCTCTAGCTGCATATTTAGCTGTAAATTTCATTCAGATATGCTCAGGATGAATTTATTCTGGGCCCAGATTGAAGGGGGAATGGCTACCGGGAAGAATATTTACTTTTTCATGGATATAGGAGAGTTACAAAAGATAAGTTCCACCCCACAAGCACATTTTAAGCCTCTGCTCATCTCACGTCTGCTAATATGCCATTGTCTACAGCAAGATACGTGACCAACCCAACTGGTAAAAAAATCTTTCCATAGAAGAGGGGAGGGAGAGTAAATATGCTGAAGAATAATCTAATCCTCCAAAATGCCCAAGTCTAGATATATGTGTTTTTCTATCTATAAAAGCAGTTAGAAATTTCATTACTTTCTGTAACATGCAGGGAAACATAGCCTTTGCTCTCTCCACAGTAATTTCATGCTAGAGTTCATCAGTACATTTCATCGTATTCTGACCTGCCAACATTAGCTCTGTTTTGCACAGATGTCAGCTTTGTCCCCCATTACACCAAGATTCACTTCAAAGGTTTAGGATTTCTTTGCCTCAACTTTATTTGCTGAGGCTTTCAAAAGAAAATATCTATTTCACTGCTGTGCCTTTCATCTATATTTCCTGGATTTTGTTAAACTCTAGCTTTCTCTCTCATCATTTTTCCAAACAGAAACTTAAGCATATCTCTTAGAATCCTACGGAGTATATGATGAAATGCATTATATTAACAGTTTATAATTACGATTTATTAGCCACCTTTGTATAAGTTAACTGCATGGTGACAGAGATCATGACCCACTCCATCATTTACCATTATATGCTGTGTCTAGCTCAGTGTTTGTCAAGTAGTAGATAACTCATTTACTGAATATGTATTTAATGATTGATTATCTCATACTTATTTTATTCCAACCAGCAAAGGAAATTATATTTACTATGTAATTCTTATGTGCCAGGTATTTTTAATTTCATTTAGTTTATATTTTTATTATTTTACTTTGTATATTTTATGATGCTGATGCATATATATATTTATATTTTTAAATAAATAAAACTAGAAATGCTGATAAACTAATAAAAAACTGATTAAAGAAAATGACTGTCAGTCATGGCCCTTGCAATTAGCAGAATTATGCAGGCGTGATTATTCCAAAATTTATAATCCTTATAAACTAAGGCTTCTTACCTGCTTAGGTTGACTGTTGTTCCATCATATTCTGTATGTAGTAAAGCTTCAGTTTGAGGAGGAAAATTTATTTAAAATATGCTTTAATTCTGCTAGAAAAGTGAATTGAAGATTGAGAAAGGGACCTTGGAACTAATGAACTGTGTTATTCAGTGAATCAAGATGATGTCAGAAGGAAGGTCTCTTATCACTGTAATTCAACAAAGAGTAGCCTAAAACTATCAGTGTGAAGTCTTAAAAAGTGGGAGATGTTCTATTAGGGCATCTAAGACTATAAACTTCAATATAGATTTGAGCTAATGAAAAGGCATGTAATGACTTAACACCGCAGTGCATGTTAAAAACTGTAGGTAGGCTGGTTTAATAAAGAATCACAATCACTGTTCTTAGGATGAATATTTTGTGACCACTTGTATTTAAAATCCAGCTTTAACTGGAATTTGGAGAAAGAAGATATTCAATGAAAACGCTCCTGAATAATTTCAGCCAGTGATTGGCATAATTTAAGAGCAGGCTTCCTGTCTGAATAACTCTTCATGCTGAATGGACCAACCTAACTCCAATCTTACCAAACACAATGCTCCAAAGCAGAGTGATAATGATGATTTGCATTTTAAAATATTCAGATTATTTACATGTTTATTTTTTTTGGTTTGCAGTAGTAGAGCTGTTTTATGACACACAAACTCCCCAATTCACTAACGGAATCTCCCAAGGATATTACTGTGGGTTCATAAGTAGGCAACAGACAATATGTGACAGAAAGCATTTTTGAGGTACTGAGGATTACCTGTGTTTGAATGTCCAGAGAGCTAAAAATTAGAAGAAGCTGGTTGGAGTTTCAAGGCTGAATTAAGTTTCAGCCAGGCAACAGCATATCACAGAAGCCCTGTGAGTGAGTCCATCCAAAGGACATAATTTTGCCCAGACAAGCTGAGGGGACAAAAATTTTATTTCACACCCTATATATGAGGAAAATGAAGGGAAGATGCTACCCCAGGAGTGAATGTCCTTAACTGTAAGACCTAAAGTAATGTTTTAATAATTAAACCAATAACAATAGATAGTATTACTCGATTTTTATGCCCATAAACTGTGCTAAGAACTTTATGTCTCATTTACTTCCTAAAATAATCCTAAAAAGAGGATTCTTTTATCAATTATATTTCATATGTAAGGAAATGTTAAGTGAGATTGTAATTCTGATGGAAAGGAAAACCCTATTTAGTACCAGTAACCTCATGAAGATATTCAATTTTCTTTTTCATTCTATAGGAATTATCTCATTTGATACTCAAAACTATCCATTTTAAAGTCCAGAAACTGTGACTCAAAGAAGACAGAGATCCTAATGTGGTAATTGTTAAATTTTCAGGATGTCTGTGAAAAAAAATTGTTAAAGTTGTTAAATACAGCCATTATTAAAAATCTTGAGATATTAACTTAGACTTAAATATGTTATATTAAAAACAAAGGTAATACATAATTGAAATTCATAATTTCCCAATTATTTTACTAAGTTTAATGTAAACTATACTCTTGAGATTTAAATCTATTGTATATGTATGGTGAAAATACAGATCTTTTCACTGTGTCAAATGCTTAGTTATGTTGGTAGGCTGAAATAGGCCATAGTAGAAATTTACCAATTTATAAAACAAAAATTGCAAATGCTACAAATCAGGGCTTGATTCATTGTTTTGCTGACTGTTTAGAATAATGGGGGAAATTTTGATAGTGCAAATTAAACTTAAACGTGCATGATATTTTTAGCCATTACATTGTAATTAGCAAAAAAAAAAAACTTGAGCAAATAGTCTTCCAGCATTCAAATGTAATTCAGTGAAGAAGTCATTTCCAACTGTGATGAATGAGCAAAGATTTGGCAGATGTCTTTCTTTTATCACTTGGGATTTATACATGATTATAGGTGAAAACAGTAAATATTCAAGACAGAACTACATTTGTTTTTTTAATTGCAACTATAGGTTGGCTACAGTACAAAAGTTAGAAAAAAATCAATGAATATGTTAGGGAAAAATCAATTATCTAAAGTAATTTATAATAAAGAGTATGGTACACTTATTATTATTTGTAAATTGTTTCTACCGTGTTTTCCTCTCTGATGGCTTTATTCTCACCCAGCCTCTTCTAGATTATGACAAATATGTCCACCAGACCTAAGCTAAAATTCTACCCCCTTCAAAACCTCAGCAGGAAGAGGATTTGTCTTCTCCAAGTGTCAGCAAAAGTCTTAGGATTAAATCTGTTGGCCCATCTGGGTCGTAATCAATCACTGAAAATGTGACTTGCTATGGAAATGGAGTTCAGACTGGCCAGATCTGGGTTACCTTCAGCGCCCTCTACAGTGCAGGATGGGTTTCAGTCTCATCAAAGCTATAGTAACTGATCATTGGAATGTGGTAGTTTCCCCAAAAGAATGATGCATAGGACACAAGCATTTATTCATAATACATGCATTCATTTGGAAACCCAAGGTGTAGAATATGAAAGTAATTTGCCTCATGTCACAAAGTAAATTATTAGAAGAATAGGCATAACCCCTTATACCCAGGATCATCAATCTTTCTATTACCCTAAGCTGTCTTGGGTACAGATTTTTAAATTTAAGACTGATATCATAACACAAGTTTACTCTCTGAGAAGTGTATTGGTACATGTTCTATAATCTAATGAAAATACTCTCCATATGTCTTAGAAAATCATTTGAAAGATAGTGTCAAACATATCCATGACCTGGCTATTGTAAATAGTGCTGCAGTGACTACTGTGGTACATGTATCTTTCTGAGTTACGGTTTTCTTACGGTATATGCCCAGTAGTGAGATTGCTGGATCATATGGTAGTTCCATTTTTAGTTTTTAAGGAAACTCCATACTGTTCTCCGTAGTGGCTGTATCAACTTACATTCCCACCAACAGCGCAGGCAGCTTCTCTTTGCTCCACAGCCTCTCCAGCATTTATTGTTTGTAAATTTTTTGACGATGGCAATTCTGACCGGTGTGAGGTGACACCTCATTGTGGTTTTGATTTGCATTTCACGTGTTTGTTGGCAATCTGTATGTCTTTGGTGAAATGTCTACTTAGGTCTTCTGCCCATTTTTGCATTGGGTTGTTTGATTTCTTTTGATATTGAGCTACATGAGCTGCTTGTGCATTTTGGAAATTAATCCCTTGTCAGTTGCTTCATTTGCAAATATTTTCTCCCATTCTAAGAGTTGTCTTTTCATCTTGTTTATGGTTTCTTTTGCTGTGCAAAAGCTTTTATGTTTAATTAGCTCCCCATTTTTTTTATTAGGGTATAGTTGTTTTACAATGTTGTGTTAGTTTCTACTGTACAGCAAAGTGGAGTTCTCGGTGCTATACAGCAGGTTCTTATAAGTTATCTATTTTATACTTATTAGTGTATATATGTCAATCCCAATCTCCCAATTCATCCAACCCCCCCCAAAGGTTCTGAAGAACCTAGGGGCAGGACAGGAATAAAGACACAGATGTAGGGAATGGGCTTGAGGACTCGGGGAGGGGGCAAGGGTAAACTGGGATGAAGGGAGAGAGTGGCATGGACATATATACACTATCAAATGTAAAATAGATAGCTAGTTGGAAGCAGCTGCATAGCATAGGGAGATCAGCTTGGTATTTTGTGACCACCTATAGGTGTGGGATAGGGATGGTGGGAGGGAGATGCAAGAAGGAGGGGATGGGGGATATATGTACATGTATAGCTGATTCACTTTGTGATACAGCACAAACTGACACGACTGTAAAATAATTATACTCCAATAAAGAGGTTAAATAAATAAATAAAATCCTATTCCTACTTTTCCAGTGTAGGTTCACTGATAAAAGTATGAAAGGAAAAAAAGGAAGGAAGGAAGGAAGGGTGGGAAAGAAGGAAGGGTGGGAAAGAAGGAAGGGTGGGAAGGAAGGAGGGAAGAAAGGAAGGATGGGAAGGAGGGAGGGAGGGAGGATGATTATTACTAAATATAATAACCGACCTACAGGCAGACATACTCTGGTAATTACTATAGGGGAAGTACTTAGGTATAGAATGTTTTTAGCAGGTTGAATCTGTTATGTATAGGATATGTACAGGATTGATTATGATAAATAAACATGGATTGTATAGATTTGTGTGCTATACATCCCTACAAAATGTCACATTATATAATTATCAGAGTATAAAATGGAGATGTAGCATCTCCAAAATTGCTTCATTCTCTGTAAGTAATGCTCTGTTCGCAACATTTAGAGAGAGCCATAACAAAAATATGGGCTAGAGAATATTCTTATGTGGACAGAAAAGTTCTAAGATAGATATTTTCTGCTTTTCCTGGGACTCAGAATGACCTATCTCATTAAATTTATTAGTGAAGTTTGACACTGGGTACGTTATCTGAATTGTGTATGTCTGATTGGACAATTTGTGTTATCTTACATTCACAGATAATCAAATCCGAAGCATATTTTATTTCAATCTTGGTCCTCAGGATAAACACATAAGAAATTGGTATGCTGTTTTTCTAACTCCTTTCCAACCTTTTTCCAAAAAGTAGCCATCTTGATAATTTAAAAAGATAATAAAAAGGAAGTGGTGGTATTGAATTATATTGTGCTTTATCATTAGAATATGTATTAAAGTGATCAGAAATTTAAATAGTCCCATGTCTCTAATACTACAGTTAGTGTTAGGGAAATCAAGACTTTTTCTTGAAAAAAATGTTGGATGTAGGGCTTCCCTGGTGGCACAGTGGTTGAGAGTCCGCCTGCCGATGCGGGGGACGCGGGTTCGTGCCCCAGTCCGGGAGGGTCCCACGTGCCGCAGAGCGGCTGGGCCCGAGAGCCATGGCTGCTTAGCCTGCGCGTGTGCTCCGCAACGGGAGAAGCCACGACCGTGAGAGGCCCGCACACCGGAAAAAAAAAAAAGTTGGATGTAATCAAGTTTTATTTGCCATGTGTCAGTTTGATATACCTACAGGTACTAAAAACATCTTTGTTACTGAATACCTGAAACAGTAGCATTTATGTAATCTCCATGTAGGAAGGAGGGGTTCAGAAGCCACAGTCTCCTTATGATAAGTGTTTTGAAGCTATGATTAGAAAGCAAGCACACCACATTTGCTTGGACTGAAAGTTAATTTAGGGTAGCTTTCAGGACTAAGGGTGATGGACAAGGAGATTAAGTCTTCCCCAATCCAAGACAAAACTTGTTTCAGAGTCTGGCCTGTAGAAAAAATTAATTTATATATGTTAAATCTGAAATCCTTTCCTGTTTCACAAATTCTGTCTTCAATGTATTTAAGGTAAAAATAAATTAAATGCATGCTTATGTGAGGGTGTAAGGAAGTAGGGAATTTTGGAAAGTATGATCAGCTGGAGATGGCCCACCCTTGGTTAAAGGAATCTAGAGGTGTCATTTAGTTTAGTTATATTTTTTATTTTCCATTATGGTTTATTACAGGATATTGAATATAGTTCCCTGTGCTATACAATAGGACCTTGTTGTTTATCCAGTCTATATATAATAGTTTGCATTTGCTAGTCTCAAACTCTCAACCATCCCTCCCCTGCCCCCCTTCCCCTTGGCAACCACAAGTCTGTTCCCTATGTCTGTGAGTCTGTTTCTGTTTCATAGATAAATTAATTTGTGTCATATTTTAGATTTCACATATAAGTGATATGGTATTTGTCTTCTCTTTCTGGCTTACTTCACTTAGTATGATGATCACTTGTTCCATCCATGTTGCTGCAAATGGCATTATTTCATTCTTTTTGATGGCTGAGTAATATTCCATTGTATATACATAACACATCTTCTTTGTCCTTCATCTGTCGAGGGACATTTACATTGTTTCCACGTCTTGGGTATTGTAAATAGTGCTGCTATGAACACAGAGTTGCATGCATCTTTTTGAATTATAGTTTTGTCCAGATGTATGTCCAGGAGTGGGATTGCTGGATCAAATGACAACTCTACTTTTAGTATTTTGAGGAACTTCCATACTGTTCTCCATAGTGGCTGCACCAATTTACATTCCCACCAACAGTGTAGGAGGATTCCCTTTTCTCTACACCCTGTCCAGTATTTGTGATTTGTACATTTTTTATTTGTGGCTATTCTGATTGGTGTAAGGTGGTACCTCATTGTAGTTTTGATTTTAGAGGAGTCATTTAGGAGCGTCTGTGTCAGTGGCCTGCTTGGTTACAACCCCGGCTCTTCCACTTGTTAAGTTTCTACATACCATATTTGTGCCTATATTACTGAACTTATTTTACCTACTTTATGGTGTAATCACAAGAATTGAATATTTTATATACAGTACTTAAATTTAGGCCTGGCTCAGATTAAGCTTCCAGTAAAAGTTAAATTCTTTCTTCATTTTTTTCTCTCTCTCCTCTCCAACCCCTTCTTTCCCTTCCTCCTTTCTATTCTCTCCTTTCTTTGTTCCTCACCTACCCTCATGCCCTTCTCCATTTCTCTCTCTCTCTCTCTCTCAAAAGCAATGGAGATAATAAAATAAATGAAGTGTGGCAACTGAACTTGGTCAACTAAAATATAATTACTAACCGATTCCCTACCCTCTTGTCACTAAATCGATATTAAGAGATATATTTTTCCATATCATGCATAGCTTTTTAGGAAATCAACTATAGTATTGCAACTGCACAAATTATTTCTATATATAATATATTAAACACACAAGCACACATTTTAAGGAAGAGACTGAAAACTCACGAATAGAATCACCTTCATTTCTTTCTATAGCAGGTATGGGGAATTGATTAATGAATCTTTTTAACATATTGTAACAGTTTTTAAATTATGAAAGTTTTTATTATCTCTGTGGCATTTGTTTTGTTTTTATTTACTAGTAAATGGAATAAACACTTGGAAATACAATTATTTTTTTGTCAGTGGGACATATTGGAGACACTCTCTTGGGGCAATAACTATTTCTAAATGTTCACTTCTTCCTCCCTTGGGACTGAAAACAAGGTATTTTATTAAAAGTAGTTTTAAGTGATCAATAAAGATCTGTATCTTTAAATTATGTATATACTAATTAAAATGATATCCAATTAGAGAAGTAAATATTAACCATGGCCAATTTAGGAGTTTTAAAAATTATTTCTACCCTGAAATTATGTATATTTTTTCAAAAATTTCAGTCCATTTGAAATAGACTAAAATATTGTCATTGGCTTTCTTTTGTTACATCAATTTGTAACTATCCCAAGCAATTTATGGTCTCTATTTAAAATCATCTAAAAATCTAACCCAATCCCAATTGTAACAATTAAGTGAAATATTTCTTAATTACTACATTTGTCAAGTAGAAATTATTTCTGTGGGCCACAAGGGAACATTTAAGTATAAAGCCCATTGCATCAAATTATATCTACTTTTGAGGTCCTTTGCAAAGCATTTAAATGACTTATTCTCATGTAATTTTGATTCTTTTAATTGGAAATTCTTTTGTTAGTAAAGAATGCTTTTTTGTAAAGCATGCTTTTTTTACGTTAGATTCTAAAAGCTATTTTCTTCTGTTTTGATTAACAAAACATAAGTCACAGTTTCCAGTTTCTTGGCTAAATATGTCATTGTATATATTTTACTTGAATGCCAATTTAAATTTAATTAAAAATCTTTAGAAATGTTAGTCCAATGAAAATGGAAATTATCTGAAACTAATCTCAGTTTAGAGACTTCTGTTTTGGCAGTATAGACATAAAATTTGCCATATGAATGATGCATTACTAGGTAAGTAATTAGTGTTTTACTCTCTAAGAGAGTAAACGTGTTAATATATTCAAAAGAATGATGGTCAAAATATCACCAGGAGTTTCACAGACTTTAACAAGCTAATAAGAAAATTCCTTTGCAAGATTAAAGATCTAAGAACTGCCAAAATGATTTTCAAAAATAAAATAAAAAGGACAGTATTTTTCAATGAAACTACAATTATATCTATACAGTTAGCCCATTTACATTTATGTCTATATCTAATAAAGTTTTATAATTTTGTATTTCAAAGAAACGGATGCAAAATGAAAATGCTTCTAATTCTCAGGCCAAAAACCTTCTAGTCATTTTTACTTTTACAATCTCATTCCAGCCAGTTTATGATTCACCAGAAAATACCTTTATCACCCCCTTTAAAGTATATATTATTTGACAATTAGTGCACCATCTTCATACCTGGGTTGTTACAATAGCTTCCTAAATTTTCTTCCTGTTCCTCCTTTTGTATCCTACCTCTCTACTGTTGACATAGTGGCCAAAATAATCCTTCTAAAACAGAAGTGTAATTATCATTCTTTTGCTCAAAAGCCTTGAACTGGCTCCCTATTTCTGTTAGAGTAAAAGTGAAAGTTGTTAAAATTGTCTACCAAATGGTGTCTCAATCTGCTCCAGCTGTACTGTCCACCTGGGTGTTTCTTAAACATATGAGGCATGTTCCCGCCTCAGGTCTTGTCTCTTTGATTTTCAATTTCTCTGTTAGTCTTACCCTCAAATATAGACATGGCTCACTCCTCACCTTCATTGTCTTCCTTAAATATAATTCTCTCAGTGATTAATGTGTTGTCCATTATTTAAAGAAAAAAAAGTAACCTTTCCATTCTTAATTTTTCCTTGATTCATTTATCTCTGAAGCTTAAATCACAACATTTTTATTTAATCATTTTTTTTTTATTGCTTATCTTTCTCCACAGTAATGTCAACTCCAGAAGAGTAAATGTTTTGCTTATTTCGACATTACTCTGTACCAATGGGCTGTAAATAAGCCTGATATATAAAAGACAGGGTTGTATTATACAGAGATAAACAAAGAAAGCAAACAAAAAATACAGGGAATCTAGGAAAAAACAATCCACACATATCTTAGAGCATAGGTTTGAAGAGTTAGCATTAGAATATATAATAAAGAAATAGTGCACCCATTAATAAAGAGTTCATAAAAATTGTTTATATCATGTGAGGAGGGGGAAAAAAATCTCATATACACAATAAATATTCTGAACAAAAATAATCTTCAATGCAAATGGTTTACTGTAAATTTTTTAGAAGAAATTATTAAATAGTGATCTTTATGACTTTGAGATATAAAGAAATTACTTGGATGCCTCTGGAAAAAAAGGTGTAGAGGAAATGACTGATAAACTTGACTACACTGTATACCAATACATTTTTTACTATGTAAAATTAACCAAGCAAAATTGAAAGACTAATCAGAGATTGGACAAGATATTTTTAACACCTTAATTGAACAAAGGATTGTTACTGAAATTATCTAAAGAATTTCTACAAAGAAGTAAGAAAAAGACAAACAACCTAATGGAAAATATTTGGATATAAAAAGGATTTGAAAAGTCAGTTAACGAAGAGAAATGTCAAATATGACAGTATTACTAGAAATCAAGAAAATGTGTATCAAATAAAAAGAAATGCCAGCATAATGATAAAAACTGTATAATTAGTAAAAAAAAAAAAGTTAGCAACAATTGTAGAAAATTTTAGCATTTATACACTACTGATTGGACTCAAAATCGGTAAAATATTTTGATAATTAGCAATATCTACCAAATTTGAAGGTATGCATAACCAGTGAACAGCAATTTTACTTAGATATCCAAATATGAAATAAACCCATTAACATGCTAACTAAGGTGGCCTTTGCATTCCCTTCAGTTTGACTAAACATTAGAATGTTGATTTCCTAAGTATAGGTACCTGATTTAAAAAAAAAATTTTTTACAGCATTTACTTGAGAAAACTTGCAATTGTAAATTCTTTCTCTGACCTTTGGAGTAAATCTTCTCATACTCTCTTGCCAGTTTTACAACTCTGGGATGACTTTCTTAAGGACCTGGGAGTCATTCTTTTGAAATATAATCATCAAGAGGATACTCTCCCTATCTCCCAGCTTCTGTAGGAGGTAGGAACCTAATTTTGATAAGGCCAATTAGCAACACAGATGAATAGTAGAGATAAACAATTGAAAACTCAGAAATAACCCATTGTGCTAGACATACCCCATTGACCATGCACCCCACTAACTTCTCCAGTATTTTTCCATTAGCTCACCCAAGTGCTTAAAATCCCTCCCACCTTTTGTTTCAGTAGAGTTGAATTCAATCTATCTTCTACATTGTATAGAGTTCAATAACATTTTCTTTGTGTAACTCTGCCTGATGCACTACTTCTTTCACAATGTGCAGATGAATGTCTGGTACAACAAAGTGTATATTGTCCAAAAATTAGAAACTGAAATGTCCCTGAAAAGAGGAGTGGAGTAATTTAGTTATGTGCAGTGATATAATAAAATTTTATTCATTAGGTAAAATGAATGAACTAGATTTGGATTACACAACACTGAGTGAAGCAATAGGAAGCAAAATATATATATTAAAAATATATAATTTAAAACATATAAATGATATTATATTGGTCACATATTAGTCCTATGTATTGGTCCTATATTAGGTCCATATATAGAAAAATACAAAAATTTGAATTGATATACCAATTTCGATATATTTTCCCCTCTAACCTCCACCCCTATGGAGAGAAAAAGTTTAAAAGATGGGTGGAGAGATAATTAACAATATCTGCAATATAGCTGGTAAAATCTGAAATAAAAAGCAACTCTGAATCTTATGAAGAAGACGCGGGCTGATATTTAACCTCAGTCTGAAATGGGTTTCCACATTTCTAAGATTCAGGATTTTTCTATTTGTATAAATAAAAAACAACATGAATAAGATTTTTTCAACCTTTAATTTCAGATATCAAATCTTTATCACTCTGAAATATATATTTCACAAGGAAGTGTGGTAGAAGACGCAATGGAAATGTTCACAGAAAGCATTACTAAAACTAGAAGCATTCATATTCTGTCTAATAAAAGATGTGAATGTTGCAGGTGCTTGTCTGGGAAAATTATTCACTTGCTCTGGAGTTCAGTTTCCTTGATTGTGAAATCAAGCAGTTGGATGACAGGGCATATAAGGTCCCTTAAAACTCTGATGCTGTGAATAAAAAGCCCAATTTATTCACAGTGACAAGTAGCTTGTACTCTGGTCAAATCCTTCTTGATTATTACAGAAAGATATGTTATTATTGTACTTCCATTACTTGCTCTAAGCATTTTTCCTCATAAAGAACATATTAAATACTCCAACAGAGTAAAAATAATTTTCTAACCAGATACTTCTCTACTAATATTCCCCCATTCATTTTTTATTATTCCTCCAGAGAGTACTGAGGAAATCAAGTAATATAGACTAATTAAAACTTTAAAAATTCTCTTCTTCTTTAACATGTCCTGAGTAATGTAAAAATTTCTTCTCACAGTGATCCTATCCATCCTTTAAACAAGAGAATATTAATAATTACGTGATACCAAGAAGAAGGAATGGTGAATGACAAATCCAAAATTAAACAAATTACTTCTTAAAATAGAATATTGTTTTCACCAGACTTCTTTGATATTGAAGACTTGTATTTCAGAAAATGACATATAGATATCTGATGAATAACAGATGGTCTTCTGAGAAGCAAAATATGGTTTATATAAACTGCAAGGCCTTCAGTGGATTTGCCCTTATTTTCCTTGTGAAAAGAAATGGAAAAATTCCCTGATAGTCTCTTGAAATGGGGATGCAGAGTGTGGGATGGGTCGTCAGATAACATTTGAATATAACTGTCTAGTGTAGGTTAGAGAAAAACACAAAAATAGAGAAAAGTTACAATTGTTGCTATAGTGTCCTATGAATATTTCAAACTCAAAAATTCATAAAAAATATAACACATATACTTAACAAACACTAGCATTTTGCCAAATGTATTTTAGGCTTTAGAAGATTTTATTCTAAAAAATATATATGTGTGTATATATACACATATATATATATTCACATTGTCCAATGGTTATACATAAATGATGGCTGTGAAATATCATGCAACATTTCATCTGCAACCTCGCACTCTATTATTTATCTATCAATCTATTTATCTCTTATCTCTGTATCTTGTGAGATCTTTTTCTGGTATGTAAGAGCGAACAGTCCCATGCTTTGCAGAAACAAGACTTCCAGGGGACAGTTAGTTTTGTAAGGGTAAAGGATTATTAGGGTCTATTGGCATTGTGATTTTATTCTAAATTTTCTCTCTAAAAAGCATTGAAAGAGTAGGGAAAAAATGCATTTAAATAGTATTCCTAGTTTTTTAAATGGAAAGAGCCAGTCCAACATGCTCATGGTATAAACAAGAACAAACCTATTAGAATTGAAATTTCAAATTTTCCACTTCTCTACTGCCACCATTTTTGTTCAGGCCACAATGTTCTTTCAGACAAACTTACATTGAACCTTGTCTCTCAGGAGTGTAGAATCTTAACTGAGTTGCTTTTTTTAGCAACCATAGTTTTAAAATTTTTGTATCATTAATTTATTTTTTAACCAACTAGTTCTAAAATTTACACAAAGCACCTACTGAAACAACAGGCAGAGGACACGTAGATAAAATTACACAGGAATTCAGAGAAAAACAAAAATAAACTTATAGCTGGTGACTAACAACTACTGAACTAAATAAATATATTAAACAAGAAAAACAAATAAAAAATAAATGACTTAAATACATTATTAGATAAGAAAATGTAAATTGATGAGCACTTGGTGACTGTTGTTTAACATTTTCTCATTAAGATGACTGAGTTGCTTTGCTTATGATTACTCATAACCCAACTATTGACTTGAGTTTTACTAATTCTTATTGACCTGTAACTATTAATCCATTTTACCTATACTTCCTTTATCATATATGCTGAAATTTGATTTTACCATTTTTCACATAAAGTCCTATGCTTCTTTTCACTCTGGTTCATTTTTTTAGTGTAAGACATATTTCCTGAAAGACTTCTTGACAATAATGTATCATGAACTTCTCAAGAGCTTCTCCCTAAGGGGAGGGGGGAACTTAGAGAATAATTGGTGATTGACAATGTTACAGTTTGAGGCACTCACTGTACCAACTGTAGTTCTAATATTAAGTGTGCAGAAAATTTCTTACAAGGAGAATTCCCTCCATCCAGTGAGGAATTTGGTGTTCTGATGTTATAAATTTAGCCTATTCTTGGTTTTGTTTGAAGTTTTTAGTTTCTCACTTAATTATTAATTATTCAGGCTTATAATGATCATTTCAGTTTGCTATACAGGCATAGCTCATTTCATTGCACTTTCCTTTATTGAGCTTCACAGATATTCCATTTTTTGCCACAAATTGAGGGTTTGTGGCAATCCTGCATCAAGTCAGTCTATTGATGTCATTTTTCCAGTAGCACTTACTCATTTGGTGTCTCTACATTACATTTTGGTAATTCTCACAATATTTCAAACTTTTTCATTATTGTTATAATTATTATGGTGATCAGGGATATTTGATGTCACTATTATTGTTTTGGGGGTGTCTCAGACAATGCCCATAAAGACAGTGAACTTAATGGATAAATGTGTATGTTATGACTGCTCCACTAACTGGCCATTCCCCCTTCTGTCTTCCTCTCCTTGAGCCTCCTTATTTCCTGAGACACAATATTGAAATTAGCCCAATTAATAACCCTACAATGCCCTCTAAGTGTTCAAATGAAGGGAAAAGTGATATGTCTCTCACTTTAAATCAAAAGCTAGAAATGATTAAGCTAAGTGAGGAAGGCATATCAAAAGCAGAGATATGCCAAAAGCTAGGCCTCTTGCGCCAAACAGTTAGCTAAATTTCGAATGCAAAAGAAACGTTCTTGAAGGAAATTAAGTATTACTCCAGTGAATACACTTATGATGAGAAAGTGAAACAGCCTTCTTGCTGATATGGAGAAAGTTTGAGTGGTCTAGAGAGAAGATTCAACCAGTCACAACATCACCTTAAGCCAAAGCCTAATCCAGAGCAAAGTCCTGTCTCTTCAATTCTAGGAAGGCTGAGAGAGGTGAGGAAGCTGCAGAACCAAAGTTTGGGGCTAGCAGAGGTTGGTTCATAAGGTTTAAGGAAAGAAGCCATCTCCATAACTTAAAAGTGCAAGATGAAGCAGCAAGTGCTGTTATAGAAGCTGCATCAAGTTATCCAAAAGTTCTAGCTAAGATAATTAAGGAAGGTGGCTACACCAAACAATAGATTTTCAATGTAGATGAAACAGCCTTATATTGGAAGAAGGGGCCATCTAGGGCTTCCTTAGCTAGAGAGGAGAAGTCAGTGCCTGGCTTCAAGCTTCAAAGGATAGCCTGACTCTCTTGTAAGGGGCTAATGCAGCCAGTTATTTGAAGTTGAAGCCAATGTTTATTTACCATTCTGAAAATCCTAGGGCCCTTAAGAATTATGCTGACTCTACTCTGCCTGTGCTCTATAAATGGAACAACAAAGCCTGGATGACCACACATCTGTTTACAACATAGTTTACTGAAGATTTTAAGCCCACTGTTGAGAACTACCACTCAGAAAAAACATTCCTTTCAAAATATGACTGCTCATTGACAATGAACTTGGTCACCCAAGAGCTCTGATGGAGATGTACAATGGGATTAGTGTTGTTTTCATGCCTGTCAACACAGTGTCTATTCTGCAGCCCATGGATTAAAGAGTAATTTCAATTTTCAAGTCTTATCATTTAAGAAATACCTTTTGTAATGCTATAGCTGATTCCTCTGATAGATCTGGCAAATTGAAACTTTCTGGAAAGGATTCATCATTCTAGATTCCATTAAGAACATTTGAGATTCATGGTTAGAGGTCAAAATATCAACATTAACAGGAGTCTGGAAGAAGTTGATTCCAACCCTCAAGGATGACTGAAAGTTTCAAGACTTGAGCAGAGGCAGTAACTGCAGATGCAGTAGAAATGTCAAGAGAACTAGAAGAGGAGCCAGAAGATGTGACTGAACTGCTGTGATCTCATGATAAAACTTGAATAGATGAGGAGTTGCTTCTTATGGATGAGCAAAGAAAGTGTTCTTGAGATGGAATCTACTCCTAGGGAAGATTCTGTGAAGATTATTGAAATAACAATTGAAGATTGAGAACATTACATAAACATAGTTGATAAAGCATGGCAGGATTTGAAAGGATTGACTGCAATCTCGAAAGAAGTTCTTCTGTGGGTCAAATGCTATTAAAAGGCATTGCATGCTCCAGAGAAACTGTTCATAAAAGTAAAAGTCAATCGATGTAGCAAACTTCATTGTGGTCTTATTTTAAGAAACTGCCACAGTCACCCCAACCTTCAGCAACCACCACCCTGATCAGTCAGCAGCATCAACATTAAGGCGAGACCCTCTACAAGCAAAAAGATTACAATATGCTGAAGGCCGAGATGATGGTTAGCATTTTTTTTTTTTAGCAATAAAGTAGTTTTTAATTAATGCATTCACACTGTTTTTTTAGATATAGTGTTACTGCACACTTAGTAGTCTAGAGTATAGTAGAAACATAACTTTTATATGTACTGGGAAACCAAAAAAATGTGTGACTTGCTTTATTGCAATATTTGATTTGTTGTGGTGGTTTGGAACTGAACCCACAATATCTGTGAGGTATGCCTGTATTGATTTTATTTCTGAGAAGTACAAAAATAATTAACAAGGAACATAAACTTCTAGTCTCAGCAAGATGGCATAGACTTGTCTCTTTCCAGTTCTCCCCTAATACCACAATAAAACTTGGAAATAAAACAACAGGCAAACAAAGTATAATGCTGACAGATGTTTAAAAAAGAGGATGAACTAAGGATCACAGGACTGGGAGAACACTATCTCATGACCTTCATTCTGCTTCAGAATATAATGTAGACCCATTGTTTCCTGAACTCTAACAAAGCAGAAGAAACCCCTTTCACTATGGATCGTAAGGAGGTCCCACTGAAAACGTGAAGAAAACCACATACTAGCAGGTGATCCCTAAAAAAAACAAATGTCTTGGCTTTGGGAGCACTCTCAGCCTACAGGAGCCATAGACTTCTTCTGGGGTTGAACCAACATGAATAAGCCAGGACTAGGGAGTCTTCTTTGTCCCTATGTGGAGTCAAGGGAAAGGGTCCTCCGTCTCCCACCTAGAGACACCAGGTAGCCCTGTGGCATGGCAAAGGCAGGCTCCAGTGAAGTGGTCCAAGGAAGTGCCCTCTATTCAGATGGGCCACAGGATCCCTCACCTCCCATCCCTCACCTAGAGGCATCAGGCAGCCAAGTAGGAAAAAATACCTTCTGCCCCTGCAGGCAGCATCAGCAGGGGCTAGCAGGCAGCATAAACAAGGATTAGCATTAACTCCAAGGACACACACAAAAAAGTGAGACCAAAAGTATTATAAAAGCTTGAAAAACTAAATTGTTACTGGAACCACAGCCCATCAAAATAGAACAAATTCTGCATGCAAACCTCAGGCTGGCTATCTGCTAAAGTAAAAGATTTAAATATAACATAAAGTCTTCTAGAATAATAGCCAAAATGTGCAGAACTAAATAAAAAAATACTGATCATGCCAAGAATCAGGAAATTCACAATCTGAATGAGTCAAAAGCGATCAGCACTTGCTAATATAGAGATAAATCAGAGATTGGAATTATCTAACAGTGATCTTAAAGTAACCACCATTAACTTTTAAAATTAATTACAAATAATCTTGAAACAAATTAAGAGAGACAGAGAGAGAGAATCTACCAAAGCAATAAAGATACAAAACAGAACCAAATGGATATTATAACACTGAAAAATGCAATACAGAAAATTGAAGTGAAGAGGCTCAATAGCAGAATAAATATGACAGGAAAGAATCAGTCATTGTACTTGAAGACAAAACAATAGAAATTACCCACATGAACAAGAGAAGAAAAACTATACACAAAAAAGAAGGGAACAAAGCTTTTAAGATCTGTAGGAAAATAATGAATAATCCCAAAATTTGTGTTATCCAAATCCTAGAAAGAGAGGAAACAGAGAGTAAAGCTGAAAATAAATTGAAAAGTAACGGCTAAAAGTTTCTCAAATTCAATGAAGGACATAAACTTCTAAATTAAGAAAGCTGAGTCTATTGAAAACAGGATAAGCCCACAAGTATTCACGCTAATACACATCATGATTAAACTCCTGAAAATTAAAAACAAAGAAAACACATAGAAAGCAATGAGAGATAACATCCATTATGTATAGGGGAACAGTGACTTGAATAACAGTTTTCATGTGAAACCATGGAA
Organism: Neophocaena asiaeorientalis asiaeorientalis; assembly: GCF_003031525.2. NCBI lineage: Eukaryota > Metazoa > Chordata > Mammalia > Artiodactyla > Phocoenidae > Neophocaena > Neophocaena asiaeorientalis. The sequence continues at coordinate 6,027,287 of NW_020175186.1, forward strand.
GCTAGAGGAGCTGATATGACATTTTTCAAGTGATAAAAGAAAAAAAAACTGTTAACCTGAATTCTATGGCTAATGAAAATATCCTTAGGAATGAAGAGGGAATAAATACTTCTCAGAGGAAGAAAACTAAGAGAATGTGTCACCAACAGACTTCCTCTTAAAAAATGATAAAAAATGTTCTCCAAAAAGGGCAATAATTGCAGAAGTCTTAGAATTCCAGAAAAAGGAGAAACAATAGAATTTATAGAATAATGGTAAATACTATCCTCTTCACAAATTTTTAAAAATCAGATTTATGTTTGAAACCCAAATGAGAACAGTGTCAAGTGGAACTCAGTAAATGGAGAGGAAATACGCAGTCTAATTGCATTTATAAACTTAGGAGAGTAAAGAAACCTAAAGAGCAGTAATGATCTACATTTCACTTGCAGTGATACAACGTTGTTTAGTAGACAGCAATAAGTTATGCACATATATTGTAATACCTAGCACATCACTAAGAAAACTATACAAAACAATATAATAAACAATGTTACAAATATAGAAAGATGGGATACTAAAAATGCTCAAGTTACCCACATGAAGAAAAGAAACAAGAACCAGAGAAAACAAACAAAAAAACAAATAATAAATTGCAAGACTTAAGTTCCAACTCATCAATAATTGCATTAAATATAAATGATCTACATATACAAATTGCAGACTAGCAGACTAAACAGAAAATAAAAGAGAAAATGATATAACTATATGCTTTCTATAATACAAGAAGCTTACCTCAAATACAATGTCATAGTTAAATTCAAAAAAAATATTAAAAAATATATCACTGAAGAAACAGATCACCATTACCACAGATGAAATGGGGGATATAACTACTGAGCCTGAATCATTTAGAAGATAATAAGGGAATACTATAAATCATTTTATGCTCATAAATTTGCAAATTTTGAAAAAAATGAACTAAGTCCTCAAAACCAGAAGCTACCAAATCTCTGTCAAGATGAAATGACAATCTAAATAAACATAGAACGTTTAAAGAAATTTAATTCATAATTTAAAAGTTCCTGAAATGTAAACTTCTAGTCCTCACTGGAGAATTCTACCAAACATTTAAAGGAGAATCAATGCTCATTTTATACAATCACTGTCAGAATACAGAAGAAAGAGAGAACACACTCTAATTCAAATTATGAGGCAAGTATTACACTGAGACTGAACTGTACAAAAAAAATGAATAAAAAATAAAAACAACTAAATACTTCATGAATATTGACATACAAATTCTTATCAAAATATTAGGAAATAGAACTTAACAATACATAAAAACAATTACACAGCGTCACCAAGTGGAATTTATTCCAGGGATTCAAGGCTTGGTTCAATACTTGAAAATTAATCAACATACCTGGCTCTACTAATAGATTAAGGGAAAAAAATGCATGATCATATCATTTGATGCAGAAGAAGTATTTGACAAAAATCAAACACCAATTTATGAAAATAACTCTCAGCAAATAAGGAATAGAATGGAATTATCTCACCTTGACAAAGAGCATCTACAAGAAATCTCCAGTTAGCCATATACTTAACAGTGAAAGACTGAATGCTTTCCCCCTAAGATCAGAAACAAGGCAAGAATGACCACTGTGCACTTTTATTTAACATAGTACAGGAAGTTCTAGACAGCACAATAAGAAAAATAATAAATAAAAGTCATACATATTAGAAAGAAAAAAAACTGGCCCTGTTTGATGATGGCATGATTTTCTACTTAGAAAATCCCAAGGAGTCAATAAAATAATAACAATAATAACAACAAAAATAAAAGAAAAAAAAACTTCAGAGAACTGAGTCCATCAAGATCACAAGATAAAAGATCAACATACAAAGATCAATTGCATTTTTACATACTAGAAACAAATAAGTGGAAACTGAATTCAGAAACACAAGACCATTTTCAATGGCTCCAAATAAATCTTTTGTCTTTATCTAACAAAATATGTATAGGTTTATATGCTGCAAATTACATAAGGTTGATTTATGAAATCAAGGAAGACCTAAATAAATGGAGAATCATGTGTTCATGTATTGGAAGACTCAGTTATAGTAAAGAAGTCTAAATGTAAAACTGATGCAATCTGAAATCTGAATGAGGTTGGTCGATTGTATTTAAAGACATTTTCCTTCTTGTGATATTGAATTATAGTTTATACAAGATGTTATCATTGAGGAAAATTGAGTGAAGGAGACAAAGGATTTCTCTGTATTATTTTTCAAAACAGCCTATAAATCTAAAATTATCTCAAACTAAATATTTTAAAATCATATATGCACATATATTTATATACATATACATTTATACACAGACATACAGATACAAAAATACAATTAGATAGACAGATATAGATTTATAGATACTATTAAGAGGAAATGTTCACTTCTTTCCCTTTTATATGCCTATGTACTTGTAGAAGTTTGAGCTGTAAGCACATTATAATGGCTGATGAACACACAGAACTAATGGCAGTTTAAGAACCAAAGGAAATGAGCACAATAAAAATTGGCCGTGCAGGTGGATCTGTGCTTACAGAATGAAATTGGACAAGTTCTTGCCATGGGTTCTGTGGTGAGGATGGAGTTTATGTATTTGCATGAGCACAGGCAGATGAAGGGATGTGAGTGAGGGTGTGCATTTTGGGATATACAGGACAAAAGGAGGTTGTTTGCTTTCTTCTGGAAAGATGGAGTTTTTTCCCAGGCAACTTATTTTACTTAATCTTGATGGAGCCATCATGACTAAGAATTGGTGGGGTGTTGGATAGTCTTAAGTCATATGTGAGTATTCTCCAGGAGCACTGGGATAGGCTGGCTATGTGCATTTAGATCCTTGGGCAAATCTCAACACCAATCAAAATCTTTGTTTAAAGAGAAGATTATGAGTGTCCATAATTCTCTTTTATTTTTTCATAAAAATACAGATGATTATATTCAAATAAATGGGCTGGCTGTGTGAAATAAACTGTATAAAACATGAAAATGGGTTGTACTTTTGTACATAGAGATTATTTATAAAAGAATTTCAAACGATATAGAGAAATGTTAGAGGTGTTTAGGCTGAGTATTTTAATTAAACTGTTTTAAAACACTATAATATAGTGCTTAATACCTAAAATTTAAGATGAACACTTTTTAATATTTTTATGTTTTCCAATAATGCATTTAATATAGTCTCAATTTACAAATGCTATCATGTAACTTTGAAAATAGCTGTGATTGAGTCTTTAAGTACACAAATAAATGACACGTTCTTGATTATTGAAAATAACAGAGAAAAAATTCACTTAAGCATTTTCTTTTTATTCAAATATATGCAAATCAAATGGTAAAAAGTATAGAAACTTACATTTGCATTACTTTAGTCTTTAAATTTACAAATTACCAAGCAGCAGGGAGGCAATGTGATCTTAAAAAAAAAGAACCAAGAAATAAAACATACATTTTGATCAGAACTGAATTTGAGAACCATTTCCATTTACTTGGGTACATTGTTTAATCTGAGTATCAGGCTTTTATCTTTAATACAACATCATCTGATGCATAGGACTCTATGCAATAACAATGCACAACTAAAATGCTCTATAGTATGTTATAGAAGTTGTTCATTTTTCCCAGTATATACTTTTTAGGAAAGTAATAGAGACTTTCTAACAATTTTTATGAAATAGCTAAACTTTTAAGGATAAGTTACTGTCTATGGAAGTATAAGTATGAGGACCCTCCAAGATTAATGCCTAGCTTTAGTCAAGCTCCTTGAGCATTTAGGGGAAGGTTTTGTTGAGGATGACATACTTGCTATGAAAGGAATATGAAGACTTTGAGACGTCTGTGCCCTTAGAGCATTTGGGCTATATTTTATTATATTTGTTCCCTTACTGTTCCTAACACCAACTGCTACATACTTTCTAACAATTTTTATGACTTTCTAACATTCCTTATCCCAGTACTGACTTTCACCGATCTTGACTTCATCTCTGAGCCACCAATATTTTACTTTGGATTATGTCCATCCTTTGGAAACAGACTCAAGCTCCTACTTATTTTGATTTATAGTTTGGGCATGGAGTTCTTGATGCTTAGACTGCATCTCCAATTCCTATTAACTTCACCAAGACGCATCCCAAGGAAATGATTAAAGTCTTTTCTCTCATGGCTGGTCATACTGGCTTCATATATAAGTGGAGAAAATAACCCTCAGAGAAATTGGGATATGGAATCATGGGGTCAGATGGGAGGAAGATGATAAGTAAATCAGAAACATGGGTTAATTCTCAGCAGAGCCATTTTTCAGGGTATCAAGGATGGAGGCATAATCTGATGGGCTAAGGAGAATTTCATCTATGAGATGGTGTACATGTCTCATTGTGCTTTATAGATGCTCTATCTTGAAGAAAATTTGAGATGTTTATACACTTACAGAACAAGTACCGTAACATTTTATACGTTACAGTTTTTATGACTGACATCATTTAATGCCATTATTATGTTCTTTTCATGTTGTCTTTGTTTCATATTCTATTATATATGAGAATTTATTGTGTATGTGTGTTTTATCCTAGAATATGAGGCTATTACCCAAACTGCTGTTTGTTATGTAACACAGACATTGGAAAAATCAATGTGGCTAGATGCTATAGGAGGAGGGGAAAAAGAAACCCCAAAAAACTTCTGTTTTATTGTTAGTGGATGGGTAAGAAATATGAGTATCTTTCTGTTTTTTAAAAAAATTTTTAAAGGGCAAGTTCTACTTTAGACAAGGAATATGACATCGAGTAGTAAAAAAAAAATAGTGTAATGCCTCTTCTATTACTATGTTTGTGTAACAAATCAGTCCAACATTTAGTGGCAGAAAAAAATCAATAATCATAACGTACATGGATTCTGTAGGTTAAGAATTCGGAAGCACTACAGAGATGACTCTTTTTAGTGGTGTGCTAAAGTTGGCACCCACTGAGTAGAGAAAGCCTTTTGTGTGTTATCTCTTTCTGTCTTCATATTCAGTGATGCCACCTTTGTAGCTTGAAATTATCTAACCAGCTATGGTGAGGATTTTCACATGGAAATTGGAAAATTCTACAAATCAGCGCTCCTCCTTCCTCACCCCAGAGAACCAGTTGTTGTAATTTACCTGCATATTAATAGTGCTTCAACTCCTACATTAAGTCTGGGGACCCAGCTCTTATGATTCCAACTTTTGGTGGTTACTTGACTAACTAGGGGCACTGTAATGTCTTATGCGTATAAAAACTCCACTAAAGAGCTCTCAAAGCCTTTCATGCCTTACTCCTTTATTAATGTGGTTCTCAAAGCCTTGTATCCTAGATGATATAGAAGATATTAACAAGTCCTACATAATATGTCTATTCTAACATTCTGATCTTCTTAAGCCATTGGATAGTATTCTCTACAGTATTCCAAGGGAGTCATGAGATCTTGACTTAATTTGGGGTAGCCAACCTTTAGATCTATATTTTGGTTAACTAACCAAGTAAACTCTTAGTGCCATCCCTAGACATGCAAGTTAATATACCGATTTAAGAATCTGTGCTGAGAGGTTGGCACTAGGACAAGGATTGGTTGAGTCAGTCTCACTGCACACAAATTTAGGAGCTGTGAAGTGCCTAGTTTCTACCCAGTGGGTCAGAGAAGTCTGCGGGCCAAAAGTGAAACAGAGAGAACTGATATTGATTTGCAGAGACTGGAGAGGCAGGAACTGATGAAGAAAACCTTCATGTTAATAGTCTCTATTCCACGTTCTTCCTGAGTTCCTTTATTGCTCTCACTTCCATGGAAAACTACGCATCTCTAACAAGACATTTTCTGAGATTGTTTCAACAATGTTAGATTGGTTTCTACTAAAATTCTCCTGATTTATACATTCCCCATATTTGAAATTCCCAGTTCAGCAGTATAACCCTGGCTGAAACCAGAAAGTCTTCCATCAAGTTATCTCTACCTTAGTGTGGAAATGTGGTAGCAGTGCCAAATTCTCAAGACTGCATGTCTTCCACAGCTTCCTGAGATGAGCCAGAATGCTATTAACTGTCCAAAGAAAAGCAGGGTTAAATTTATCTTTTCTTAAAATATAAATTTATTTATTTATTCATTTTCAAACTGTTTTGAAAACTGTAGCAAGTAAAGACTCGATTTAATGTTAATAAAAATTTAGACATGTAACGTAAGTTTTTATTGTAATGTTTTTAATTTTATTGATCCTAAGTGTTATTTAGAAAGTCATTCATTTAATGAGCTACTTTTCTCAGTATAAGTCTAGATAATATAATTTATCTTTACAGAAATAATTTTATTTTTATTAATTTTGTCTTGTATAAGTTAACCACTTTCTATGGAAAATAAATTAATTCAGATGACTAATTCACTGGTTCATACCTTATTACTCTATCTTTAAAGTTTACATATTACCATAAATATCTGTATCCTATATCAATACAACACAATATTGCTGATTATCTTGTTCTGTCATTAACAGGGGTTACAATTACATACAAGAATTTTATAGTGAATAAACTAAAAATGTGTTTTTTAACACATAAAATTTTGCCTGTAAAATTAAAGTTGTTTACTACATATATAACATGTTTTTAATTTAATCAAATAAAATAGAACTTTGATATAAAAGTCTACTATATGCAATTTACATGCATCATCTATTTTAATCCTAATGACAACGTGAAAAAGCCATTATTATTATTCCAAATTGACAGATGAGAAGAACAAAGAAAAAAGAAAGCAAGTAGTCCTCCCAAGTCACAGAATTATCAAGTGAAAGACCCCAGGTTCTAAAGCCTAGGTTATTACTACAACTCTACCTCACTTTACAGGTAAGGCAGATAAAGTCATACATGAGCTCATGTAGATCAGAGAAAACCCATTTTTGGAGAGGTAGAAAGTTTATATTCTTCATAGCAGAGAGTGACCCATGTTTATAAATCATTTTTTAATAGCTGAAAGAGCATTTAAAGAAAAAATTACCCCAAATCCCTTCATCTTATCCAAATTATTTAAATTAGCCTCCAACCAGAATAATATTAAGTGAGTGATGGGGGTTCTCAGAAGCTTTTTTAATCCAAAGCATTTACATAGACACTGACTTCTGAAAATACCTGTTCCTTTGCCCTCTATCCACAGATAACAGAGAGGCAGAATGGAGACAGACATCTCCTGAGGTTCCAGAATGAATCTCCCTGGGCAGGCCAGTAGAGGGCTTCTGTTCTAATCCTTATCTGAAAGATGATGTAATAAGAAGCAGAGTCAAAGAGGAGAAGGCTGAATTGTCACTGGAGACTACATATATATTTTTCCTGTTACAGAAGTGAATATTTAATCCAATATTATATAAAATCACTAGAAATAATGAGAATAATTAATTCCACATTATAGAATTAGAGCTAAAGTAAGCACATGCTTCATAAAATATAAGAATATATAAGATTATATTAAACTGAAATAATGTGATACCATGCATATTTTCTACTACTTGTTCTAATGCTAATTTCAAATTATATCTGGATCTTCTGATTCTCTTATTACTTTCAGTGCAACAGCTGTCCCTTGTACTGGAACTTCTATACTAATTATAAAGAAATCCAAATCTTATATCTAAAATAGCTCAGAGTGGTTCTCCTTAGTGAATTATGTTGACCAACCTATTTTGGTTCCAATTAGCTACAGACCAGCTTCATGTAAAGCTGAAACTCTGAAGAGTTTTCTTCAACAATTAATTTAGGGCTGTCTAAGTCACCTCCTTTGCAGCTCAGCAGATTTATTTTCTTTTTGGAAGTAATAATTATTGAAATTTTGCAAATTAGGTAAAAATAATAAATTTAAAGATTCAAAAAGCTCAGTGAACCTCAAAGAACATATAAATGAGAAAGCTATGACTGGGTACATCACAAACAAACTGAAAATTAATATAAATTGAAAAATCTTCAATGCAGCTAAAGGAGGCAGAGAAATGAAATAAAACTGTCCAAGGTAATCAAGACTCACATCTCTTCTATGAATTGTTAAGCATGCACATTTAGATTCCCTTAGGTAAAATTTAAACATTTATTATTCATGACTCTCAAATTTGAAGCATATGAAAATTCAGGGGATGAATATAACTCCAATGTAATCCTTTTCATGAGGAGCAAAACTTTAATAATCACTGATAAATACTAATTATATGTATTTATTTTTTTGTCTTTTAATCTTTTTTTTTTTTTGGTAAGCGGGCCTCTCACTGTTGGGGCTTCTCCCGTTGTGGAGCACAGGCTCCAGATGCTCAGGCTAAGTGGCCATGGCTCACGGGCCCAGCCACTCTGCGGCATGTGGGATCTTCCCGGACCAGGGCACGAACCCGTGTCCCCTGAATCGGCAGGCGGACTCTCAACCACTGCGCCACCAGGGAAGCCCTCTTTTAATCTTTTTAAAATTTATTTTTATGCAACAGGTTCTCATTAGCTATCTATTTTATACATATTAATATATATATGTCAATCCCAATTTCCCAGTTCATACCACCACCCACCCCCCCAGTATCCCCCCTTGGTGTCCATATGTTTGTTCTCTACATCTGTGTCTCTATTTCTGCCTTGCACACCAGTTCATCTGTACCATTTTTCTAGATTCCACATATATGCATTAATATACGATATTTGTTTTTCTCTTTCTAACTTACTTCACTCTGTATGCCAATCTCTAGGTCCATCCACATCTCTAGAAATGACCCAGTTTCGTTCCTTTTTCATAGCTGAGTAATATCCCATCATCTATAGGTACCACATCTTCTTTATCCATTCGTCTGTCAGTGGGCATTTAGGTTGCTTCGATGACCTGGTTATTGTAAACAGCGCTACAATGAACATTGGAGTGCATGTGTCTTTTTGAATTATGGTTTCCTCTGGGTATAGGCCCAGTAGTGGGATTACTGGGTCATATGGTAATTCTAATTTTAGTATTTTAAGGAACCTCCATACTGTTCTCCATAGTGGCTGTATCAATTTACATTCCCACCAACAGTGCAAGAGGGTTCCCTTTTCTCCACACCTCTCCAGCATTTATTGTTTGTAGATTTTCTGATGATGGCCATTCTGACCAGGGTGAGCTGATACCTAACTGTAGTTTTGATTTGCATTTCTCTAATGATTAGTGATGTTGAGCATCATTTCATGTGTTTGTTGGCAATCTGGATATCTTCTTTGGAGGAATGTCTATTTACATCTTCTGCCCACTTTTGGTTTGAGTTGTTTGTTTTTTTGATATTGAGCTGCATGAGCTGCTTGTATATTTTGGAGATTAAACCTTTGTCAGTGGCTTCGTTTGCAAATATTTTCTCCCATTCTGAGGGTCATCTTTTCGTTTTGTTTATGGTTTCCTTTGCTGTGCAAAAGCTTTTAAGTTTCATTAAGTCCCATTTGTTTATATTTTTTTAAATTTCCATTTCTCTAGGAGGTGTGTCAAAAAGGATCTCCCTGTGATTCATGTGATCGAGTGTTCTGCCTATGTTTTGCTCAAAGAGTTTTATAGTATCTGGCCTTATATTTAGGTCTTTAATCCATTTTGAGTTCATTTTTGTGTATAGTGTTAGGGTGTGTTCTAATTTCATTCTTTTGCATGTGTCTCTCCATTATTCCCAGCACCACTTATGGAAGATGCTGTATTTTTTCCATTGTGTATTCTTGCCTCCTTCGTCAAAGATAAGGTGACCATATGTGCATGGGTTTATCTCTGGGCTTTCTATCTTGTTCCATTGACCTATATTTCTGTTTCTGTGCCAATACCATACTGTCTTGATTACTGTAGCTTTGTAGTATAGTCTGAAGTCAGGGAGCCTGATTCCTCCAGCTCCGTTTTTCGTTCTCAAGATTGCTTTGGCTATTCTGGGTCTTTTGTGTTTCCATACAAATTGTGAAATTTTTTATTCTAGTTCAGTGAAAAATGCCAGTGGTAGTTTGATAGGGATTGCATTGAATCTGTAGATTGCTCTGGGAGGTACAGTCATTTTCAGAACGTTGATTCTTCCAATCCAAGAACATGGTATATCTCTCCATCTGTTTGTATCATATTAATTTCTCTCATCAGTGTCTTATAGTTTTCTGCATACAGTCTTTGGTCTTCTTAGGTAGGTTTATTCCTAGGTATTTTATTATTTTTGTTGCAATGGTAAATGGGACTGTTTCCTTAATTTCTCTTTCAGATTTTTCATCATTAGTGTATAGGAATGCAATAGACTTCTGTGCATTAATTTTGTAACCTACTACTTTACCAAATTCATTGCATAGCTGTAGTAGTTTTCTGGTAGCATCTTTAGGATCCTCTATGTATAGTATCATGTCATCTGCAAACAGTGACAGTTTTACTTCTTCTTTTCCGATTTGGATTCCTTTTATTTCTTTTCCATCTCTGAATGCTGTGGCTAAAACTTCCAAAATTATGTTGAATAATAGTGGTGAGAGTGGGCAACCTTGTTCCTGATCTTAGTGGAAATGCTTTCAGTTTTTCATCACTGAGAACCATGTTGGCTGTGGGTTTGTCAGATATGGCCTTTATTATGTTGAGGTAAGTTCCCTCTCTGCCTACTTTCTGGAGAGTTTTTATCATAAATGGGTGTTGAATTTTGTCAAAAGCTTTTTCTGTGTCTATTGAGATGATTATATGGTTTTAATCCTTCAGTTTGTTAATATGGTGTATCACATTGGTTAATTTGTTTAGTTTGATGAATCCTTGTGTTCCTGGGATAAACCCCCCTGGATCATGGTATATGATCCTTTTAATGTGCTGCTGGATTCTGTTTGCTAGTATTTTTTTGAGGATTTTGCATCTATGTTCATCAGTGATATTGGCCTGTAGTTTTCTTTCTTTGTGACATCTTTGTCTGGTTTTGGTTTCAGGGTGATGGTGGCCTTGAAGAATACGTTTGGGTGTGTTCCTCTCTCTGCTATATTTTGGAACATTTTGAGAAGGACTGGTGTTAGCTCTTCACTAAATGTTTGATAGAATTCACCTGTGAAGCCATCTGGTCCTGGGCTTTTGTCTGTTGGAAGATTTTTAATCACAGTTTCAATTTCAGTGCTTGTGATTAGTCTGTTTATATTTTCTATTTCTTCCTGGTTCAGTCTCAGAAGGTTGTGCTTTTCGAAGAATCTGTCCATTTCTTCCAGGTTGTCCATTTTACTTGCATAGGGTTGTTCGTAGTAATGTCTCATGATCCTTTGTATTTCTGCAGTGTCAGTTGTTACTTCTCCTTTTTCATATTCTGTTGATTTGAGCCTTCTCCCTTTTTATCGTGATGAGTCTGGCTAATGATTTATCAATTTTGTTTATCATCTCAATGAAGAGCTTTTGGTTTTATTGATCTTTGCTATCATTTCCTTCATTTCTTTTCATTTATTTCTGATCTGATGTTTATGATTTCTTTCCTTCTGCTAATTTTGATTTTTTGTTTTTCTTTCTCTAATTGCTTTAGGTGTAAGGTTAGGTTGTTTATTTGAGGTTTTTCTTGTTTCTTGAGGTAGGATTGTATTGCTGTAAACTTCCCTCTTAGAAATGCTTTTGTTGCATCCAGTAGGTTTTGGGTTGTCGTGTTTTCATTGTCATTTGTTTCTAGGTATTTTTTGATTTCCTCTTTGATTTCTTTAGTGATCTCTTTGTTATTTAGCAGCATATTGTTTAGCCTCCATGTGTTTGTATTTTTTATGGTTTTATTCCTGTAATTGATATCTAGTCTCATAGCGTTGTGGTCAGGAAAGATACTTGATACGATTTCAATTTTATTAAATTTACCAAGGCTTGATTTGTGACCCAAGATATGATCTATCCTGGAGAATGTTCCATGAGCACTTGAGAAGAAAGTGTATTCTGTTGTTCTTGGATGGAATGTCCTATAAATATCAATTAAGTCCATGTTTTTTAATGTATCATTTAAAGCTTGTGTTTATTTATTTTCATTTTGGTTGATCTGTCCACTGGTGAAAGTAGGGTGTTAAATCCCCTACTATTATTGTGTTATTGTCGATTTCCCCTTTTATGGCTGTTAGCATTTGCCTTATGTATTGAGTTGCTCCTATGTTGTATGCATAAATATTTACAATTGTTATATCTTTTTCTTGGATTAATCCCTTGATCATTATGTAGTGTCCTTCTTTGTCTCTTTTAATAGTCTTTATTTTAAAGTCTATTTTGTCTGACATGAGAATTGCTACTCCAGCTTTGTTTTGATTTCCATTTGCATGGCATATGTTTTCCATCCCCTCACAATTACTTCCTTTAATATCAAGTGCCTCCTCCCATCCTTGCCCATAATTTGGTTGTATAATTATTTATTGTATACTCATGTGTAAAATATTCAAGGTAAATTATAACAACATTCATAATTGTCATATTTTCTCTAATTTTATTCTCAACATTTCAACAGAGACAATGTAATACACCTGTCTTAGTTCTAAATTATACTTTAATGGCAGTTAATATTTGAAGTTTTCTAATCACTTGTGTATTCTTTATGGATGGGGTACTAAAAATGCTCACCTATAGCTATAGCATCCTCAATAGAATATTTTCTAGTTACTCTAGATAAATAGAAATATGTTTTCATTGGGGAAATATATGGCAGCCAATATATGTAGATTAGTTAGGAAGATTCTACAGGCATCTCTCCCCTTATAAGAATTGCATGAGGTGATTTTAGCAGCCTGTGATCTCAGACTGTATGTCCAGGCTTAGGGCTCAGTTTTGGCCCTGTGTCTCTGTAACTGGGAGAGGATTTTGTTGTTTAATCAGACCATTAAATTAGCCTAGCTAACCATGAAATACTGCATCTTCCTCAAGAGAGTCGTCTCTGCAAGATACTTTTCTCAGCACTTAGTTTCACAACTGAAACTTTATCAAGACTACAGTAAGTGTTCTGTAACAGTTGGGTATTTGTGTATGTATTTGTGCAAAAGCATTTTTTTCAAAAAAAATGTTATGTTTCTTTGAGCAGCAGAATTCAAGAGTCAAATTTCATTATGATATACCACCTGATCAGTGTGGGGTTGTGGGGATAGAGACTCATAAAGATTACCTTGCACTAATGTTAAGAACCACTGAGTTATATCATAACAAACAAAGAAAAAAACAATAATTTCAAAGCTAAAACTGGCTTATGCTGTTTCACAATAATAGCAATAATAACCTACATTGCAGGCTTATTATGAGCCAGACACTGTTCTGAACACTTTATATTATTGCATTTACTTCTCATAACTATGAAGTAGTTAATATTTTATTTCCATTTCCATTTTTCAAATTAAGCAAATACACAAACAGAAATATATTACTGAAACTATAATCACTGAATAAATATAAATTTTATTATTTAATGTAATATTTCAAAATGTTTCCCATTATCTTTAGTCGCCATTCTAACTATATATTTAATGATAAGGTAATAAGGCTTGCATCAGTGTTCCATTCCAGTACCATTGTTCACTTCAGTTATTTCCAGGCTTTTTTCCCTTTCTTTTTAAATAATAGATAATGCATCAAGAAGTATGTTTGTGAGTTAAAATTTTGTCTTTTTTACTATAAACTTAGAATACAAGCACCCCAGCTATCTCAAAGTGGCAATAACCAGAAGTGAGTACATAAACGTCTTTATAACTATCGCTACTTACTACCTGATTGATTTTTAAAAATTTAAACCAATTTACAATTTCTAAAACTATCTCAATGTTTTCATTTCACTACATCTTCTAGCACTCATCATTATAATTGTAATATTGTCTAGTGTTCACAGTATAAACATGATGCCTTAAGGTTGATTAAATATGCTTCTTGTTGATTACTCAAAAGAGTGAACATTTTTTCCATTTGTTTTTCATATTTGCTTCTTCTCTTGTGTTAATTGACCTCTTTGCATTCATTCAACTTTTAAAAATTCAACACCAAATGTAGAAAAGTACATTACACATTTTCTTTGTATTAGTCATTTACTTGCAAGAGTAAAACAAAAAAAGTTTTCATTTATATTCACAAAGGTGTTATATCCATTAAAATAATGTCATGTCAAGATGTGATGACATGGCATTTGATAGATAACTTTGATATTTGCAGAATAAAACTTGAGCATGTTTAGAGTTAAACTTCCTTATTTAGCCTAAAATGTTTAAATGGCAAAATAAAAATGAAAAGGAAAAGTACCTTTTTTAAGCATCTGAAAAGCAAAGTCACAAAAATAAACAAATTACATTTCTCTTCAAATGGCATTTTGAAAAGACAGATTATAATTCCTCTCAAATCTATAAGGCAAACAGTACAGTCAGTTTAAAGTACAACTGGTTGTAATGTTTACATGAAAACATAAATCAGAAGACAAGCAAAACAAGGCTGGAACAATTATAAAGAAAGAGAGAGGGACTTCCCTCGTGGTCCAGTGGTAAAGAATCCGCCTTGCAATGCAGAGAACATGGGTTCCATCCCTGGTCAGGGAACTGAGATCCCACATGCTGCAGGGCAACTAGGCCCATGCGCCACAACTACTGAGCTTGTGCACCTCAACTAGAGAGCTTGCATGCCACAAATTATAGAGCCCATGTGCTCTAGAGCCCACACGCCACAACTACAGAGCCCACGCGCCCTGGAGCCTGCGCACCACAACTAGAGAGAAGCCTGCACGCCACAACAAAAGATCCCGAGTGACGCAACTAAGACCCAATGCAGCCAAAATAAAAATAAATAATAAATAAATCTTTAAAAAAAAAAAAAAGAGAGAAAAGGATGATGGCATGAGAATAATGAGGATGTCCTCAGTTTTTAGGGAAATAATAAACCGTGTGTTTAAATTTCCCTAATATTAATAGTTATAACTAAAATGATTAGACACTGTAAAGGAATGGAAAACCTAAGCAACAAGCTTTCCCTGGGTTTGATCAGCCTACAATATATTTTAACTTGGCCATGTTCTCTCTGGTCCTTCAATGACTGAACATAACTCAAACCCAGAGTGCAAGGGAACCATCAGGATCACACTCCGACAGCACACTGGGGATACAGGAAGGTAGAGAAAGAACAGATCTAGAAGAACAAGGCGATTATACAGTCTGCTCTTGTTATCCATGGGTTCTGCATCTGCAGATATGGAGGGCTGACCATGGGACTGTAGTATCCACAGTTCTGCTATTCAAGGCAAGTCCCGGAACCAATCCCACACAGATACTGAGGCATGACTGTAATCAGCACAGTCATCTTTCCTTTTCTTGCATGCAATTGCCCACCTGGCAGTATTCACAAAATAATGTATTATCTTGTGAATTCTGTGTGCTGAAGCTTAGACATATAGAATCAGGCCAAGTAATCCTCATTTGTCATCAGTCTTTAAACTTAAAATTTAAGTACCTCAGTTGGGACATCATCCAGCTGAATCACAATTTCCATACATGTTGTACGAGTTGTTCTTCAGGGAGATAAGCAGGTAGGAGAATCACTTGCCAGTGACAGTGTCTTCTTCTTTCTTTCTTTCTTGCAAAACAATCAGGCAAGAAGAGTGCTAAAATTACATTGATTCACAAAAATTGCCATGTCTTTCGTAACTCATATAAGGGGAGCAATTGGAAGTGAATCATCGGATATACATTTCCAAAGATTTTCTTATTATGCTAGTTTCTTTTCATTGCTATCTGGGATATAACAGAATAAAGATAAGAAAGATAGATTTGTGGAATAATACACATTAGCAAACATATTTTTTTATCCATTTTAGATCATGATCATCCAGTTGGAAAGAGAATTAGAAAGTTTCTGTAATTTAGCAAGGAAAATATAAATCAACTCCTATACACATTTTTCAATATGTACTGTGTACTTATCACTATTTCAGACTTTCTTGAAAGACAATAAACCTATTACAGACACAATTTTAAAGCTAATTAACTGACGTAATGTTAAAAACATTCATCATTTATTAGTCTGCATTCTCATTTGCAAACAAGAGAATCCATTGCAACACGTTTAAGCAGAACAGGAATTTTTAAAAAGATATTAGGCAACGCAAAGATCACTTGGTGAGAAGCAAAGATTAGAACTTTGACATTACACAGCCCAGAAAAACACTAATTACAACCCAATACTGTTCCTGCAATGACACTGAACACCCAGGGAGTGAACACATTAGCTCACAGTGCGGACAAGGGGCACAGAACTTCAAAACCTCTGCCAATCTACCCACCAAAACTAACTGCCTTTGCTAACATCCTCTTTGAAAAATGAATTTCTTGAGACACCTGCTTCCTCACATTGTTTTCTTCTGAATAAAAGTCTCACACTGGTATCTCTGATTTAAAGACTTGATTCACATATCTACATGCCTTCAAGGAGACCCAGAAAATGAGTTTCTGATTTCCATCTTGGGGGAGAAGACTCAAATGCAGCAAATTTGCCAATTTTGGGAAGGTTACCCAAAGGAAGATATATATATATATATATCAATCATATATATATATATCATATATATATATCATATATATATCAGAACTTAAACAACCATCAAAATCCTGCTTTAACAAATAAAATCCTCTCTTATGTAGATTGAGAAGGAAAGAAAGAAACCAACTGTAGCAAATAAAAATGAAATATGGTAATAAGAAACTTTTATAACTGTAAGGAGGACCTCAGGGATAGGCATCACTCACTGATTCAGATCTAAAAGTTACTCTGTGACATTAGTTTCCCCCCTTTTTCAAGCTATTCAATGGGGGTAAAGGGCAATCAAAAAATGCAGAAATGTTGTTTCAAATCAAGCCACTTCAGTAATAATATGGACATATAAAATACAAGTTTTACTTTAAAGGCAGAAGAGAAATATTTTAAATGTTCATAGAGATTTAGGAGAGCTAAGAAGGAAACTAATGTCTCCTTTCCCATGTTCTATAACAAGTAGTTTAAGATTGGAATATAATCAGCTATACAGTTTACCTGAAACCTACAGTGACAGAACCCATATGTTGGAGCACACAGGAATAGTCTAAAAGCCTGGAAGCAACGCACTCCATAAAAATCTTTAATATTTATAAAAACCAAAGTTAAATTAAGCACTGGTCATTAATAATAGATATTTAGGGGGCAAGATATTAAACCCAAATTTTAAAAATTGTATACTAAGGGGCTTCCCTGGTGGCGCAGGGTTGAGAGTCCACCTGCTGATGCAGGGGACATGGGTTCGTGCCCCGGTCTGGGAAGATCCCACATGCCGCGGAGCGGCTAGGCCCGTGAGCCATGGCCGCTGAGCCTGCGCGTCCGGAGCCTGTGCTCCGCAACGGGAGAGGTCACAACAGTGAGAGGCCCGCGTACCACAAAAAAAAAAAAATTGTATACTAAGGCAGTTGTTCTAAAATTTAACCTGCATAAGAACATCCTGAAGAATTCTGTTAATTTGCAGATTCAGATTCACTAGGTCTGGGGTGGTACCTGAAATTCCTCATTTATAAAAATTTTTTAATCAATGCCTATGCCTCTTGTCCATGGACACCCTAGTCTACAAGTTTCTGAAAAGCATTGTAACTGACTGATATTAATAGATGTTCTGCCAGATGGGGTAATATGGTCAGACTAGTTTGCAGAATTCTATCTTTAACACTGATAAACTGGCTTCTTTATAACAGAATGTCTCAGAACGTTTAATGAACCAATATATACTGAGAGAGCCAAGGGAAAGAGGATAGAGTGTAAGATTAACAATTTTTGATTTGACAGTGAAGCCTTTTTTGTTTTGTTTTGTTTTGTTTTGGTTTGGTTTGGTTTTTTTGCGGTACGCGGGCCTCTCACTGTTGTGGCCTCTCCCGTTGCGGAGCACAGGCTCCGGATGCGCAGGCTCAGTGGCCATGGCTCACGGGCCCAGCCGCTCCGCGGCATGTGGGATCTTCCCGGACCGGGGCACGAACCCGTGTCCCCTGCATTGGCAGGCGGACTCTCAACCACTGCGTCACCAGGGAAGCCCAACAGTGAAGCCTTTTTTGTTCACTGATTTTATTTAAGAATTTGTATTCCATAAAACACATTTTGAAGATATGGTACTAAATTTTTAAGAACTTTATACATTATTTAAATTTTCTCTATCACTCATTAAATAGTATGTACATTGTTAACTGTACATACTAATTTTAGATAATGTTTAAACCATCTTTATAAAATATGTATACATACATATACATAATATATACACATATATCTGATGTATGTTAGAACACTGTTTTCTCCTAGAATTTTTTTTAAAGTACAAATATAACCCAAGACTTCACCATTTAGTGGAAAAATCCAAATTGAAAAAAAAATGCCTAAAAGACAATACATATCCAGTATAGGTCTCACATGTAAGCTCAACTTCAAGAGAAAAAAGAAAACATACTATAATAAAATAATTATGAATTGAAGAAATTAATGAAAATAAATTGTCTTTATTTCTTCAAAATATTTTGGAATACTTACTATAAGCTAGGTACACTGACCGATATGACAATAAAATACATTTAAGTAAAGAATTATGTGTAAGATAATTATGGATTTTAGCATGTTACAAATACATTCAGTAATTTCAAAAATTATATTTATAAATTTCTGTCAAAATTTGCTCAATTTTTTTAAAGAAGTGACAAGTTGTTTCTAAAATTTATATGGGGAAGCAAAAGACCTATGATAGTAAAAAAAAAAAATCTTGAGAAATAAAAAAATTGGAGAACTTACATCATATGATTTTTAAACTTACTATAATCAAGACAGTATGAGATAGAGTAAGCATAGGCAAGTAGGACCAGTGAACAGAAAAGAGAGCACAAAACATTCTCATTGACAGACACATACACGGCCAATTGATTTTCAACAGAAGTCACTGGCGAAAAGGACAATTTTTTTAAACCACAAATGTTTGAGATAAAAAAGAAGTACTTGAAATTTTTTATTTATCCATAAACAAATTAATTTGTACATACTTTAAAACTTACAGAAGAATACAATGAAGAATATCTTTTCTATGGTATTACTTATCTAAGCTATATATTAAATCATTCTAAAACTTCTTACCTTAAACAACAATAAGCATTTATTATTATCTCTTATGTATTCTACTGGTCAGGTTTTCAAGGGCAGCTTGGTTGGGGTCTTTCAAGGGATTGCAATTGCAATTTCTGGGGCTGCAGTTGTACATATATTGGATGTATAGTCATTTCCATTATATAGTGTACTGTGCTCATTATATTTTTTAAATAATCAAACGTGTTTATAAGTTTTCCATTATTTTTCTTACATAATCATACTAATATTACTCTTCTAAGAATATGCATTTTACCTAGAAGTTCAAGGTGTTTTGTATAATGATGATATAAACTGTTTATTATAATATTGTGTATTATAGTATTTGTGTCTATCTCCCCAAGAGACAGTGAGATCTCCAAGATCATATGTAGTTTTTCACGATTCTTTTTATTTTCAATACATGGTTCACAGAAGCATTTAATGTTTGAGGAATAAATTAATGATGGAATAAAACTGATGGAACACAGATCACAGTTACAACCCAGAGCACTGATTTTAATAGTGACATTTCAGACACCATTGGAAGTTAGAATTGAGATGGAAAGAGGTGACCTTGCCATGGAGTCCCTCAGCACCTTCACGTAAGGAACTCTCTCTTCTATAACGTATGAAGTGTGCTCTGAACACAGATGTTTCCCCCAAAAAGAAAGTAGGCATTTGCATGCAGAAAAACACAAAGAGAGAAAACTTTTCAAAGGACAAAATTTGTACTGTACGACAGGTGTCCCTTAAAAGCATCTGTTCCCATAATAATATGCACAGCCACTAGCTGTTGCTATAAAAGTATTAAATTCAGTTTTATAAGAAGCAGAGAAGGGACAAACCTGGCAGTGTACTCATTAGTTAAAGACTAGGAACAAATACATGAAGACAGGAATGAGCAAACTTGTGCTTAAGAGAGGAGGGGGACATCATCAGAGGAATGTGACACTAGATATAATTATCTTGATTTTGGTGTCAAATTGCCTTCAAAATTTCCAATCCACTTCTCTTAACTAATTTGAGTAGAAAATTCTAAGTAGTTTTTTTTTTTTTTTTTTTTTTAAAGGTTTATTCCTAGATATTTTATTCTTTTTGTTGCAATGGTAAATGGGAGTGTTTTCTTGATTTCACTTTCAGATTTTTCATCATTAGTATATAGGAATGCCAGAGATTTCTGTGCATTAATTTTGTATCCTGCTACTTTACCAAATTCATTGATTAGCTCTAGTACTTTTCTGGTAGCATCTTTAGGATTCTCTATGTATAGTATCATGTCATCTGCAAACAGTGACAGCTTTACTTCTTCTTTTCCGATGTGGATTCCTTTTATTTCCTTTTCTTCTCTGATTGCTGTGGCTAAAACTTCCAAAACTATGTTGAATAAGAGTGGTGAGAGTGGGCAACCTTGTCTTGTTCCTGATCTTAGTGGAAATGCTTTCAGTTTTTCACCATTGAGGATGATTAAGTAGTTTTTATTAAATCATCTGTCATCTCTACACAGAATCAAGAATGATTTCAATAGACATTCAGATAAAATCATTTAACCAGTGGCGAGGGCTAACAAATTAATTTTTTTACTCTTCAATTCTAGACGGATTCAAATTGCTCTGTCATAAATAATGTGTAGCAGTCCTAGTATGCTTTTAAGGAACAAATAGGTTCTAAATCAGTGAAGTCTTATTCTGAACACTACAATAGCCCATTAGATCTTTTTACACACATCTATGACATTGGCATCCCTCTCTGAAGATCATAGTTAACTAAAATCTTATCTCAGATCCTTTCCTCCCCTATAAACTTAGTGTTTCTCACTGTAAGAATCCTTATTACTTTTGCATTCCAGTAAATTTAATTTGTAAATGTATGTTCTGAATTCTGCTTAGAAAAATTAATATAGCTCATGATCCAAAACATACTGGACTTCATGAAACTATGATGCTTGTAATACATTTTGGAATAGATAAAAATAAAATACAATTTCATCTTTATTTTTTGACAGAGGAGTTCACTGAAAATTATCCATCAAAACAGAGCCCCCTTTAAGAAATAGTACTTTCTAACAGTTATTTACTTATCCAAACTGCATATAGCATTAAGGCATAGGCTATCACAGCTGTGCATCTTACAGAAATGTGCAGTTTGAGAATTATCATAGTGGGTGAAATTCATATATTATATATTCCTCTAATGTAAACTTTTAGGATTTGAGTGTAGATATTTGGCCAAGCCTGTGTTAAGTGCATTCTGTGAAGAACATTGTATCTGATATTGAGGAAAGAAAATGCAAATGAAGTAATATGATTTAAGCTTAAGGAATGCAGAGTCCCATTAAAATGTAAAAATACAAAAAGGTGTTAGAATATAAAACTGAAAAATAGCATGAAGAGAAGCTCAAGACATAAGTGCAATGAAGTACAGGGAAAGGACTTGAGGAAAATCCAGTAATGTGACACTAATTAGAATAAAAGGTTTTTTTTTGTTTTTTAAAAGAGGCAAGTTTTCACTAGGCCTGGAAGGGCATGCCTAAGTTGGAAAGGTGCAAGGAGGGAAAAAAAGAAAGACATTGCAAGCTGGGTGCTCATGAGTTAGGAAATGCAGACAAAAGCGAGCAAATGTGTTGGGAATAGAAGTGACATCTATGAAGCATGGCTGTTCATATCTATTGATCACCTACTATATACAAAACACTTGCTAAGTGCTTTACCTTCATTAACTCAATCCACTCAGTTATTAATTACATTTTAAAAATTAGGGCACCAAGTCCAGAGAAATGAAGTAACTTGGATAATGTCAATAGCTGGTAAATTCAGGAGTCTGGGTTTCAAAACTTACACATTTAATTGCAGAACTCAGACTTTAAAACATAAGATAGTTTTTAATTTTTATTTATTCACAAGCAGATTGGTATTAGATTAGGTGTTTTCCTCCTGTAAAAAAAAAAAACCTCTTAATACTTTGTTTATTTGATATTAGTCAAAACTCATAGAATCAAGGTTTTTTTTCTTGAATTGTAATTATTAGAGAACATATTTGAGCATCTCTATTTGATAATAGTACCCCTGATGTCTTGAATTATCTTTTACTCATCTCTGAATCACCTGCATATCTCCGCACAGTGTCTTGAATGTAAATATGGCACCAGTGACAAATTGAGAGTCTCTAAAATAGAGGAAATAAAGGATACGCAATGCTAGATTCTGGATATATTCATAAAACAAAGGCAACAGTATTTTTGAAAAATCTGTGTGTAAATTGTGAGTTATGAAAATAGGAGCCTTGTTTGGAGTATTCAGAGTTTTTCCATTATGAAGAAGGGGAAGACTGTGGATGAAATAGGTTTGGAGACACAGATCACATGTACATTTTAGACCTATTAGGTTTGATATGGTTAAATCCAAGTAGACATGTTAGGTAAGCATTTGGAATTTGAAAGCTACGCATTTGGAATCCATTAACACAGATGGTAATTAAAGTTTATGCTAAATGAGAGTACCAAGACAGTTAGTATAGAGAGAGAAGGATCAAGTACTGAGACATGGGTAATCCCAAGCTTGAAAAGATTGGGAAGCAATGGAAACTAATGAAAAGTGGCCAGTGAAGGAGGAAGAGGAAAGGGGGAAAAATGCCCTGGAAAATAATCAAAGCAACACAATCCACAAGAATATAAGAATATGGTGTCTCTGAAGCTGTATAAGAAAAATGCACTGTGTTTTCCTTTGCTCTCATACAATACTTCTGACACTAGATGTATGAATTTTTTTTTCTGCACTGGTCAATTCTCTGACACTAGCCTAGTGTCCTACAATTCAATTCAGTTCTGACATTACCTACCTGGAGATAGTTTCAGATCCCACAAGTTGAGTTCAGTTCCATAAGACCATACCACTTCAGACACCAATTATAAGTCCAGGTTGTCACTTGTACTCCTGACTAACTAGCTATAAATTATAGTTCTCACAACCCCTTCTGGGCTTGATAATTTTCCAGAAATGCTCACAAAACTCAAGGAAGCACTTACGTTTACTAGCTTATTATATAATGAGGGATATGATGAAGGAATCACACGAACAGCCAGACAAAAAGATACACAAGGCAAAGTTCCGAAGGATCCCAAGTGCAGGAGCTTCTGTCCCCATGGAGTCATGAGGGAATGTGTTCACCAACTCCACACACTGGTGATTTTTATGGAGCTTTCATCATGTAGGCATGATGATTAACTCAATTTCCATCCCCTCTCCTTTCTCTGGAGAATGGGGTAGGGGGGAGCTGAAAGTACCTAGCTTCTAATCATGGCTTGGTCTTTCTGGTGACAAGTTCCCATCCAGGAGCCTACCAAGTGTTCCCTCATTAGAACAGAAGTTGCTCCTATCACCCAGGAGAATACAAGGGATTTAGTAGCTCTGTGTCAGGAACAGAAGCTCAATAAATATGTCTAGTAAGAAAATGTTGTGATCAAATGTGAAACTCTACTGATATTATGAGGAAGATAAGAATCAATAGTTGCTGCAAATGGCATTATTTCATTCTTTTTAATGACTGAGTAATATTCCACTGTATATATAGCACATCTTTATCCATTCATCTGTCGATGGACATTTAGGTTGCTTCCATGTCTTGGCTATTGTAAACAGTGCTGCTGTGAACATAGGGGTGCATGTAGCCTTTTGAACCATGTTTTTTGCAGCAACATGGATCGACCTGGAGATTACCATACTAAGTGAAGTAAGTCAGAGAAAGACAAATATCATATGATATGGCTTATATGTGGAATCTAAAAACAAAAAAATGCTACAAATGAACTCACAAAACAGAAACAGACTCACAGGCTTAGAGAATGAATTTATGGTTACTAGGGGGCAAGGGTGGAGGGAGGAGAATAGATTGGGAGTTTGGGATTGACATGTACACACTGCTATATTTAAAATAGATAACCAACAAAGAAAAAGAAAAGAAAAAGAAAGTCACTGGTTAGATGGTTCAATAACATAGTAGTATTTCCTGTTTTACTAACACTAGTTATAGTTTATCATGTTAATCTTGAACAGGAGGCTACTTTTAAGAGGCTGAGTAGTTTGTATTTCATGCTTTGTTACAGTGTGTGTATACATTGTAAATTATATGCTATTAATACATATGAAAATAATCCATAGTCTTTAGAAACTGCTACTCAATTATTATATATAACAAAATAAATGATGTGTGCATGTTTACAAAAAAAGAATCAGTATTTGACCAATTGACTTAGAAATGTGGAATTCATTACATAATGTTTGAAATTATTAAGAACCATGCTTACATATGGTTTATGGACAATATATATAGTCCATTATATATATACATATATATATATATAAAACCTCTCTCTCGATATATATATCTATCTACCGAGAAAGAGAGGGAGAGAGAGAGAGAGAATGCTTTTATATACTACAAAAATATATCCACCAAATTCAGGATTGTTTTTACCACCAGAGAGGAAAGAAAACATGGAATCATGGTATAAGAGGAAAACTTTTGCAAAGACACTTTCATTATTATCAGAGTCACTTTCATGGAATAAGTCAAACATTGTTGTCCTAACAATACCCCCAATCAATGCAGTGTGTTTATACCATAGACAAGGCTACCTTACTCTGTTTGGAAATAATAAGGCAGATAATAAGGCACTTCACATGTCCCTGCCCATTCTACCCAGCACTGAAAATTCTCAAATGATGCTGATGGAAGAAAATAAACCAAACACATTATATAAAACACCCTGCTTCCTAAATATGCAATAGCATTTTATTGTCCACTTGAGAGCCTAGCTACTGGGTTGGCCAAAAAGTTCGTTTGGGTTTCCCGTAAGATGTTATTAATAATTATGAATTGTCCACAATAGTAAGTATTCGGCAAGCTTCAGTTAATGCACACATAATACACAAGGTGTTCACTTACTCCATCTGATACATTATCTTTGATCCTCTTTATATGTCCTGTTTATTAACTGTTAGTGTTTAAGCATAACATTTTAAAGCAAATGTTATTTATACGTCTTAATGCATCTAGAAGATTTATCCTGTTAATTTGGAAATATATAATATATTCTTATAGCTTTGGCCTGAACAATAAGGAAAAGTAATTTTGAAAAAACTGCAAGAAGAATTTCTCACAAAGTTAAGAGTGAGATCTGTTTTTAATCACTGTAGTCACTCAGCTATGTTCCTACAACTAAATGGTTTTATTGGCCAGGGAATTCTCAGCAGAATAGCAAAGAAAAAGCGGCAGGTGTTGAAGCCTTAATTGAGTAGGTCAGGGCACAAATATCCTCAGCAGTAATTATGGGTGAATTAACTAATTTTTCCTAATGGTTTCACAGCAAATTTATCTCGCCTAGTTACTGCTCTAGCTATAAATTACTCATTGAATCATAATACCTTCTATCGCCTGATAGAGGGCTGCATTGGCTTTGAAAACTTCAGGCTTCTGACAATAAAAGCATATTAACGTTTAATTCAATACATACATCAAATGTGGTTATCGACAGCTAGCTCATTTGTTCTTTCAAAACAAGAGCTTCTGTGACTCTGTGCATCACCTATCCTATAATCTACATTTTAACTAAGATGCTGACCTACCAGCAATTTTCTAGAATTAGAAGAAACAATACATGAAAAAGTTTTCATCTTTGGCAGGCTGCATCCTGGGATCAAAAGGTTTGAAAGTGAAAAGCTGCATTATGTAAGAACTGATGATTATTTTATATTAATCACTATGTAATATGAATCTCCTTATTACTGGTGCATATAATTCCTTATAGCTTGCAAACTTTCATCTTTGAAGGGTAAACATCACCTCTTCAAGGATTTTAAGAAATATTTAAATATGCATAGAGCCTAAGCAGTCATATAAAGTGGCTTCTGTACAGTCAAGTTAGTACATTTTAAACAGGAGGTACTTTCCACAGTAAGACACGGCAAACTCTAGTTTTAGACTGAATACTTCTGCAGGTGTTTTTTCTCTCATTTTAAATTTAATTATACTTAGCAAATCTAATGGCATGTTTTCAGCTCAGGGCAATGATAAGTTTTATTTAGATCTGAAAACAGGGCTTCCCTGGTGGCGCAGTGGTTGAGAGTCCGCCTGCCGATGCAGGGGACATGGGTTCGTGCCCCGGTCCGGGAGGATCCCACATGCCACGGAGCAGCTGGGCCTGTGAGCCATGGCCGCTGAGCCTGCGTGTCCGGAGCCTGTGCTCCGCAACGGGAGAGGCCACAACAGTGAGAGGCCCGCGTACCGCAAAAAAAAAAAAAGAAAAAAAAAAAGAAAATGGAGTAAGTTAAAATGCCACAAAATTCTGTTCTTATGAAAAATCAATCTGAATGTGATCCAACTGGCACCAACAAAGCAAGTGATAGATGTATATAATCAGTGTCATGATCATATCTGGAAACTTGGGTAATACTATGAAAAGATATAAGGAAGGTTCTTTGATTGGATGATATTATTTTCCTCCAAAATTAAGCTCTTACCTTATTTTATTGTTCATGTGAAAATATATCTAAACAATAAGTATGAATTGTTTTCTTAAAAGTACAATAGAATCCTCAGAGTACATTTAAATTTACGGATTATAACAGCAAATGGTATAAGATACAGCAGAAATAAAAGATAACAATGAAAAACAATTTGGACAAGAAATGCAGATTAAAAAGCAATGACATAATGTTATTAGAACACCCCCACGCCAGGCTGTTTTCTTCCTTCCCCTGCCACTCACTGGCTTAGACTTAAACTTTGCAATTTAATGGCCATGATTGTTGAACCTGTTTAATTGGACAATGGCTATTTGCCAAGTTTTCAAATTTGTCAGGAATGCTAAAGTCACATCAGGGCACCAAGCCCTATCCAGGAGCTTGAAGGCATCCAAGTGCAAATTACATTCTGCTTGTCATCTGCAGGTTTGGAGCAAGGAGTGTTTGCATCTCTCTCTCCTTTGCCAAAAATCTGTTGGAGAGAATTTTCCAAGAATTCTCAAGATGCACCTGGAGTCATAATAGATCAGTGATCCTCAACCTGTGCCACGCATTTTAATCACCATGGAGCTATAAATATTCTAATGCCAAAGTCCCATGTCCAGAGATACTGATTTAATTGAGCTGGAGTGCAGTCTGGGAAATGATTTTAAAAGCCTGTAGGTATTCTAATTTACAGCCAACATTGTGAATAATGGAGATTCTCAAACTGGGAATTAAAGGCGACGTTAAAAATAAGACTATTTATTCTCCCCATTTTCCTGCCACTAGATCAGATAATCTCTCACTGAGCACAGATATCAGTTATAAGTGTCTGAAAGCTCACCTTCTGATCAGTTGTTTGCTATTAGCTAGTCCTTCCAATCCTCGAAGGATCTACCATTTATGTAACTGTATTCTTTACATGCTATTTATTTAAACATATAAATTTAAATACATATCTTCCCAAGATATGAACAAGATAATTTTGAGGATGACAATGAATGCATAGGAATAAAAAACTTCTGCAAGGTATTTATAAGTTTAAATATTTAGTTATTTTTGGTAGGCCTTGATGTCTTATATACCTACATCTTAGTAGACAGAGCATTTTAGACACAACAAACATTTTTAATCCTAAAATTCTTTATTTTTCACATCAATATGTGCACAATTTTTTTAGGTTTTTAGTTTTTTTTCAGTTATTTTCTTTTAGGTTGTAGGTTAAACACTTGCATGTTTAAATCATAATATCATTGAACTAACAAATATCAATACATTGACTGAAGCTAGCTTTATGACTTTTTAACACTGCTGCATTGCTTGGTGTCCAGGAATGGTTTGAAATCATATGCTAATAAATGTTCACTCTTTCATTTACCTTGGGGACTATCAAATAAGAACATTACTTATAGAACTAGATTCCCTGGGATATAAGCTTTGGTCTCTTTTCAAGGGCTTTTGTAACAATCTGAAGAGAAAATTAACTAGTTTTTTACCAAATTAAAAATATATGTAGAGGGAAATAAACATTATTTTTTGGTGGAAATTTTACTGTACCTAATTCCAATAAGTTTTATATATATATATATATATATATTCAGAGTAAATATCACTATTGAATTCTTAGGACTGTCGTATAATATATGACATAATACGTATAATACGTATAATACCAATCTTGTTCTAATTCCTTTTAAGATACTGTCATTATAATTGTTAGGGAATCCCTCCCAGTAGTAATGGCTTCCTTGGTGTCCCTAAAGCAGCAGATACAAGTAATTATAAAGGTATTGCAGATTATTTTTTGTTTACCAGTTACCTAGGCATAAATCAGGAAGACTTCCCCATATGGTCTGACTGATAATGAACCAAGCCATAGACTTATTAAGTGTAAGGGCATATTTTGCTTTGGAGATAAAAATTATTGACGTACTTTCCTTATGTTTCTTTTTCTCCCATAAAAATCACTAAGCATAAAATGCCAAATATAAAATTCTATTTCTTTATAGCATGTGGAAAGAATATTTGATGTGATTTATTTTTTCCTCTCCAGGGCTTATCTATCAACCTATTACTTAGGCCATATCAAGAAGCCACTAGAAAGTCAGTGAAAGAACTTAAGCAAGGGAAACACTGACAAGATTAAAGTTTTAGAAAGATACCTCAAGTGGTTAAATAGAGGAAAAGATCAGAAGGCAGGAAGCTGGAGGCAGGGAAAGTGAAAGGAAGATTGCTATATTTTGGGTGATCAATAGAGGGAGAGTGGTAGCTAAAAAGAGAAATGGAATTGGATTTGAGAAATACAAGTGTGTTAATATTGGCAGGAATTTGCAAGGGTGTGGAGGTAAAAATGGATCATTCTTCCAGGAAATTTGGTAGTGAAGATAAGGGCAGACAGATCAAGGGAAGCTCCAATTTTTAGGTAAATGGTGGGAACACATTTTTAATTAGAAAGGAAGCAAAGGAAGGAGATATTGAAATTCTGCATGAGAGAGATAGGTAATAATTGGTGCAAAGTTCCATAGGAAGCAATAAGGAATATGGCCATGAGCCCAAGTATAGCAGCTAGACAATGAAAGGAGACATACCGGCATTTGAGAAGAGAGACAATTTGAAAAGAAAGAATAAAGATCTTGTAACTTTGGATGTAAAAGTCAGTCAAAGACACAAACAAAAAACGGAGATACCAATGACCTGTATTTTCTCAGTAAAAAAGTGCATTTAGGGGAGTCTTGGACCTTGATGACAAAACACTGAAGATCTCCATATGACTCTCACCCCATACCAAACACTCTAACTGTATAATTCAAATCTTTCCTATAGCATTTCTCATTTCTACTAATTTGTCCACCTTCTACTTTGTCTTCAAATGCTGAAAAACAAGAATGAGGACGCACGCTTGTTCTACAAGAGTGAACATCGGACATTAGAATAGATAAGAAGTGATGTTAATGCAAAGCGCCCTCAAACAACAGGTAGCAAAGAAAAAAAAAAGTAATCATGATACCAAAGAGTGATACAGACTAAATTTAAAAATTAATTCAATATAATTTTAGTAAGGTAAAATATGAACGCCTTAAAATTCTGAACAGAATACATCCTGAACAGAATACATTCTGAGATTAAACGCACCTGGAATTCACTACCTTCTTGAATCTTCAAGCCTCTAAAGATAGGGATGTTTCTAATCAGATCTATGTAAATAATTTTGTGTTAGAGAGATGCTAACACTGCTCTTTGAGATTTGGCTATGTTGACTTACGTGCTGTGCTGCAAGGCACTTGCAAGCTGTATTGATGAGGGCACCCTCACTACTCTAGACTCTCTTTTATATATCAAACCCTGGAGAATGGCTTTGGAATTTGCTATCAAATGCCTTTTCTGCTATGAGACTAAAGAACTTAACATTAGTGTAAGAAACTTAGTGCCAAGCAACATGCATGAGTGCAGACTGTGGAGTTTGACAGACTATTCACATCCTGTTTTCTGGTCTTTCATCCCTGGCTGTGTGACATTTTGCACAATTTACCAGTTTTCATTAGTTTTCTATGAAACAAGGGTGATGGTTCAAAAACACTGAACATAATGCAATGAGATTACATGTTACATTTCTAGCACAGTTTCTGGAATGCAGCATGCCTAGCTATTAACAGCAGACTCTGAAGCTATACTGCCTGGTTTGAATCTCCGTTCTGCTACTTACAGCTGTAAATAAAAAGGCGTATCTTAAAATCAAGGTTAAAAGGGAGTTTTGTGCTTTTTATAGCAGGACAACTTATTTTATTTTATTTTTAAAATAATTCTAAGCAAGAAGTCTAATATTTGAACATAGGTAAAGAGCAGAACTCTCTCCTTTCTTGCAGGTGATAAGTGGCTGCATATTCCCTCTCTACTCAAACCTCGTCTTCCCTCTTGGGGGATCATGGACATCCCTGTATAAATCCAGAAATTCAAAGAATTAATTTGAAAAACATGCTTATAGACCAATAGTCTCATTTCATAACTCAATTAATTTTTAGTTAAAACTATTATTAGTTTCAAACCTCTAGGTGTGAACAGTATGTTACATAACCATTTATGTGAAAATATTCACTGTAGAAGTCTAAATGGAGTTTGAACAATTAAAATTAAAGCAAAACAAATCAAAATAATTCCAACTTTCACCAAAAGAACTTCTCAAAACCATAGGAAACAAGAGCCTTCTGTATGTGTTGAGATTAATTAGTTATGATGGTGACTGAATTGTTCAAGATTTTGTGAAATCACGGCAGAGCTTTTTGGGTTTAAAGTATCATATCCTATATGCAGCCATCTCTTATCTCCCATTTATAAAAGCAGTGCTGGCTTTAAAGTATCATATCCTATATGCAGCCATCTCTTATCTCCCATTTATAAAAGCAAAAACACTCTGAGTCTTCAAAAAATTCTTAAAATCCAGTGGATGTGTTCCCTAAACTAAGAAGTTATTCCCATCAATTATAACCTTATCAGCAACTCTGCCCTTTTGCAGGCAGTTGCATCAACTTTTTATGAAGAAGTGACAGTCATGCAATTATAAATTGGATGTATACTGTACCTATTGTAGGTTAAGAGAAGACACTACCCTGCGTGCTTGTGTGTATGTATGTATAATTTTCTTTAAGAGAACCTCAATTATTACAAGATAGTAGCAAGTATTTTTGAACATGATCAATATTATTGCATATTTTATCAAAGAGCATAATATATTTAATATATTGGACAACTGATTTATTTGTAATTTTTTCAGACATATAAACTACATAGGAATTTTAAAATTTTTGTTCACATTGGGAAGTAATTTTTAAATATTTCTCTTTATCTATAATAATATTATACAGTTAGTGAAATCCTTTGTGTGGTTCAAACTGCCTAAACTTTTTAAGTAGGAAACTAGGTTATTTTGTATCTTTGTATATCTAGGACCTGGAATGTGGCAGACATTTGAGATGGCTGAGCCTGAAATACTGATAGTTCAGTAACAAAGTGGACAAAAGGGAAGAACAGTGGAAAGGAAAATTAATGGCAGATACATTTCTAAAATTATAAGTTGATTATGCTTTAGAATTAGATGTCTCATTTTACCTGTAAACTTAACTCCAGCATATAAAATTTATTGAAGTATTTGAAGAGCATCACTAATGAGATCCCAAATGAATAACTTACCAGTTTAAATTAACTGAAACCTGTATTCTTAGAGTTTTTATTGCCGTATTTTGCTTTTCAAGCTTTCTAATATCATTTTAAAAAATCTTTTGGTGAACAAAGAACCTACAACAATAATAACAATAAATATACCATCCACAACAACAATAGAAACAGTAGCAGTAAGAATAATAATACATTTAGTTTATATGATCTCTATGGTTAAAAATATTTTACAATGCATACATTTTTAATGTTATCACAACAAGACAGAGTATCTGTTATTACACCATATTCTCAACAACAACAAAAAAAATGAAAACCTAAATCCAGTGTTCTGAAACAAGTCTAGGGCATCAAAATGCTTTTTCCTCATAGTCTTATATGCACATTGCTTAATACATTATAGAAATTCGAACAAAAACAAGAATGAAAATTAAGTGAATTTGTTGCTTCATGTGCTCTCACAGCTAATATTTACTGAACACACTCATGCTTGAGAAAGTCCTGCTTCAGGAAAAAGCACATATACTCCAGGAGCTGAAAGAAGACCCCTCTGGGGAAAGGAGGCAGGCGAGAATACCTTAGCCATAGGAAACTATTGGTGCTTTTAAAGGAGGTTGTGATATCAGAGGAAATACTTTTAAACGTCACTATAAATTGCGGGTCACCTATTTAATGATAAGTAGGAACAAAATAAGATATGAAATTGACAACATGATAGTTTTTGAATAACAAATGCTGCAGGTGATCAGTTTTCTAATGAAAGTACTGATATATATAATATATGAAAAAAGAAGCATTTATATTAAAGAGCCACATTTTCTCGAGGAAATGCTTTTAAGTTAGTAATTGACAAAATGTGCCTCTTCCTGGAAATTTTTCAAATATACAGACTAAATTTTTACTTTTTAACTTCTGTAAAATACTGATAAGTATTCATAATACCAGCATTTAGAGATGACTGATTTTAAATTTGAAATAATTTTTATCACATGCACATTTAAAAATAACAGTATTTAATATCTAAAAATACGCTAAAATATACTTACATGTCATTAAAGAGTTTTAACCTAATCATCTATTTAATGCCTACATAGAATTCCATTGCTTTTCTCTAATTTTCACATTGTTTTTATTCTCTTTCTTCATTTGTCACAGAGTGCATTTATAAATCATTGTCTTGAAAGCTTCTTGTTGATGAGAAAATTATGGTAGATACTGAGGCAAAAGTAGGAAATGTGACATTCTTAATTAAGAACACCAGGAAACAGCTGTATTTTGTGTAGTCTCAGAATATTCTACTACTAGCTTTTCAAATATAGAAATGCTAACACATCAGAGTAAGTGAAGTGCACAAAGATTTGTTTGCAAAACTATTCATAATAACATTATGGTGTTGAAAAATATCACTTAATTAAAAGAATGCAGATTAAATGAAAATTTATATTCATACACTGCATTAAGCAGCCTTTAAATGTAATACTGAAAACAAAATATTGGAGAGCTTGGAAAATGCTCCAACATTAATTACCCAACAGAAATTTGATTCTTTCTAAAGAGTATATGAATGATAGCAAATCATATATACCATCAAACAAAAATTTGGGAAGAAAAAAAGTGATTTAAAAAAATACCTTGATTGAAGTTTTATATGCAATTTTAACTTTTAAATATATTTTTTTCAAATTCGGTTATTTGAAGCACATATTTTTAATAAAATTATTCACTATTAGAGTCTTACAATAGATGAGTTTTAAATGACATCCTATAAGATTTTATAGGAAATCAAGAAATAGTGTTAAATGATGTGCTTGTACGTTCTTTCTCCTCTTTGTTACTAAAATCAACCCACTGCCCCCTCCAAATTTTGTCACATGTTAACACAGAATGCGTCATTTCCCTTTAGAGTCACTCACAAATAATACTTTTGTCCTATGAGAATTTGTTTTCCCTGACACATTATTCAGTTATCATGGAAACCTGTATCTCAGCAAGCACCTTTTGAAACAATTTCAGTTCATTTTCTTTCCCAATACTAAAAGATTGGCACAGTTTCATTATGTAGTAGAAAATATTTAAACTGTTATCACTGATTTGAAAGCCAAAGCTAGCTTCTCAAAAGTTTGATAAGTATTCTTACATTTCTAGTAAGAAAATGGTTTTATGAGGTTCATTTTAATTTCTACTAGATACAGTTGAAACTGGAACACCTAAAAATAAATGGTACTACACTTTAAAAGCAAAAAATACTTTTATTGATGTTAAAATAACGGGAAGATTCTAACTGTAATTCAAAGTCAAGCTCTGTCTCTTGTTCTAGTCTTTACTATTACTGGTCAGTTTTTGAAATTAGTTTTATATTCTCATGTATAACTTTGTTAAATAAGGCTCTGACTACAAAACAACTTTTACCTAAAGTTCAGTTCTATTCAGATATTGGTAAAACATTATAGCTATCCCAATGAAATGAGAAACAGAATATTATAAAAATAATTCAGGGTAAAAAATTCTTTCATAGAATACAAACTATACCACTAGTTTAGGTCATCATATAATTCCTCAATTTCACATACTTCCACATAATTTCCTAAATTGACAATTCATTGTTTTCCGTGCAGATAACATGCTAGGCTACATTATTGTTTTTCGTTCATTATTATTTTATTCAATAAACAAGGCCATATTGCAAGGATATTAGGGGTCTGCCTGCACTGGATAAGACACTCTCCCTTACTTTGCTTCACTGTTAAGTAACAATGTCAGGTCCACTGAGGAGAAACAGGCTGGTCAACTATGGGCAGTGTGGAATTCTGAAGTCTGATTATTAATAATAATATGAAAAACAGTATCAAGAGTAACAATTAACATCTTAGCATTTGACAGTAACTGGGCTAAAAATACAGGCTGTGATGGTTGATCCTCACAACAACATTTTTACAGACTTTATCAACCTTATTTAACAAGTTAAAACCAAAAAACCCTGAAGCGTAGAGAAATTATGTAACTTGGGAGTACAGACCTGGTAAATAGCAGAAACAAGATTTAAATCTTTGTCTGTCTGACTCCAGAATTATCAACGACTATTAATTGTCCAGAGAAATACAAAAAAGGAAAATTGCAAAGCTATGATTTTGAAGAATTAGGGAGACTCTTAACAAGATCAATATTTAAAAGTTTATGAACAGAAGCCCAACGGAATTAGAACTAAAGGAGTGGGGCAAATTCTTGAATGAAGTATGAGAAACAAAAGATCCAAAACTATTGCCATAAATATATTTGATACAAATATGTATTGATCATGGATTCTGGTTAGACCTAAATTCACCATCAAAGCTTTTGCTTTCTAGTAGAGAAGCTAAAGAAAAATATGAAACAGTTCACAGTTTGAAATGTGTGGCTAAGGAGTGGGAAGTGATGGAGTAAAGAGTGTGTCCATTCAGTATTTGTGTGTATTTGTATGTGTGTGTGTGTAAAAATTACTAGAAGTGCATTTCTCCAATTTTACTTTTTCTTGAGCTATTCTCTGGCAGAAATACAACTCAGGATATAGCCACTAGAAAACTATTAATTGCCTCTAGTGAACTAAATATTTGACTTTACAATGACCAAAGCCAATCCTTCGTTTTTTCAAGAATGCTCAAAGAAGTATGTGTCGTTCCTTGCCTATAGACTTAAAAATATATACAATTTGACATTTCAGTTCCCACTGAAGGAGTTCAGTCTGCCTTCTTCTTGAGTAATTGAAGAAACCATTAATTGGATGAAACTGAAATTAAGCTTAAATGTAAGCATTATATTTGATTCTCTTTTAAAATGTTTACTTTAACTATGATAAAAATTTAAAGATTATTTTGAATCAAGTATAACACACAAGGATTTGAAAGATGTAACTGGCTGTTTTTGTACTTCTAAGAGATATATACATATATATATATATATATCTGACAGAACATTTTATATGTACACATATCTGATAGAACATTACTAATTAGTAGCAAATATTTTATATTTGATGATCAAAAGGCATGACAATTCAAATAGAATCCTACAGATTATGTGGTTAATCTACTTAATAGCATTTTCAGTATGCTGTGCACATTTACTATCAGTATATAACCTTATATTCTGTCCTCTCATACCCTCTATATAACACCTCAGTGCCCTGATAAGAATAGAGGTATATAACAAGCTTACTTGGGGCAGAATTTATCACCCTAATCTTTCTCCAGACTTCTAAGGAGCAACTCTTCTGTTGTCATCTGCCAAGAGTGGTACTCACAATGCTGATGAATATGACAATAAATGGTTTGTGCAGTTACTGAGCGTCTCAGCTTTGATTCAACATCCAATATCTCCAAAATACAATTTATTTTCTTCTCTATTTCTTTTCAATGAACATTGAGATTTAAGAAAATTTAAATGCATCAATGTATTTTTGAAGTCTTTTACATTTTTGTAATGTGTTAGTGTCTTCTGCTACACAATTTCCTTTGGGACTTGTTTAAAAGCTTCTAGAATTATTCCATTGTCTATGCTTAATTCCCACACTAGATAAAACGTGTAACATGCTTATTACATGTATGATAAAACTTTTCATGAGTATATTGTAGCTATACTAATACGTTTTATGTAAGAAATTTTCATATAGTCTACTGTGTAATATTATTTTAGCTTCTGTAACACATTTTATATCACTGAGCCTCATTATCATATATATAATGGGTATAAAAACATTTGCTTTACTGGTGCTGTTAGGCTACTAGGTATTGTGTAGGGCATATCTCTTGCCTCTACTTCTACAGTCAAAGCTGAAACCATCCCCATAAGAGAAGGATATGGCATTTTAAAAATGGCAAAACTATAGAGAAGGTAAACAGACCAGTGGTTGCCAGGGATTTAGCAGGGGTCAGCAGGAGTGTTGAATAGGTGAAATACAAGGGTTCTTTTGGGAAGTAGTGAAACTGTTGTATATGATACTTGAATGGTGAATACATGACACTATACATTTGCTAAAACTCATAGAACAGCACAAACAGCGAACCATACTTAATATATGCAAATTTTAAAATGATGGTAATAATTTAGGAGGCTGGATGATCCCAGGATGGAATGCAGAATGCAGCAGAACAATCTAACTGTATTCAAAAATGTATAAAGCAATCTTATTGAAGGGGGTAGAGGAAAAATGGTGTTGCCATAAGCAACTTTAGAAATGAATAGAATCTATAAGACTAAAGTGAAACGTAACTATGCATTAGCACCGCACTCTACGTAATAAAATTGTTTTCCCTAGGCATACATATTAACACTTCTGAAACCATTACAGATGTATACTGGAATTGAACGATTAAATAAATGGATGATGAATGATGGGAGCCAGGTTTCTCACTGTTGGAGTGAGAGGTTACAGATAAGGAAGGGGAGAAGGCTAGAAGGATATACACGATAATTGAATAGAGTTGAAGACATCATTATGAACTCATGTTTACCTTAATGTAGACGCATATTAACCACCTATAAAAATACTTATAGATGTATGTATATACATTGGTTAGTATACACATATATATTTTCCCTTATTCTGTCCGCTGAGAGTGCCCAGAAATAATCATACTCTAGCAAGGAACAAACCTAGTACCGAGGTCTTTGTTTCTAGTACCATTATCCAATAAAAGGGACGAGGGCTCCTTGAAGAAACAGCCAATTCTAGGGCTGGATGGGATAAGAAATATACAAGATGAGCCTCAACATCTTGTAGTGCCACAAAATAAAGTGATCCAAAAAATGAGCATATGTCAAAAGGACACAGGAACCACCTGAAAGAGCTCTAAATGGCCAAAGCTGGAACAAGTGGAGCAATAATCTAAATAAAATAGAACTGGATTATACTGCAATGTATAAAGTAAATTTCCATGAGTTGATACTAATATAAACAAATAACTGAATGAATACGTAGATGATGGAGAGGAGACAAATCTCTTTTGCAAACAAATTCTAAATAGTTTACGTTGGTACTCAGCACTTAAGGAGGGAGCAGGAAATCCCTCTCCTTAAATGTGAGATGCATGTAGTAACTTCCTCTGAAAGGGAAAAAATATGGAAAGAGTAACTTTACCATGGAGAAACCAAACACCCTCTGTGCCAGGTGATCAAGATTAGCATTAAGGATGCCATGCTGAGAGTACTTGCTCTTGATATGATATGGTGATAATGGCACTTTACTTCTGTGTTCTTCCTCCTCCAAACCCGTAACTTCAGTCTCATCATGGGACAAAAAAAGTCAACATTCAACTGATGGGTATTCTACAAAATACTTCACTAATATACCTCAAAATTATCAAGGTCATCAAAAACATGAAAGTTTGTTAAAAGCCTAAGGAGACATGACTAGGAAATGTAATACAGTATTCTGGATAAGAAAAAAGAAAAAGGAAAAAAAGAGATTAGTTCAAGACTAAGGGTATATTATAATGTATAGACAATAATAATAATGTATCAATATTGATGAATGGTTCTCTAATCATAATCATTTAAATGAAACTGGATATATATGAAACTGAATATATATATATATTTTATGTTTTGAAATACACTGAAAACCAGTATGTAAAGAAAATTTATTAATTTGCATGCATATGGATGTGGCCAAAGACCTGGTGTCACTACCAAGAAATGAAAACAGCTATTGCTACAATAATAGATGAGTTTAATTTTCAATTTACTTTAATGCTATTCCGATACCGTTAGACAATAAATAGAATTTAGAGAAGAGAATTGGGATTGTTTTTTCAATTTTCTCACACACAAAAAAACAAAATACAATAGAATTGTTCTTTTGCCATTACTATGCTTTAATTCCGTTCTTTAATTTACCCTTTTGGTAACTGTAATTTTTGGTCTGAATGCCTCGCGAAACTGCTGTTCAAGCTAGTGTTTGTTTAATCCTCCTGAGTTTTTATTAGCTTTGTTCTCTGGGAGCACCTGTAGTCTGGGGCTATGAGAGAAAAAGGTGTTGGATATTCATTTTAGCCAAAGTAAATGACTGTTTCTGACTCTTGCTAGGGTTTTGGTTTTTGCAGCTCTTCCATAGTTTATCTCCATTGAGGCATTGCAAAGTTTTAAGCTGTTTTTATTCAAACTGAAATCAAACTCTTTCTAAGTCATTCCTTTCCCTTATATTCTATATTTCTGTATATTCTCTGAATCCTGAAATTTCTAACTTCTTTAAATTTTCCAATGTAAGATTAGTTCTCATTTTCCATAGATTATACCTCATTTCCATTGCCACTTTAGTTCATTTCCCTGTTACCCCAAAGGTTGTTAGTTTGTCTAATAGCCTTTATTGTTTAGAGCAGTTTTAGGTTTATAGAAAACTTGAGCTGAAAATCCAAAAAGTTCCCATATATGCTCTGTTCCAACAGCATCCTCCACTATCAACATCCCACACTACAGTGGTACATTTGTTACAATTGATGGACATACATAGACAATATCATTATTACCGGAAGTCCATGGTTTACTTTGCAGTTCATTCTTGTGTTGTGCATTCTATGTTTTTTTTTTTTTTAAATTGGGGTATAGTTGCTTTACAATGTTGTGTTAGTTTCTGCTGTACAGCAAAGTGAATCGGCTATATGTATACATATATTCTCTTCTCTCTTTTTTGGATTTCCTTCCCATTTAGGTCACCACAGAGCACTGAGTAGATTTCCCTGTGCAATACAGTAGGTTCTCATTAGTTACCTATTTTATACATAGTATTGTGTATATGTCAATCCCAATCTCCCAATTCATCCCACTCCCCCTTTCCCCCTTGCTGTCCATACATTTGTTCTCTACATCTGTGTTTCTATTTCTGCTTTGCAAATAGTTCATCTGTATCATTTTTCTAAATTCCACATATTGCGTTAATATATGATATTTGTTTTTCTGACTTATTTCACTCTATATGACTGTCTCTAGGTCCATCCATGTCTCTACAAATGACCCAGTTTCGTTCCATGTAATGTCTGAGTAATATTCCATTGTATATATGTACCACATCTTCTTTATCCGCTCATCTGTAGATAGGCATTTAGGTTGCCTCCATGACCTGGCTATTGTAAATAGTGCTTATGGTTTTTTTGTTTTTTTTTTGGTTGCATTGGGTCTTGTGCTGAGCGCAGGCTTTCTCTAGTTGTGACGAGCGGGGTCTACTCTTCGTTGCGGTGCGTGGGCTTCTCATTGCGGTGGCTTCTCTTGTTGTGGAGCACAGGCTCTAGATGCATGGGCTTAGCTGCTCATGGCATGTGGGATCTTCCCAGACCAGGGCTCGAACCCGTGTCCCCTGCATGGGCAGGCGGGTTCTTAACCACTGCGCCATCAAGGAAGCCCAGTGCTTATGGTTTATGCTTTTCTCTGGGTATATGCTAAGTAGTGGGATTGCTGGGGAATATGGAAGTTCTGTTTTTAGTGTTTTAAGGAACCTCCATACTGTTCTCCATAGGGGTTGGATAAATTTACATTCCCACCAACAGTGCGAGAGGGTTCCCTTTTCTCCACACCCTCTCCAGCATTTATTGTTTGTAGATTTTTTGATGATGGCCATTCTGACTGGTGTGAGTTGACACCTCATTGTAGTTTACTTGTTGTTTTTTTTTTTGCCGTACATGGGCTTCTCACTGCTATGGCCCCTCCCGTTGCGGAGCACAGGCTCCGGACACGCAGGCCCAGCGGCAATGGCTCACGGGCCCAGCCACTCCGCGGCATGTGGGATCTTCCCAGACCAGGGCACGAACCCATGTCCCCTGCATCGGCAGGCGGACTCTCAACCACTGCGCCACCAGGGAAACCCTGGTATTACATCTTAAAAGTCATCACTATACCTAAGTTCATCTAGGTTTTCTCCTATGTTACATTCTAGAACTTTTATAGTTTTGAATTTTACACTTAGGTCTATGATTCATTTTGGTTTAATTTTTGTGAAGGGTATAGGGCCTTTGCTTAGATTTATTTTTTTGTGTGGATGTTTGGTTGTTACAGCACCATTTGTTGAAAAGACTATCGTTTTTTCCCATTGTATTGCCTTTGCTTTTTTTGTCAAAGATCGGTTGATCTAGAATACAGTTGACTATACTTACAAAGGCCTATATCTAGGTTTTCTATTTTGTTCCACTGGTCTGTTATTTAGCTAATACCACACTGTCTTGATTACTGTAGCTTTATTCTACGTATTGAAGTCAGAAGTCAGGCAGTAACAAGTTTGTTTTTTTGTTTTAAAGCTCTTTTAAAAATTTTTTCACCCTGAATTGGTTTATGTTCCAATTCTGCCTACGTACTGCTGCCGCATCATCTTGACAAGGGCTCTAATCATGTTACACCCCTGCTCTGAAAACTATAAGGACTCCTATGGATTGATTTTTCAATTAAGTACACACTGTGCAGTTCAATTTTTGAACTCCCTGCTTACCCTTGTAGCATTATCTTCCATGACTACCCTATTTTCCCTATAGTGAATCAAAACTGGCTGACCTTCTTGTTCCTGGGTCACTTTGATTAAAACAGCACATCTTTGCTTATGCTGTTTCCTTTAATGAAATATTTTTCCTTTTTCTTTACATAATTATTCAAAATTTCCTCTCTCTTAATCATAAAATATATTTTTGTTACTAACCATAAAGAATGTTATATATATTTCTTCATTCCAAATACAAATATGCTTGTATCCCCTTTTATATCTGAATCCCATTTGCTGCAAATAATTACAGTGTGTACACTGAGAACAAAGACAAACCTTACTCACTTTTGTATCCCTAACAGCATTACCTCTACCCTGCTGTTTGTTGTCTTTAATTAAGGGCCACCTCCAAAAATGTTGAAAATTTTAATATGATTAGAAAGAAGAAACTTTTATTTTCAAGTTAATTTTCTATGAATTTAGAGGTAATATACATGTATATGAGATTAAAAAAAAAAAAAAGCAGGGCCCTGTAGAAGGAAGAAAGTAATCCAAAAAAGGTAATAAGGAGAGGGGCAGATTTAGTGACTTTTAGAGTCCATGATTAAGTTAATTTGGGAAAACTCTAGTAAAAGAGGAATATCTTTTATTTAGTTAATTTTTAACCACAAACCAATAAGTTTGAGTGAGCTAATTTATAATCTTTTAGTAAAATAATGTATTTCTCTTGTTTGTTTCTCTGAGGTTTTGCCAGGAATTATTTTTCTTAGGTTTTTTTTTTTTTTAATAATGGCCCTTGACTTTAAATTTTATTAGAGGTATTATAAGAATGTTTACATACTAAGATATATTGTTTGTTAAAGCTAAAGTTGCACCAGACAAGGTTAAATAGGTAAGGAAGACTTTATTCAAGGTTATTACAATAGAGGACAGAAGCCAGAGCTAAAGTTGTAACTCAACGCAGCCGAAATAAAGGTGAGAGAGCTGAGCTGGTAGAAAAGTACTGGAGTACTTTGGGAGAGGTCTATCAGTGGAATGTGTGGAATACATTGAGTTATTCCTGAGTTTGCTAATGTTCTTCTCTGTGATTAAGCCATCTGTGTTTGCTAATTGGTGCCTATCAAAGTTAGGCTCCTACTATCCCACAGGGTCTCTGAGATAGGGGTGATATCTTCCTGGATGCTTGCAATTCAAAGGGATGCCTCCCAGGTCCTTAAGAGAGACATCCCTGGGTCTTAAAACTGACAAGAGGTTTTTGAAAAGTTTTACATATGTCTCAAAGGGGCAGGGAAATAACTCAAATGTTTTCTAAAGTAAATGCTTTAAGAAAAAGGAAGGCAGGGGCCTACAATCAGAAAGAAGACTGTCTAAAGTTTATTCAAGTTGAGAGGGACATTAGGCATTCTTGTTCTTTTGTTAAAGACTGAGGGTACACCTTCTGATTCTTAGCATGAACTTTCTTCTTTTTGCCATGTTCAACCCTATTCAGTAGTTGTTTTTCACACTGCATAGAAGTTATTATTAAAATTATTAAAAACGAAAATAAAATGATCTCTTAATATATTGTAGGGTTTGTGTTGTCTTCATTTTGCCTTTAAAATTAATCTAGACAGTGTGTACTACTATAATCCCAACTTTTAAAAGGAGTTCTGTCATATGTTATAATATAGATGAAACTTGAAGACATTATGGTAAGTGAAGTAAGCCAGTCACCAAACACCACGATTTCAATTATATGAGGTACCTAATGTAGTCAAACTTATAGGAGCAGAGAGTAGAATGGTGGTTTCCAGTGACTGTAGGGAAGGGGAAATGGGGAGTTGTTGTCCAATGGGTATAGAGGTTCAGTCATGCAAGATGAATTTCTAGAAATTTGCTGTACAACACGTACATTTAGTTAACAGCACTGTACACTTAAACATTTGTTAAGAGGTAGATTTTACATTACGTGTGTTTTCGTCACCACAACTTAAAAAATGAAAAGAAGTTAACTAGGAGAGAGATTAAAAATATGGATATTTGCCTATCAACCTAGTAAGTCATGGACCCAGATTCAAACCCCAGAAGCCCATAACAAAGCCTTAACACTTAGTCATCAGTTTTAGTTGACTTTCATTGTAGTTGGGGATTACTGTGGAGCACTCAGAATAAGTAGGGTCGGAAAGATGTGAGGTCGCTTTAATAATGAAATATAAGGGGTAACTGAGAGTCTCTAGATTGGATTCTATAACGTCATTTGGGGACTAGGATTTCTGGGATTCATCCTTCTCATCTATATACAGGAAAACAGTGGTATTTTCTCCCCACTGTGTTTTAGTCAGGAAAAGATGAGATTATCCAAAGAAAACCATTCCTAAACTTTATGAATATCAATAATTGATACTGTAACTGTGGAATCTTAAATCAGTTTTGATGCCAACCTTCATCCTCCAACATTGCAAATCCCTGCCATGTGGAAATACTTAAGGAAAAGAGGAAGACTAAGAACAAACAAATCTTCATGGTTAGTCATCAAATCCAAATATCCCCAGAACCAGATATACAAGGATCATCTACATTTGCCTTTCCTTGGAACAACACCATCCAAGAGAAAGATGATGAGAACTACAAATGTAACTTCAAATTTAATAGTAGCCAAAAAAGACATTAAAAAAAGATGACAACAACCCTAAAACTAAACTGTATTAAGTTAATTTTAATGCTATACTTTTATTTAACCCAATATCCAAAATATTACCATGTCAGCATACAGTCAATATAAAAATTATTAATGAGATAGTTAACCTTCTTTTTTGTTCTGAGTCACCAAAATCTTGCGTTTATGTTAGACTAACAGAACATCTCAATTCGAATGCTAAATGTTTATCTATGTACTTGATCTGTATTTAGATTTCATAAAATTTGAATTTGAAAAAGGCAATTCAGATACCCAAGTTGCTCCGAAGATGCATAAGCTTTCTATCAAATGAACTGAGTAGCAGTTTTAAATTTAAATTAATTAAAATTAAAATTTAAAATTCATTTCCTCAGTTGCACTCATAAAATTGAAAAATAACCACATATAACTGGCTACCAGACTAGAAAGTCCAACACTGGAACCTCTGAGGCCCATGTTCTCATCCCTGCTGCCACGTACTTTTGAAATATTTCAGTGTGTGTGAATGGCACAATACCACAGACAAAAGCCAAATCTACACATTACACAGTCTTGGCCGTACTGATCGGAAGAAGACGTGAGGGAGGTCAAATGCACCCTATATGATGCTAAAGTAAATTCTGGACTTCATTAGTCCAAACAGTTTATTTATTTTATAAATGAGGAAACAGAGGACTGGCAGAGAAAGCAACCTGCTTGAAGGCACACAGTGAATGACTGGAAGAGCTCATAGTACAACCAGGAGTTTTAAGCCCCAGTCCATTGCCTGCAGAACACAGTGCTACCAGTTCCTTCTGAAGAGTAGCCCCAGACAGAGAGCCAGTGGAAAAGAAGTTTCAAAGCATTTAGAGACAGAAGTTCCGAGATTACGTTTTATAGGAAGACCTCTCTATTATGCTAAATATTTGAGAGTGGGCCCATATCCTACTCTGTACAATTGTACTGAGTACAATTAAAGTCCTTAAACATTATATATAAAGAAAATATAAGAAGATTGAAATCTTAGAGAAAAGCCA
The DNA here is from genome assembly GCF_003031525.2 of Neophocaena asiaeorientalis asiaeorientalis. Taxonomy (NCBI): domain Eukaryota; kingdom Metazoa; phylum Chordata; class Mammalia; order Artiodactyla; family Phocoenidae; genus Neophocaena; species Neophocaena asiaeorientalis. The sequence continues at coordinate 6,072,161 of NW_020175186.1, forward strand.
GAAGAGCTGGAGACTACTGGCCCCAGGAAATGATAGCGGTGAGTTCCAGGGGTTTTCTTTATGACTTATGTATCACAGACTTGGAATTGAAAAAAGTCAGCAACCTGGAAATGCCTAAGTGTGAAAGAAAGGAAAAAAAAAAAAAGGAAGGAAAGAAAGAAAGGACAGGAAGGAGGGAAGGAAAAGGAGGGAAGGAAAAGGAGGGAAGGGAGGGAAGGAAGGGAAGAGAGGAAGGGAGGAAGGAAGGAAGGAAGGGCTCAGAAAAAGCTACTTAAGTGTTCTGCACCTAATCCCAATGTGTGTGTGTTTTTTTTACCCACACCACTAAGCAACCCTCCAGCACCAGCTGGGTATGTTACAATTCAACTCAAATCTGACACTGTACACCTGGAGATGGCGTCAAATTCCACAAGTTAAGGGCTCTGTCCCACAAGACTGTCTTCCACTTCAGATTCCAATCACAAACCCAGGTTTTACTTATACTTCTGACAAACTGGTCATAAATCAGAGGTTCCCATGACCCGTTCTGCAGGTTTGATTAATCTGAGAGAGGGGCACACTTCTCTCTCTTATTAAGAAACGTCAAAGGTTTTAAGAGCTCTATGCCAGAAATGGGACGAAGACAAAATATGTATTATAAATCACAATATCACACCAGCTCTTTCTATTCAAATCGCAAGACAGAAAAATTTAGACAATTATCTCTCTATTCTAGCCAAACACCACAGAAAATGATCAAGTCCCCCCGCTCCCCGCCCCGCCACTCATGTTCACAAAGGTTTAACTGAGAGCCTAGACTTCCAGCCCACCTATAGGAATAATGAAGTGTTCCTCCCCTCCCAGCTGGGGTGATGTCGGAAATGACTTAGTGCAGATTCAGGACTTTCAAACCTCATAATGATAAGTCCACCCCCTCCATGGTGTCATGTGGGCAGTAATATGTAGGTACTTCTACATCTCCCAGTCAGGGTGGTATCAGCAGAGACCTGATAGCAGAGAGCCTGAACTGTCACTCCCACCTCTACTATCAAGGAACTCCTCCCCATATCAGGTGTCAACAAAGACTAAGTGAAGAATCTGGACTTTTTTGTTTGTTTGTTTCCTTTTACTGAAGTATACTTGATTTATAATATTGTGTTAGTTTCAGGTACACAGCATAGTGATTCAGTTATTTTGCAGATTATATTCCATTACAGGTTATTACAAAATTTTGGGTATAGTCCTTGTGCGATACAGTAAATCCTTGTTGCTTATCTGTTTTATATATAGTAGTTTGTATATGTTAACAATCCCATACTTCTAATTTGTCCCTTTCCCACTCCCAGAACCTGGACTTTTACTCTCACCTGGAAAAAATGAGGAAATGATGAATGTGGGAAGAAGCCAGCTAAAACAGAAGGTTTAAATAAGATCCAGAGTCTCATAATCACCAAACTGTCTGCTGTTCAAAAAACAAAAATCACTCATTATAATAAAAACCAGAAAAACATCTTTGGGATTTCAATTATGTAGCGTCCATATGCTTGACACCTAAAGTACAGTCCATAAAAAGAAAAATTGATGAATTGAACTTTACCTAAATTAAAAACTTTTGCTCTCTGAAAGACCTTGCTAAGAGAGGATGAAAAGACAAGCTAAGTCTAAGAGAAAATATTTACAAACTAAAATATTTGCAAACCCAAAACATTTGCTTAAAGAGCACTAACTAGATCATACATAGAACTCTCAAAACTGAACTGTAAAAGTATAAACCATCCAATTTGAAAATGGGTATAAGGACAGCCCTTTCACTAAAGAGGATACAGAGATTGCAAATAAGCATATAAAATGATGCTTAACATCTTTAGTCACTGATGAAATACAAATTAAAAACACAATGATACCTGCACACCTACTGCAATGGCTCAGGTAAAAAATAAAAATTAAAAACAAACAAACAAAACAGCAGCATAGGGCTTCCCTGGTGGCGCAGTGGTTGGGAGTCCGCCTGCCGATGCAGGGGACACGGGTTCGTGCCCCGGTCCGGGAAGATCCCACATGCCGCGGAGCGGCTGGGCCCGTGAGCCATGGCTGCTGAGCCTGCGCGTCCGGAGCCTGTGCTCTGCAACGGGAGAGGCCACAACAGTGAGAGGCCCACGTACCGCAAAAAAAAACCCAAAAAACAGCAGCATAGTGACACACCAAATTCTCACAAGGATACGGAGAAACTGATCACACATATAATGTTGGTGGGAATGTAAAATAACAGACCACTTTGGAAAACAGTTTTATAGTTTCTTTAAGAACTACACACACACACACACACACACAGAACTATACACACAATTACCATACAATCAATCAGTCACACTCCTGGGCATTCATCCGGAGAAATGAAGACTTATGCTCCCACAAAATCCTGTCCATGGATGTTCATAGCAACTCTATTCAAAATTGCCCCAAACTGGAAACAGCCCAGATGTCTTTCAACAGATATACATGGTTAAAGAAACTGATACATCCATAACATGGATCACCATTCAACACTAAGTAGGAATGAGCTATTGATACCCAATATGAATGGACCACCAGAGAAATTTGCTGAGGGGAAAAAAACCACTCCCAAAAGATTACTTACTTTGTGATTCCACTTATATAACATTCATGAAATGATAAGATTATAAAATGAGGTACCAGTTAGTTATTGCGAGGAGTTAAGTATCAGTACTAGAAAGGGTGAGTTTGGGAAGAAAGTGCAAATGACTATAAAAGGCCACCATGAGAGATCCTTATTATGATGGAAATGTTTTGTGTCACTTTAATGTACTTGTTGTGATAGTTTATTGTAATTTTGCAAGATGTCATCATTGGGGATTACTGTGTAAAGGATACATGGGATCTTTCTGGATTGTTTCTTATTCTTCAAAATGATTATAACAGTTGCAAACCTGTATTTCTTTTTTTGCAGACAGCACAGTGTGACCCAACATAGAATTTAGGGGAAAAAGAATACAGGAGTGTAATAACCAAGTCACAACCATGTACTGTCTTTGGAGGGCTGGAGGGTGACTAAAGAGAGCCCACAAATAGAAGATTACTCTTCTCCTGTATCTCTAAACACAGAAACAATTTCCAGAAAATACAGAACTCCCTCATAGGGTCTTTTCCTTATTCACTTAGGTCGTATGAACATTAAGTGTAAAGTAAATTATGTTCTTAGCGCCTCTTAATCAAACCACTTAGGTTCAAAGGGGAATAGGAATCATTCTAGGCAGGAAAATACTTCCACTTTCTTTTTTCCACTGTATGCAGATTTATAATTATTTCTACATTTAAAAAGTTTATAAAATCATCAAATCAAACAAAAAGCAAAAAAAGTCACCATGTTGAGAGAGATCATAGAAAAAAAGGAGCACTTTTGTTTTAGAAACAAACTTTATGTTCAATACATTTAATAGCCCTTTTTTCCTGCTTTTTACATAAGGAGGCCCCATATTTTAATTTAGCACCAGGCCCCACAAATTATGTAGCTGGTTTTATTTAGGGAAAATGTGTTTGTGTTTTCTCCCATTTTTATGAAACTTCTACAAATGTATAAGATCATTAAGTGTGATTCTGATAAAAGACACCTTAGAATCTATTTTCTGTCTGCTATCTCGAATGACTTTCAATTTCAGCTTTATGTAGAAAGGGTGGTGCCTGATCAAATTTGCAATTTTCTTCCCAATTCATTCACTTTCCCTGTCAGATGTCCTTTCCTCTCTTGCCTCTTTTCCCATCACCAAGTTATACAGTCATACTCTGGGTCATATCAGAAACCTTGACTCCATGGGTACCATTTGGAAGTGCTCTCTCTAACCCTGCCCAAGTAAACTGCATGTCTCTACTTCCAAAAATCTACATGTTCTAGTGCAGAAATGTTCAAAATTCAGAGACTTCAAGATCAAATACACTTAAGGGCCAAGTCAGCAATGAAACACTTAAGGGCCAAGTCACCAATGAGCTGGTATAAGAAGGAAGGTATTGGTGAGACTGGTGTTGAATATGTTTCCAAGGCTGAGTCAGTAGTCCTTATCGCTGGTTATATATTAACATCACCTGGGTTTTTTTTTAAACAATCTACTGATGTCCAGGAGTGATCCCAGAACAATTAAATCTGAATCTCCGTGAGCAGAATCAGGGCATATTATTTATCTTTTTTTTAAGTTTTCATCTATTCTAGGAGAACAGATGTGCAGACAAGGCTAAAATAATCAATTGTTCTTAAATGTAAATATGCATAAGAATCACCTGAAAAGGTTTCAAATGCAGATTACCCAGGTAATTTCTCAGCAAATTCTAAATGAAAGAAATATGTGATACTCAGAAATGGTCATTCTAGCACAACTCCACCCCACAAACATCGCACATCCCAGGAGTGATTCTGATGCACAGGGCTTGCTGGCCAATATATAAGACACAGTTTTAGGCAAACACATCTTTCCTAGAGATGTATCGATATTCAATAATTGGTGCTCCAAATTTCCCTGCCCTGATATATTTACATTTTTAAAAAGGTCAAAGCCCTAATAAACCTCATAAATTGTGAGTTTGTTGGTAGAGATGATAGACTATGATTTCTGAGACTGTGGTTTTTAGACTATGATTTGATAGTGTAAAGTGGTATTGATCCCAGACTCTTCATTTATTATGTAACATGTCAGTTATGTTCTATTGGGAGGTTGTAAGACTGATCAAAAAGTTGATGTAAGGGCTTCCCTCGTGGCGCAGTGGTTGAGAGTCCGCCTGCCGATGCAGGGGACACGGGTTCGTGCCCCGGTCTGGGAAGATCCCACATGCCGCAGAGCGGCTGGGCCCGTGAGCCATGGCCGCTGAGCCTACGCTCCGCAACGGGAGAGGCCACAGCAGTGAGAGGCCCGCGTACCGCAAAAAAAAAAAAAAAAAAAAAAAAAAGTTGATGTAAGATACTAATCTTACATAACCTCACCAGAAGAATCACCTTTTATCTCTTTAAGAACTAACATCGAGTTTGGAGTGAAGATAGTACCTCCTGAGCAGGGTCGCAACTAACCTACTTGTTTTGTATTGAGCACAAAAGAACAACATATTCAGATCAGCCCTCACATTAATACAAAACCATAATAGGGTAGGAAGAGGATGGCTCCACAGCCATCTGGAACACAGGGGAAAAGTAGCATTTATAAAGTGTCTGCTCTTTTCCTGGTATTTTGCTAGACATCTTATTACATAAATCATCCAATTTAATTCCCCTTTACAAGCATGAAAGAAATGTTATTTTATTTTTCTAAGATTCAAGAAAACTCAAGCTAATAGGGGTTAAGCAATGTGCCCAAGGTCACATGTCTGATGCTTAGTGTAATAACAACTGTACTATGAACAATATGACACCACATGCTGTGGCATGATTTTCAGCATTTTATTTTACACAGACAGTCTCCTTTGGACCTCACAACAATCCCAGGATATAGTATGGGGAAATAGACGCTTGAGAGATTAAGTAATGTGCCTAAAGCCTCGTATTAGAAATGACAGTGCTGGGAATTAAACACAGGGAGTCTGTCTCTGCAATCTTTTTACCACTTCCTGCAGTGATCACAAAACCCAGCACACTTTTTCTTACAAGGCAAGGGATCTGCAGCTCTCCTCATGACAAAGTAACAGGGACCACAGAGATTCCAGGCAGGGAGACTCAGAGTGTATGAATAAAAGAGGTTTTCTTATAATTCCACTTGCTCTGTGTTAACTCATAGTAGTGAAGTTATAAAAATACTCAATGGAAATCATATAGTGGAAGAATAGGGGTTTGAAAAGCAGAAAAAAAATCTGGGTTCAAATGCTTTTTTTTTTTGCTGGATAACCAAGCCTCAGTTTCTTTATCTTTTAAGTGTGTCCAGGGATATATCCAATAGTCCATTGAACAGTGAGAAGTTAAATGAATGTGCCCAGGCTCTGTCACATGTTAGGTACTTGCTAAATGCTAGTTTCTACATTTTTACAATCAGAATTTTAAAATATCTTAACATTTTACCTATTTTATTTTCTTATATTTCCTGTTACTCTTGGAGGGTACATGGAGAGTCTGTACAGTAATAAGAGAATGTAATCATATATATATATATATATATGTATTTGGTGCTAAGGGATGTTTTTAAGCACTGAGGCATTGTTGAAAGGGGAGAGAACTAGGTACTGTTAAAGAGACCATCTCAACTCCAAGATTCTATGGCCATCAGAGATCTCAATGAAAGCTGACAAGGGCACATTTGATCTCTCAGTGGAAAAATGGCTGTTTCTGATTCTGAACAGAAGCACAGTACAAATCTAGTCCCTCTTTCAAATTATAACAATCACAGTTGTCTTTCCTCAAGATCACTCAGCTATCCTGTTTACTCTAATTTTGGAAAACAAAACAAAACCAAAAAACACATACATTTATCGAGGTTCAATATGAGGCAAATATCTTTGACTAAGGAGAAGAAAAACCCATCAAACAAAATGGCTCTGTGAGCTATCTATGGTCTGGTGACTATACTAGGTCCTTGCTCATGGGAGATGAGCACACCTGAGTTCTCTGAATAAAGAGCAAAGCAAGTTATCTAACCACTGTTGGTCACATCTGACATTGAATCATACAGGGGAGAACACTTGGCCTTGAACTCAAGAGGAAATATATTATAATCCTGCTTTGGTCGAACTTCTCCTTGTCTATAAAATGTAAAAACAACAGATATTAAACTTTATGATACTTAAAAATCCCCTGACATACATGTTTTTAAAAAGTGTATACACAGGTTTCCATTTTTTTCTTATTAGAATGTGGTAGGTCAGGGGTTGGGCTTAGGAATCTAAAACATTTTATGAAATAGACTTAGGTTATTCTTTGATTAATGTTTTATGCTCATGCTTTAAGAAACATTGACATTCATGCCTTTCATGTTTATTATAATCATAGATATGTATACATCTATATGTATATATATATGATATCTATATATATATCACAATTAGTTCTTTCTCATAAAAGTCTTGGTCAGGAATTTTAGTATTAAAGATTTGTGAACCATGGTTGGTCAGGGTTGGTGTCAGGAATCATATTCATTCTCAGATATCTTTGCAGGTTCCATATGCTGCCTGTACTCTTTTCAAGGAATATAGGAATTAGCCCTGGTCCTTTGATTCTCTTTAACAGACTCAGAAAATTTGAAATGCATCATAAAGAGCTCAGAGAAATATTACATTTTCAGTTTGAGGTATGTTTAAATTATTTGAAAATGAGTTATTATTCTCAGTAGTTTTGCTTAAATGATAATACTGAAGTCAAATGAAGGGAGAAAAGAATATCCCATCCCCCATCCCATGTCCTACAGCTCATAAATGTATCTCACATTGTTTCACAGCATATCTACAATTAACGTGTGCATTTTATTTTAACTTAGGGAATAAGACTCAATGCTCAATTTAAATGGGTCTTGTAATGCTTCCATGTCCTAGAGGTAAAATACATTTAAGTTTTCTTAATGCACTGAGGAAATGAAATGCAACAATGGCTTTTGCTTAGCCTTGGGAGCCCTGTTTAGTTTTCTGTTGTTATACTTGCTTCCCCTGACCAAGGGGAGTTTATTCAGCAGGATGATGTTGTTTAGGGACAATGAGAAGAGAGAATCTGTCGAAAGCAGTAAGTCCTAGAGCAGAGAAGAGAAACTTCTGTCAGCCTTTTCAAGTTAAAACTGAATTTTGGCAGAGATTTGCAAAATTCTTGTTTACTATTAGGCCATTATGCCACGTTTATTGTGTGACATTTGCCAGTTCAAATAAGTTGTTGGCAGACACTTCGTTTAAAAGAAAAAAGAAGAAGAAATTCCATATGACTTTCACACCTTCCTGTTTTGGCCAAAGACCACATACTATCATTACTTTGGGCAACAACTCATCAGACCGTCTGAATGGTTTGATTCTACACACAGCATTCTGACTACTGTGGAATTTTTTAAGAAACGGTCTTGCCTCCAGCTACTGCAGGGCTGACGTATAGCTTCTAAGGTCTTTTGGATCAGTTGGCTGCTTGCTCTTTGGATATCTGTCATGTAACACCTGAATTTAGAGTGTGTCATAATGTTATTCTAATTTTATTTTCTTATCAGAAATGAGGGATTATTTAATTAGAGGAAATAAAATGTAAAATATATAAGGTATGCTAAAATATATGATAGAGACATGGCCAAGTCAATTACGTACAAATACAAAGCTCAGTCTAATTGATAAGACTGTGAGTGCTCACATTCTAAACCCCAGCACCAACCTCATGGTGTCTTCAGAGCACTTGGTTTATATCAGTATCACAGCCTCTGGGCATACTTGTATAACGTTTTCTTAGTTATTTTTATAAGACTTCTTGCAGTAGATTATTAGCAATTTGTCATGGAAATTTTGTATTAATTTTATCATCTAGCAAAATGCTTGCCTTTAGTGTATTTTCAATAATATTTGCTGAATATAATTTTATAATTTTTAAGATAGCACTGTAGATTGTAACACAATTAGTATTTACTCTTTCACTTTACAGATAAGAAAATTAAGTTTCAAAAAAGAAGTATGATTTGCCTGGGGTTACTTCGACAGCTCTTGGTTAATCTGTACTACAATCCATGTTTTATACTGTCTATGAGTCTAACACTTACACTGTAGGCTCCACAACTGAATTGACTGTTTTGTCAAGCATCTAGTATTCCCTCTAGTGATTTTTTCTTCTTATTCTTCTCATTTTTTGCCAATTTCTGACTTTTTCTTAATAGGAATAAAGTATTAAAACAGCGTTTTAACAAATGAGGGTGAAAATTCCATTTGGTACAAGCAGTAGTATCACTGAAAAATTTGCTCAGAATGCTATCATGTTTCTAAGCCACATGGTTCTTCATTCTAATTATTCCCCTTTAGAATATTCTAAATATTATTCTTCTTTCTAGTCTCTAACCTTTCCCATTCTCAGTTAAACGAACTGAGGAGACTGGTGCTGAGTTTTTTGTTGCTGTTTGTTTTTCCCCAGCATATATATATTTCCTGCCTACTAGAACTTCTAGTTGCTTGCTTATATTTTTAACTTAATTATTCTGAGTTATTTAAATGTATTTGAGAAAAGTCATGAGATTAAATTGGTCTTTTTTTTGCAACGTAGAACAATAATAAATACAAAAACAGGATTAGAACAATAGGCAGAGGGACTTCCCTGGTGGCGCAGTGGTTACGAATCCACCTGCCAATGCAGGGGACACGGGTTCCACCCCTGGTCTGGGAAGATCCCACGTACTGCAGAGCAATTAAGTCTGTGCACCACAACTACCAAGCCTGCGCTCTAGAGCCCTCAAGCCACAACTACTGAGCCCGTGCTCTGCAACAAGAGAAGCCCCCGCAATGAGAAGCCCGCACACCGCAACAAAGAGTAGCCCCCGCTCGCCACCACTAGAGAAAGCCCACACACAGCAACGAAGACGCAACACAGCCAAAAATAAATAAAATTAATTAAAAAAAGAAAAGAACAATAGGCAAATAGTATAGAATCAAATTAAAACAAGAAGTGGCAATGAAAAATTGATAAACCACTCCATCTGCCTTATTACCAGAAACAAATAAATTATCAGTCTTTATTTTTTGAGGTAGAGAAAAATAGTTCAAAATAAATTAAAAACAAAAGAACCAACTTAAGGATTCTTTGGCAGGCCCCTCTAAAAAACAGAGGCAAAATGGGAAGAAAAAAAGCATCCACTGAGAGAACATCTCTCAAGAAGACAAGATACTTAATGAGGAAAATTTTTTCTTGCCCTGTTGAAACATAAAAAGAAAAACAATGAGAAAAACAAAACAAAACATGTGCTTGAAAGAAAAACCATAGCACACCCTTTGATAATTCCAAGACCCTTGTAGACAGTAGTTAATATGTTGATATCTGGGGCTGTAAAAAGTATAATAATTGCATGGTGTCATTTCCACTCATACATTTATTATTATAAGAGAGAGATTTTGATGGAATGCTGGGGAAGGAATAGGAGGAAAAATACTAAAATTAATTGAGCTCAATTGAGCTTAATTTTGCTCAATCTTCTATGTGCAAAAATCTTCATATAAGGAAACAATATATACTTTTTTGTTTAACCTTATAACCCTTTAAATGATTATTATTTTGCTTGCTTTTCAGTTGAGAAACCAGAACATCAGTGGGATGATGTAACTTTCTCAAGTTCATAAACTAGTAAGTATGAAAGGAATTGTAACCTGAGAGAGCCTAACAGAGCTCCTTCCATTACACTGCCTTACCTCACTGAAGGGGCCAGTCATTAATTCACATTTCCGAGCAATTTTCATTTGCTTCTTGAATTGGGTTGCATGCATTATCTCATTTCACTGTGATGTCAACATTGAGAATAAGTGTCATCTTTTTTCACTTGTAAGTGAGTTTAGGAGACCAGTAGAGGAGAAATCTGTTTCTCAAACACTGAACTACGTGTAAATGTAGCTTGTGTTGAAATTTTCCACATCCTACATGTAGACAAAACAAAAAAAGCAATGAGAAACATGATAATAAAGTGATTCTTCTAAGAAATTCTTTCTCTCCCTATGTTTTAAGAATTGTTGGACTTCCCCGGTGGTCCAGTGGTTAAGACTCCATGCTTCCAACGTAGGGCATGTGGGTTTGATCCCTGGTCGGGGAACTAAGATCCCACATGCTGCATGGTATGGCCAAAAAAGGAAAAAAAAAAAAAAGAATTGTCATTTTCTTTTCATTTCTGAAATACTGGTAAAAAGATAGCAGTTATTAGTATTAGTGTTGTGTATGCTTCTTGTTTTAATATGAAATTTCAAAGTTAGCAATTACAGTATTATTTTTGTTTAATTTTACTCTCTGTTCATTAACATACACTTTTGAAGAGAAATGCAGTTTTTTTTTTGCTTTTGTTTTTTCGGTATGCGGGCCTCTCACTGCTGTGGCCTCTCTCGCTGCGGAGCGCAGCCTCCGGACGCGCAGGCTCAGCGGCCATGGCTCATGGGCCCAGCCGCTCCGCGGGATGTGGGATCTTCCCGGACTGGGGCACGAACCCGCGTCCCCTGCATTGACAGACGGACTCTCAACCACTGAGCCACCAGGGAAGCCCAGTTTTTTGTTTTTAATTGTTTGGACAAAGGAGTAAAATTTTAAAGTTACAAATTTTATTTGATACTTAATAGAAATAAAAATCCAGGAGAGTTTTAAAACACTGATAAAACAAAAGAACCATATTTTAAATTTTATGGTGGAAATGATTCTAGTACCTTCCGTATCTTTTTCAAATAAGATTTCTATTCTCATTTTAGAAATTGAGCATTTACTTTTCTTTTCAATATTCCTTTATCCTAACTTCAAAAACTAATAGACATCTTTAATTCTTCTCCCTCCAGTACCTCTTTTTAAAGGTTTGCTTGTGAACAGAACTCTCCCTGATACACATTAAAATTTCTTTGAAAGAGATAAATGAGACAGGGCCTCTGTAGACCTGAACAACTCATGAAAGATTTGGAGCTCACAAAATTCATTAAAATCTTAAAATTAAACATTTTTAAGTTTCTTGAATGACTATACTTGCCTCTTAAACTACCATTCCATTTTACCCCTTTTCCTCTCTTTATAGCACAAAAAGTCATAACTATTTTAAACATAAGTCAAATCATAGCATCCCTCCCGCCTAAGACTCTTCAATAGTCTCCCATTTAATTGACAAAATATCTTCATCTTTTGCTACTCTACCTATGGCTCACTCGACTCCAGTCACACTGGTCTCTTTGCTGTGCCTGGAACTCCCAAATACATCTTGCCTCCGGGTCTTTGTGCTCTTTTTTTCTTCCATGGCTGCTATTCCTCCAATATCAAATAGCTCACCCCTTTTCAGGCTCTATTCAAATATCACCTTATCTGAGATGTGTACAATGACTATCCCATGTAAAATAGCATCTCTGCTCTACCTTGTCAATCCTATTACTTGTTATCTCCATGTCTGTCTTTATCTTCATAATATTTATTACTTAACATTACACTTTATATTGATTTGTTGATTTGCTAGCTGTCCAAAATACACTCTCCTTGAGAGCAGAGACTTTATCTCTTTTGTTTATGGCTGTATTCCCAGTTGGCACAAAGTAGTGGCTCACTAAATAATGATGGAAAAATAAACGGAAAGCTCACTTTCTTACTGGTCCCATGACTTCTTTGTCACGGCACTGTAGTGAGAATCACTCTGAAATTAATTTAATATACTTTCGGTCCAAACCCTGGTTCTGCCCCTTGCAGGCTAATTAGCCTTGTGTACTGAGGCAAGTCATGCATCCTCCCTGAAATTAATTACCCTTGCCTATAAACTAAGAAGATCCACACCTACCCTCCTTACCTCATAGGATTGCTAAGAGGACCAAATGAGATAACAAAGGTAAAAATGCTTTATAAACTTCTAAGTATGGTTCTAAAAGGATTACATTTAAGGTGACTGATGGCATAACAGGTACAGCTGTGGTGTATATATAATCTAGTCTAGTTTTAGATTTAGTTTAATATCTTGTTAGTGGAAATACACGGAATGATACACTGAACAGTTTTCTTAGGGGTGCAACTTTCCTCCATCACTTAACATCATATAACATTTTTCCGAGGACAACTGGAAATATATTTTTCCTGGTGTAATTAATGGTCTATTTTGATATGACTGGTATTCCTAGTAGATTTTACTCTGTGTGTGTGCATGCATGTGCATGTGTGTGCACCAACAACTGTTCTTCAGATCTAAAAAAAATGGTTAGATGCATCCACTATAATAATGAACTGACACATTTAAAGCACTCAAATTTGCATGCCAGTGGCAATAGAGGGTAGATTTTGTTTGTTGTTGTTTATTTATTTATTTTTTTGAATATTGAAGAAGTGCTCAGAAAAGCAGTGGGTGCTTGTGATAAGTATGTAGCATTTTATGGACATGTGATGTGAGTGTTGTCACTTTAATCTTCCCCTCAAAATCACTAGAATATCCCAGACAGAATATTAAGGAAATTAGACAAGATTAAAGAGTCTGAATACAGAGGAAATTAAAGAAGAGGCATAAATTATCCTAATAAGAATGGTGCAAGGACTTGAAATAGGGATAGGTCAGGAGATTGGTTGGTTGGTTACTTGGTTGGTTGGTAGATAGATGGATGAAAGATAGATACAGATACATTATAGACTAACCATATTATTTATGTTACCCACACAAAGAATATAGGTGACTTACTCCAGGACACATGAAAGCAAAACCGAGATTAAAGTGAGAAAACCAGTGTTGTCTTAACCCACCCTAGTATTGAAGTGTTAGGTATGACACCAGCATTTAAATAATCAGAGGCTAGTAATATAGATTTCTGGATCACACCCCAGACTTACTTTAAGAGACTTACTTTTTCTCCAGCTAGATGCTAGGAAGCTGCTTTTTCATTACGTGCTCATAATGAACTCATGCACAATTTTAAGACTCACTGCCTTATATATGCCATGCTGTCTATATAATATTCTTTTAGGTATTTTCCCTCTGTATGAAGTCTAACTTGTTATCCAAATTTGTCCTGCTCTAAGGAAACTGCAGTGGACTAAAAATTATTTACAGTAGAGGTATTTATTACACAGGACTGCCAGTTTTTTCAGTTAATGTTGAAGCAAATTTGCTTTCTCCCTCCCTTCTGATCCACCTCCTGCATAGCAAACAGCATGCCAGACAGTCACCAAGTCTTCAGATTGGCAACTTTATGGCTTTATTCCTCTTCCTGTCCGAATGTATAATAATATTAAAGGTGGTAACTGGCCACTGAAAATAATAATCATTCTAATAATCATCTAATCAATCTCCATGCAGGATATCTGTAATGAGATCTCTATAGCAACGGCCCCTTCTGGAAGCTACTGGTTTCATGGTATTTTGCTATGTGCTTGTAAATCATAATGAACTGTAATTTTTCCCTTAAAAATAAAAGATTTTGACCTTGACACTGTATATAAAGTACTGCAGAAACCTCAGGATGTCTGTTGGGGTGGGGATAAAAAGGAACTAGAGCCTTGATCATGAAAAAGGAGATCATGAAAAAGGATGTTAAAGTATAATTTTCAAAAAGGAAAAAAATCATTTCTCCATATACATGTAGAATGCACATTCAAAGATTCTATTCAATTCATTAATTAAGAATAAAAGCTGTAAAATGTTATGACCAGTTCAAAGAATGCTTGGGAAGCTAAGTGTGTATAGAAAATTTGACAAAGAAATACCAGGTTAAGGATGCTGGTTTATATAGAAATCTAATTAATGTCTAGCAGGGCCATAAACCATAACCCTGAGGTTATCTATTCTTCCAGAAAGAAATTATTTGCCTCTCTACCTGATAAAAATCTGCAGGTTAATATCTATTCTTACACAGTTATAAAGCAGCCTAATCAATATAAACTCTATCAAAGTTGCAAGCCCAGAATTGCACTAAAAAAGCACTCAGTAATCTGTTTGCCTATTTCCAAGTTTTAGATAATTTTTCTGACAGGAGGAAATAAGCTTCAGGAACAAAGCATTTGTCTTTATCTAATTCAGAGTGTACTGTGAGTTAACAATTAGGCCAGTGTCAATGGTTGTGAAAGGGATCATATAGCAACAATTTTTGATGAGCCAGCCATTGGGTAGATCATTAAAGCACCTGAAATTGGACAGTTTCTTGAATATAATATAGTGTTTGCTAGAGTCTCTTCTGTGTCTACAAGGAAGATTAAGCAGTATAGCCAGGCTGAAATTCAGTGAAGAAGCTCTATTCTGCATCCCTTAAGAACAAGCCACATGTACACACTGCTGTATTTAAAATGAATAGTCAGCAAAAACTCTCACCACTATTATTCAACATAGTTTTGGAAGCCCTACCCATGGCAATCAGAGAAGAAAAAAAAAATAAAAGGAATACAAATTGGAAAAGAAGAAGTAAAACTGTCACTGTCTGCAGATGACATGATACTATACATAGAGAATCCTTAAGATGCCACCAGAAAACTACCAGAGATAATCAATGAATTTGCTAAGTTGCAGGATACAAAAGTAATGCACAGAAATCTCTTGCATTCCTATACAGTAATGATGAAAACTCTGAAAGAGAAATTAAGGATACAATCCCTTTCACCATTGCAACGAAAAGAATAAAATACATAGGAATAAACCTACCCAGGGAGACAAAAGACTGTATGCGGAAAACTATAGGACACTGATGAAAGAAATTAAAGATGATACAAACAGATGGAGAGATATACCATGTTCTTGGATTGGAAGAATCAATATTGTGAAAATGACTAGACTACCCAAAGCAATCTACAGATTCAATGCAATCCCTATCGAATTACCAATGGCATTTTTTACAGAACTAGAACAAAAGATCTTAAAATTTGTAAGGAGACACAAAAGACACCGAATAGCCAAACAGTCTTGAGGGGAAATAAAACGGAGCTGGAGGAATCAGACTCCCTGACTTCAGACTATAATACAAAGCTACAGTAATCAAGACAATATGGTACTGGAACAAAAACAGAAATATAGATCATTGTAACAAGATAGAAAGCCCAGAGACAAACCCATGAACCTATGGTCAACTAATCTATGACAAAGGAGGCAAGGACGTACAATGGAGAAAAGACAGTCTCTTCAATAAGTGGTGCTGGGAAAACTGGACAGCTACATGTAAAAGAATGAAATTAGAACACTCCCTAATACCATACCCAAAAATAAACTCAAAATGGATTAGAGACCTAAATGTAAGACTGGACACTATAAAACTCTTAGAGGAAAGCATAGGAAGAACACTCTTTGACATAAATCCCAGCAAGATCTTTTTTGACCCACCTCCTATAGTAATGGAAATAAAACCAAGAATAAACAAATGTGACCTAATGAAACTTAAAATCTTTTGCACAGCAAAGGAAACTACAAACAAGACAAAAAGACAACCCTCAGAATGGGAGAAAATATTTGCAAATGAATCAACAGACAAAGGATTAATCTCCAAAATATATAAATAGCTCATACAGTTCAGTATTAAAAAACCAAACAACCCAATCCAAAAATGGGCAGAAGACCTAAATAGACATTTCTCCAAAGAAGACATACAGATGGCCAAGAAGCACATGAAAAGCTGCTCAACATCACTAATTATTAGAGAAATGCAAATCAAAACTACAATGAGGTATCACCTCACACAAGTTAGAATGGACATCATCAGAAAATCTACAAACCACAAATGCTGGAGAGGGTGTGGAGAGAAGGGAATGCTCTTGCACTGGTGGTGGGAATGTAAAGTGCTACAGCCACTATGGAGAATATGGAGGTTCCTTAAAAAACTAAAAATAGAACTACAATACAACCCAGCAATTCCACTACTGGGCATATAGCTGGAGAAAACCATAATTCAAAAAGACACATGCACCCCAATGTTCATTGCAGCACTATTTACAATAGCCAGGACATGGAAGCAACCTAAATCCCCGTCAACTGACGAATGGATAAAGAATATGTGATACATATATACAATGGAATATTACTCAGCCATAAAAAGGAACGAAATTGGGTCATTTGTAGAGACGTGGATGGATCTAGAGACTGTCATACAGAGTGAAGTAAGTCAGAAAGAGAATAACAAATATCGCATATTAATGCATAAATGTGGAACCTAGAAAAGTGGTACAGATGAACCAGTTTGCAGGGCAGAAATTGAGACACAGATGTAGAGAACAAATGTATGGACAACAAGGGGGTAAAGTGGCATGGGGTGGTGGTGGTGTGATGAATTGGGAGATTGCATTGACATATATACACTAATAAGTATAAAATGGATAACTAATAAGAACCTGCTGTACAAAAAAATAAATAAAATTAAAAAAAAGAATGGGAGACAAAAGCTCTTCCTGAGACTTTAAAAAAAAAAAAGATTTTGATGTATGGTTTAGGGACACCAGGGATTGGAGAAATGGGCTAAATCAAATATAAAAACAAAGAGACTAGGGGAAAAAACCAAAGAACTATCATATACTATCAGATAAGAGGCAAACTGGGAAGATAATTTAGCTAGTCTTTACTGATAATGTCCCATCCACCAAGAGAATAGTTTTTTGCCAAATACAGCAAAGTTTTGATAAAAGAAATCCTGTGGAAGAATCATTTTTAGTACTGAGTTTCACTCAGATCTGACAAGCTTAGGATTATTAGGTGAATTACTTGGAGCAACTCACTCATATGTTGGTCACTGTCTCCAAAATCCAAATAGGCCTCCAAAATACTATGTCTCTTGTCTTTTGTTTTTTTGTTTTTAATTTTTATTGAAGTGTAATTGATTTACAATGTTCTGTTAATTTCTGCCGCAAAGTGATTCAGTTTTATATATATATATATATATATATATACACACACATATATATTTATATCAAAAAAATTCTTTTTTTTTTTATTCTTATCACACATATATATTTATATCAAAAAAATTCTTTTTTTTTTATTCTTATCACAGGATACTGAATATATCTCCCTGGGCTATACAGTAGGATCTTGTTGTTTACCCATTCATTATATAATGGTTTGCATCTGCTAACTTCAAACTCCCAAGCCATCTCTCTCCCACCCTTGGCAACTGTAAGTCTGTTCTCTATGTCTGTGAGTCTATTTCTGTCTCATAGATAGGTTCAGTTGTGTCATACTTTAAATTCTTCATATAAGTGATATCATAAGGTATGTGTCTTTCTGTTTCTGACTTATTTCACTGAGTATCATAATCTCTAAGTCCATCCATGTTGCTGTAAATAGCATTATTTCATTTTTTTATGGCTGAGTAGTATTCCATTGTATATACATGCCACAACTTCTTTATCCATTCATGTGTTATGGGGCATTTAGGTTGTTTCCACATCTTGGCTATTGTGAATACTGCTGCTATGAACACAGAGTTGCATGTATCTTTTTGAATTACAGTTTTGTCCAGATATATGCCCAGGAGCGGGACTGCTGGATCATACGGCAACTGTATTTTTAGTTTTTGAGGAACCTCCATACTGTTTTCCACAGTGGCTGCACCAACTTACATTCTCACCAACAGTGTAGGAAGGTTTCCTTTTCTCCACACCCTCACCAGCATTTGTTATTTGTAGACTTTTTAATGAAGGCCATTCTGACTGGTGTGAGGTGGTACCTCATAGCAGTTTTGATTTGCATTTCTCTAATAATTAACGATGTTGAGCATCTTTTCATGTGCCTCTTGGCCATCTGTACACCATGTCTCTTGTTACTAGCAAAAGATGAAAAGTGATAAGTTCATTTTTCATTTTATAGGTAATGATTCAATATGCTCCAAATCACTGGGCATCCAAGAGATATGATGTAATATGATTAGAGTTTGGGTGTGGAAAGGATTGACTCACTAGTAATTCACCCAATTAGTAGGGTGGGGGAGGGATAGGGGAAGAGCAACAAAGATGAGACTTGGTTAAAATATATAGTCCACAGTAACCTTCATCTTGTCTATTGTTTTTCTCATTGATATTTCATTTATTTCTGCTCTAATCCTTATCACTTCCTTCCATCTACTAACTTTGGGCTTAGTTGTTCTTCTTTTTCTAGTTCCTTCAGGTATAAGTTAGGCTGTTAATTAAAATTTTTCTTTTTTTTAAATATAGGTATTTATCACTGTAAAACTCCCTCTTAGAACTGCTTTGATTGCATCCTATAAATTATGTTGTGATTCCATTTTTGTTTTTTGAAAAGATAAACAAAATTGACAGACCCTTAACAAGATGAAGAAAAGGAGAGAAAAGACTTAAATAACAAAAAGTTTAAATAAAACAAAGGGCATTACAACTGATATCACAGAAATACAAAGAGTTGTAAGAGATTGCCATGAATAAATATTTGCCAAAAAATGTACAGCTAGAAAAAATGGAGAAATTCCTAGAAACCTACCACCTATCAGGACTGAATCAAGAAGAAATTGAAAATCTGAGCAGATCAATAATGAGTAAAGAAATTGAAGCAGCAAACTACACTCAGCAAAACATTAAAATAATCATATATCATAATCAGGTGGAATATACCCCTGGAATGTAAGGATGGTGCAACATATGTAAAACAATAAATGTGGTATACCACACCCACAAATGAAAGATAAAAATCATATGATCATCCCAATAGACATAGAAAAAGGATCTGACAAAATTCAACATCCCTTCATGATAAAAATAAAAACTCTCAACAAATTAGGTATAGAAAGAGTGTACCTCAATATAATAAAAGCTGTAGGTGTGTGTATGTGTGTGTGTGTGTGTGTGTGTGTGTGTGTGTATAACATGCCAACAGCTAACATCATACTCAATGGAAAAAGCTGAAAGCTTTTCCTCTAAGATCACGAATAATACAAGGGTTCCCACTCTAACCACTTCTATTCAATATAAAACTAAAGGCCCTAGCAGAACAATTAGGCATGAAAAAGGAACAAAAGGCATCCAAATTAGAAAGGAAGAAGTAAAATTGTCTCCATTTTCAGACTGCATATTATATATATAAAACCCTAAAGACTCCACTCAGTGTTTAGGATTTTATATATTTATAAATAAATTTATAAATTTATATATTTATAAATTTACTTACTGAGTTAATAAATTAACTCAGTAAAGTTGCAGGATACAATATTAATATACAAAAATCAGTTGCATTTCTATACACTAACAATGAACTATCAGAAAGAGAAATTAAGAAAATAATCTTGTTTATAATAGCATCAACAAGAATACTTAGGAATAAATTTAACCAAGGAGATGAAAGATCAGTACACTGAAAATTATAAAACACCAATAAAATAGATTGAAGAAGACACAAATAAATGCAAAGTTATTCTAAATTCATGGATTAGAAGAATTAATATTGTTAAATATCCATACTACACAAAACAATACACAGATTCAATGCAATCTTTATCAAAACTCCAATGGCATTTTCCCAGAAATAGAAAAAGCAGCTCTAAAATTTGTATGGGACCACAAAAGACCCCAAATAGCCAAGCAATCTTGAGAATGCTCAAAGCCATCACACGTTCTGATTTTAAACTATATTACAAAGTTATAGTAATCAAAACAGTATTGTATTGCTATAAAAACAGTAACATAGACCAATGGGTGAGGAGTTTTAGTTTTACTAGATGAAGCATTCTGGAAATGGATGGTGATGATGGTTGAGCAACTATATAATGTACTTAATACCACTAAACTGTATATTTTAAAACAGTTAAGATAGAAAGTTTTATGTTATATATATTTTACCACAATAAAAAATATTTTTTTAAAAAATAGCTCAGAAATAATTCCACACATGTATAGTCAATTAATCTTTGAGAAGAATGCCAAGACTACAAAGTGGGGAAAGGATAATTTCTTCAATAAATGGTGTTGGGAAAACTGGATATCCACATGCAAAAGAATGAAATTGGACCTATACCTAACACCATACACAAAAATCAACTCAAAATGGATTAAAGACTTAAAAACCTATGACTGAAACACCAGGGGGAAAAGTCCTTGATATTTGTCTTACAACAATTTTTTGGATCTGACACTAAAGGCACGAGCAAAAAATAAACAAGTGGGATTATATCAAACTAAAAATCTTCCACACAGCAAAAGAAGCAATAGAGTCAAAAGACAACTCAGAGAATGGAAGGAAGTATTTGCAAATCATACGTTTGATAGGGGGTTAATACCAAATATATATAAAGAACTCCTACACCTCAAACACAGTCACATACAATTAAAAATTGGGCAAAGTATCCAGGTAGATGTTTCTCACACATACAAAAAAACCATACAAATGACCAATACATAAAAGAAACGGTGTCCAACGTTTGTATTCATCAGGGAAATGCAGATCAAACCAACACTGAGATATCACCTCACATCTGTTAGGAAGGCTATCATTCAAAAAAACAGAAGACAACAAGAGTGGGTGAGCATATAGCAAAAAGGGAACCCTGGTACACTGTTGGTGGAAATGTAATTTGGTATAGTCACTGTGGAAAACAGTGTAGAGTTTTATGAAAAAATAAATCTATCATATGATCCAACAATCCCACTTCTGGTAATTTTTCCACAGGAATTGAAATCAGGATCTCAAAAAGATACCTGCACTCTAATATTCACTGCAGCATTATTCACAAAAGCCAAGATATGGAAACAACCTGAATGTTTATTAACAGGTGAACAGATAAAGAAAATGTTATATAGACATACAATGGAATAGTATTCAACTTTTAAAAAGAAGGAAATCCTGCCATTTGTAACATTATGCTAAGTGAAATAAGCCAAACAAAGACAAAAATACATTATGATCTAACTACATGTAGACTCTAAAATACTCAAACTGAAAGCAGAGAAGAGATAGTGATAGACAAGAACTGTGGGGAAAGGGAATGGGAGGTGATGGTCAAATGATACAGTTTCAGTTATGCTAGATAAATTAATTCTGAAGATCCACTTCACAGCATGGTGCCTACAGTTAATAATACTGTACTGCATATTTAAAAGTTTTTATGATGATAGATCTTGTTTAGAGTTATTTCTATACACATAATAATAACAACAGTGGGGGCAAGAGGAAACTTTGAGAGGTGATGGAGATGTCTTTGGCTTTGATGGTGGTGATGAGTATATACTTATCGCCAAACTTATCAAGTTGTATGCATTAAGTATGCATAGCTTTTTACTTGTAAATCACAGCTCGATAGAGTGATTTTAAAACACAGGTGAAAATATTGAAGAAAATAAAGTTTTAAAAAACATATAATTTGATTATCCTATTACCTTTTCTAATTGTATACTGCATATGCCCAGGACCTGCTAAGAAATTATGCTCTGTTATGAATTTGGTAGAGATATGAGTATTGATTTGAACAAGGAGTTTTCTGGTTAGATGTAAGGAAAATATTTCATTTAGTGTTTCAAGTATGAATACGTTGTTGAGTGAGTAAGAAGTAACATTCTCAGAGTCTTCGGGAGACACATACCCTGTGAAAGGAAATGGTTGTCAAAACTTCTTTGAAAATAAATGAGCGAGCAGGAGATAAAACTATTCTATGTCTATCTTATCTTCAAATCAGCTTCGTATAAGGATGTGGATTAATGTCTTTACTAGGACAAGGAGCACACAACTCCCGAGATCAAGTTATCTTTGTGAAGAATAAGCATTGAAATAAAACTACCTGTTTGGATAACCTTCAAGGAATATGTCTGCCATACATATATTTTTTTTCTTTCTACCCCTTTTATGTTTACCTCTATCATATCTTTGTTGTTTACTTCTCTCCCTCCATTCTTTCTCTATTCTTTATAGTTTATATAATGTGAGGCATTTTACTTGGCAAATTAGATAATGAGTCAGTGGATGAACATCAAACAATGGATGCAGTTCAGTGGACTCAGGTCAAAGAGACTGGTCAAATAAGTTTAGCATACTTCAATTCATTGAGACATGATTCTGAAAAAGAATAAGGAAAAGTCTGTTCTAGTGGGGAGAGTGATGTGTTTTTTAGACTGCTCCATATTCTCATGTGCTTGTGTTCAATGGCACTTTTTCTGCATGGAATACCATGAGTTGTCAATCAGTATAACTTCCTTCTGGAGGCTTTCTCTGGTTCCATTAATTTTTGTTAAGCTCCCTTATCATAATCTCCTGCTTTAATTTATTTACTTATTATTAATAGCATCTTGCTTTTGATTTACTTTTATATTCTGTGAGAAAAAAAATCTTCATATATCTCTGTCTTACCTGGGTCTGCATTGTCACCAGTGTCCCTGAGCAGATTATTTTCCTGAACTTAGCATTCCTTGAGATACAACACCTTTTTAATACTCCTGTGAATCTATCCATGGAACTTTTTTTTCTTTTTTGGCGGTACGCAGGCTTCTCACTGTTGTGGCCTCTCCCGTTGCGGACGCACAGGCTCAGCGGCCATGGCTCACGGGCCCAGCTGGTCCGCGGCATGTGGGATCTTCCCAAACCAGGGCACGAACCCGTGTCCCCTGCATCGGCAGGCAGACTCTCAACCACTGCGCCACCAGGGAAGCCCTATCCAGGGAACATTTTACCATAACTGCCAGAATTGATTTATTTGAGGTAAGGAAATTATTGTATTTTGTCCTTAATATATAATGATGGTCTCCAAGTCATAACCTTATTTATACTGCATTAAAGTAATACTTAGGATACTTACATGGAATTTTGAAATTGTGAGGTGTGACACTGTGATTTATAATAACAAATATATATTTGGTCCATCCAGTTTCTAGCACAGAGTTTCTAAAAACCTTGGAATCTCTTAAGTGGTGTCTTTTATTATGTCTATAGGTGAATTTTGGAATGTCCTTAGGTCACCTAAGGATGGGGGCTGATTGCCAGGGGAACCAGCCTCGTGATGGAGGGTGGGAACTTTCTGTCTCATCCCTTGGCCTCAGAAGAGGGAAGAGGAGCTGGAAGTTGAATTAATTGCCAATGACCAGTGATTTATTCTATCATGCCTATGCAAAGAAGCCTCCATACAAATCCAAAAGGACAGGGTTCAGAGAGTTTCCATGTTGACGAATAAGTGGAGATGCTGGAAGTTTCACCCTGAAGAAGTCATGGAAGCTGCATGTCCTTTGCCCATACATTACCCTATGCATCTCTTCCATCTGGCTGTTTCTGAATTATATTATTTTATAATAAACCAGTAATCTAATAAGTAAAATGTTTCTCTGAGTTCTGTGAGCTGCTCTAGAAAATTAACTGAACCCAAGGAGGAGGTTGGGGGAACATCTGATCTGTAGTCAGTTGGTCAGAAGTACAAGTAACAACCTGTATGTGTAACTGGTGTCTGAAGTTGAAGGAGGGGGTTCTTTGGAGCCTCCAACCTATAAACAGTCAGTCAGAAGCACAGGTGATAACCTGGGCTGCCAACTGAAGTCTGAATTTGCAGGGTGAAGATACCCTTGTAGAATTGAACCCCTAACCACTGGAATCCAATGTTATGTCTAGGTAAACAGTGTCAGAATTGAGTAGAATTCTCAGACATCCTGCTGATATCCCACAATAGCTTGATGTTGTGTGGGAGGCCCCCTGCCATGTTGGAATTAGGTCCAGGAACCAAAAGATTAGATCACACCACTATGGATAGATATAAATCCATGTTAAACTTATTTGAATATATTTTTAATTTTAAATATTTTGCATAGAAAAGAACACTGAAAAATAAATTTAAAAACTCATGTATCCACCACCAGTTAAAAAATAATGTAGTATAGATATAATTAAAGCTTACATTACTTCTCACCCTGAACTACTTACTTATCTGTGAGCTTTTGTTTTTTTGTTTTATTGTTCTGTTTTGTTTTGCATTTCTCTCTGGGATTACGGATGACTACTTACCACTATTAGTCATGGTCCTCCACCAGGGAGCAATTTTGTAACTATCAGACCAAAAACCTGACATACTTACTATACAACAGAAGCCTATTGTATGAATGTTCAACAGACTTCAAAGGCAGTTAGATTATTATAAAGTAATCCTTAAGATTTATCAATACATAGTTAATGGTATATATTTAATATGAAAGTAAAATTTATTATGCTATTATGTAGTTTTATGAAAAAATAATGGTGGATTAAAGTTTACTTTATATCATATTTACATATTTCTGTCATATCACATTTTCTTTGAAAAGACACGCTTATTTAAGCTTTTCCCCACAGCCTTTTCCCTCTTTAATAAGTTTGCAAATGTGTCACATCTGGCGATGGCCTTCATTCAACAGAATGTAACTGAACAAAACACACAAGTAAATCTACTGTATTTAAGTCTAAACAAGTCTATTTTTTGCTTTTGACTTACGATATTTTTGAAAATATTTTCTCTAACTGCAGTACATTTAGAATTACTACATGCCGATCTTGAGTAATATCTTCTGTACTGATGGTCACAGGTCAATTCACACAGAGGCAGGGGATGTGTCACATTAGAAAGAAAGTGAAATAACCTTACCTTTCAACAACTCTGAATGACCGCTTCTATTTCAGTTATTCCACTTCATTCCTTTAAAAAAAAAAAGAAGAAACTCTAGTAAAACTGGTCTATTATTTACTATCTATTGTGGAAGGTCAGAAGGAAGCAGTGGGAGAGGAAACTGAATTCTTTATTCAAACCATACACTATAGAATAATGATACTGGCTATGAGGCACTTCCAAAATCCTGGTGAATCTTCTGGATCTTTGCAGAGAGATCCTTCTATAATTGGTAGTCTTTTGTTGCCAGTCTGTGGTATATGTGATACCCACCTTTCACTAATGTAATTATTCCTTCAATACATTTTTTGAGCAACTTCCCTGTGTCTTGCTCCTGTGCTAGGCTCCAATCGCATTTATGGCACCCATTCTAAAGCAAGGGTTAGATGCTGCTGCCAGAGGAAGGCGTGTTTTAGTACTAATTTTACTCTTTGCATTTAATTGTACCTAAATTCATGGCTTGAATTCCAAGGTCTTATTTTTTTCTCATAAACAGGGCAAGGTTTAAAATACGAAGCTGCATATTTTGCACTTCGCTTTTAGCAACTATCTCATCAGAATCAATTTGTAACAAGTCCCAAATCCTGCCATGTCATTTCTCTCTGCTTTTCCTCAGCTTCCTGTGTTTTATTTCTGAGCTCATCCTTCAGGATATCTACTGTCCCAGCAGCTTACAAGGAATCTATTGGTGCAGTTTGCTCAAAGCTCCTGTCCTCTGTAGAACACCTCCAAGGCTAACTTGGGCAGGAACTCTGGGAGGACTCTAATGTTCAATCAACATCATAGGGCAGGAGTGGTAATTAAGGAGCTGCAACCCCTTCAGGCCATTCACAGTTGCCTCATTCCCTCTTGGTGAAACCAACTGGGAGATTTAAAGAATGATAGAGCCTATGGGCCTTGTCAGAACCAGGACTACATGTTGCTTCCCTGATGTTTGGGGAAATATCATCATAAATGAAATGATCAGGGCTAGTCCTTCATCCTTTTCAGAAGACTTACACTTTAAGGCACCCCCCCCTAATTGGAGACCTCCTAATTCTAGAAGCATACCTCTATCTATATCTTCATATCTAGCTCTAAATTTTATAGATATTTCTAGCCCTACCTCTATTCCTACCAATCTATCCATAAATATTGCCATGCATACACATGTATACAATGCATACTTAAATTTGTAAAACACATTTATTATGAGGGCAATCTATAAATAAGAGCCATATATCTCGTCTCCCATGGATGCCCTCATTGCATAGGGAGTCCAGGACTCACATCTGACTTTGCTGGTTGTAAACTACGGGATGTTGGCCAAGTCTCTTCTCCATTCTTGGCCTTGGTTCCTCGGTCAGCTGAATGAAGAAACGACTAAGTGATCACTAAGATTCCTTCCAATTCTAATCATCAGTCAATGAATTAAGGAGATTGTAGCAACTCAATAATTCTGTTCAGCAAATATGTAAAAAGGTTATTTAAGAAGAAAAATGTCTCTGAGAAAGGGAAAGGTCCACAAGGTTGAAGTAACTCTACTGTCTATACTCTATTGTCTATGGTGCCATCAATCCTGGATTCATTTTTATTTTTCAAGGGTAGAATATTTAGCCACATCATTTTCAGTGAATCTTTTCTAAAATTTTTAAATTAATTAATTTTATTTTTGGCTGCGCTGGGTCTTCGTTGCAGGCTTTCACTAGTTGCAGCGAGCAGAGGCTACTCTTCATTGTGGTGTGTGGGCTGCTCATTGTGGTAGCTTCTCTTTGTTGCAAAGCATGGGCTCTAGGCGCGTGGGCTTCAGTAGTTATGGCACGCGGGCTCAGTAGTTGTGGCTCGCGGGCTCTAAAGCATGGGCTCAGTAGTTGTGGTGCACAGGCTTAGTTGATCCACGGCATATGGGATTTTCCCAGACCAGAGCTCGAACCCATGTCCCCTGCATTGGCAGGCAGATTCTTAACCACTGCACCACCAGGGAAGTCCCAGTGAATCTTTTCTTAACTGAGGTTATTATTTAAATAAATTTTGCGTTATGTAGTCTTACCAATAGCACAGACTACAACTACCTTCTGAAGAAAACTTAAGTCCAGGTGGAAATGGACAGAGGTTAAAGGAGAAAGTATTACTAGGAAGACAACATGTGTTGAGGTGAAACTTTACTGACTGGTATAATAGTCAAGTAACCAGCAGGCAACAGAATGGACACTCAAAGGTTTTCTCTGAAAACGATTTACTGAAAAAACTGCTTACAGTGGAATAAGCAAAGGTAAGGATTAAAGTTACGCACTCACAGTATGTGTAATCAAGTGTAAAGACGACGATAGCAAGCATCATGAAGACAACATTACTACATCTAAATCTAACATTAAAGACAGCCAGGAGAGTAATGATGAGAAAAAAGCCATTCTATATTAGCTGGTAGCTTAGAACACAAACACAGCCACTATCAGATCCATAGTAAAGCAAGAAGGGAATGGCCGAGACAGGGCATAGGATTCATTACCCCATCTTCCTCTCCCTCCGCTTTCTGATAATCCTGCCAGTCCCTTCCATTTGCTACCTGCCTTCAGAGAATGACAAAGCCCAGATGATGCAGGTTATAAAAGTTAGAGCAAGTTAGAGACAGTGCCAATCATTTTTTGCCTTTCAGTGTCCATTCATATCCTTTACGTGGAAGAAGAAACTCACATCCCTCCTTACCACCAAACAGGGAAAGCACAAAGTCCCATGAACCATCGTAGTCATGAAGGGATGATGCCAATTCATTCATACTTTCAGCTGGATTTTAAGTTGTAAAGTGAGGTATCATGGATACGCTTCATATAAAATTTAAGAAAAAACTTTAAAATAAATAACAAGGACAAAAGCATAGCTGCTATAATTCTTCTTCTCTAGCAGGGCATTAGGCTGAATTAGATCATCATAGCTTCCTTTTTTCCATCATTCATTTCACTTTACCCTTACCTCTTCTAACACTCAGCAGGTTGATTTCATTATTTTTCTGTAGAGCTGTTTCTCACAGAAATAACTTCATCATTGAAGAGAATGAATCAGTACAATCATTATTAGTGAATGAATCTCTATCCTAATTATTTTTCAATAAGAACTATAGTTCTCATTAACAATTATTATTTAGGAATAAAAGTACACTGATATAACTAGATTCCAGACATAGTTCTCCATGCATCCACTGTAGAGTGGCAACCCCATATCTCATTGGTCATCAGAATCAAGTGTCCCAGCCAATAAAGTAGCCCCTTCTATGTTTGTTCATTCAGCTACTTGAAGGAACTAAAATGGTTTACATCCACCCCATATTAGGCAGGGATTCTATTCAAAGCTTAGGGCTTCTTTATCTTGATTTTATATTATTCCTATGTCTTCAATGTAAAAAATTTATATCTACTCTGCTAGGCATTTCTTCTCTAGCTCTTCTTATGAAAATATATTTCCATCTTTTATAATTATTTCCAATAGTAACTTAAAATTACATCTTAGATTCCTGATAGTATGAAGACATTACCTGAGCTTATAATATTAACAATTATTGAGCATCATTTTATGAATTAAGGAGAAGGTTTGGTCCATAGTTGACAGTGATGCCATTAAAACATGCTGGATGAATGAGTGGTATGTACGTAAAATGTGATCCTAAGCTGCAAGGGAAATTGAATATTATATAATGCTATGTGCCAGGAATATTTTTATTATTTGATTACAATTGTATTGCATAATTATATTACTTTCTTGCAAATTATTTATTATAATGTTGACATATTTTTGTTTATAAACAAAACTGAAATGCAAGACAGCAAATTAATTCTTGTGGCTTTAACATTTACAAATGGCAGATGGCAGAAGGTAGAACCTGAAGGTAGAACATCTTATTTTAAGGTTCATTTTCCGGGTAGAACAATATAAAATTGTCTATCTGCAGAAGTGTTGTTTGTTGTTTCTCTAAGTTTAGCATATAATAAAACTTTATAATTTAGGGAAAACATTATTTTAAAGATATTTTAATTCTATTTGCAAAGTGAAGAGAACTTAAGGCTAACGAACTTGAGTATTCTGTCCAACTGAGGGTCCTTTAATCACTATAATCCACATAAGGAACCTGAAATTGCCTGAGAGTAGAAGTTTAATAGTGGAGGGCTGCTCTATAAAGACTGGTAAATTTATAAATGGCAATTCAGATGTGAGCCGATAAGGGGGCCGGTAATGATTTAAAACTGTATTTTAAAACCTGTATTTATGGTAATTTAAGAATTATAGGGTTTTTTTGGAATAACTTTTATATAACCAATTATTTTGAAAATTGCAACTGAGGAAATATCATCACTGTGAACTTATTCAATTTTAAATGGAAGTTGTAAAAATTAACATTATTTGGGTGAAAAGGACAGTATATGAAATAATTCCAGCCTGCATTCAATAGGCTGTTAGGGGTAACCTGATGTTTAAAAGAATCATACTATATGAAATCCCATATGAAACAATCATACCAAACAGAGCACATTAAAACAGAGTTATGATAATGATCTACGTTTTTCAAGTGAGCTGTATTTCTTCATTCATTTTCATGGCTATCAGCAATCAAGATCTTGCAGAGTACCTGGCAGAATCACCTAGAAGGTAAATGTGGATAAATCATCAAGTCACAGATGATACACAAAAGAAAACTCAGGGGAGGTACTGCCATTTACCCCCAAATCTGGGGTACCCAGAGAATCAAGATTAGGAGTAGCTGACTGAAGTCTTACAGCTGAAAGACATGTCTCAACCAAGTGACTGATTCCACTGAACTCCTGGAGTTATTTCATAAAAAAAGAGTCTATACTACCCAGTCAAGCAGGAGGACAAAGTGTATTAAGTCCCACAGTACATTCCATGCCTTTTCTGTGTGCAGTGCTAAGGAGTAAAAAGGACGTATCTCAGCATACTTATAGTAATAATAACGATAATGGATAATTTATACTGCATGTTTTCTATGTCCCATTCACTGAATAAGCATTTATAACAATGCTAAGAAGAGAATCATTTTTATTATCACCATTTGCATACAAGGTAAAAGAGGTTTGGGGAGGTTAAATGACTTCCTAACATTATATGTGTACAAATGAGGCTTTCTTTCAATTAGAATTTTATATATATTTTTCTTTTCTAATTCTGCACAGATTATCTCATTTCTTTCTTACAATTACCCATTTTATTTTTTTTGCCATGCCGTGCTGCATGTGGGATCCTAGTTCCCTGACCACGGATCGAACCCATGCCCCCTGCAGTGGAAGTGCAGAGACTTAACCGCTGGACTGCCAGGGAAGTCCCACAACTACCCATTTTAGAGTAAAAGAAACTACGGCTCAAAGAAGATATTGGTCCTAGCATAGAAATGTAATTGCCTACTTCAGACAACTTTAATCAGTGATCTAACCTGAAATGTGTTCAAGAGGGTTCCCCATCCCTATGAACAACTGGTCTGCTTCTTCAAAGATGATGTTATCTGTTGAAATTACTCATGTTCAGAGCAGAATGCCTCTTAATCTTCATATATTGAGTGACTGATGAGCTGCACAGAGAAACTGTCTAGAATTGAGGGCCATGAATAGATTTTCATCATAAGAGCACTGCAAAATGCTCTAATTATTCATTATAGGACACTGTCCAGAAATTATTTTAGTCTATGTATTTTGGCTAATCGGCTTTAGTTAGTGTATATATTATGGTGAGCAGTATTATCATGTGACTGTTAAGAGAGTTAGTTTTATACTTTTGTATGATGAAGGCGATAGATTATGGAGTAGACTGAAATATAAATAGGATAGGATAGGATGCATTCTGTGAGCCATGGGAGAATTGGGTGGACCATACTATATATAGGTTATGGAAAGATGACTAAACTGCAGTTGTTGTAAAGAAAGTAAAATGAAAGCTAGCCTAAATACAAGTGCCCTCTCTGATACGGAAAAGGCTCCTTCTTGCAAGGATTTTCTCTTTAATCCGGCAGATTTTAATTCTACACCTTGATTACACAGGGAGTGTTCAGAAAATAGGCTTTGGGAGTCTGTGATTTCTATAAACAAATATGTCAGGGATTTGAAATAATGGACATAATTTTAGTGATGATACATTTAAAGGTGATATCATTGCAAATACAGAACCCTATCACATATGTAATATAATTTAATGTCTGAAGTGGATTTGAGAGATCAGTAATTCTACTGTATTACTCAGATGAGCAATCTAAGGCTCACATAAGGTTAAGCTGCCACTCATTGATAAAATAAGACATCTGATGCCTATTTGTATCAGTCATCAGGACACAGAACTGCTTCATAATTTCAATGGGAAAAAATAATATAAAATCATATTAAGTAGTAACAGTTCATAATTCATAAGAGATAAAAAGAACTGCAAAGATTACAGGAATAACAGATATAGGGAACAGCCACTATGTCCATGGCTGAGACAATGTCCAAAAAAGAAACAAACTTGGAAGGTGACCATCCTCAACACAAATTAAGACCTTGTTGTGTAGGCTGTGCCCTTGAATAATGGAAAGGTTTATGGAAATGCTGCAGGCTGGAGCTGGTAAGCAGGAAACCACTGACTGTGGTGCCAGAGAAACTCTTTGAGAAGCTGCGTACCAGGGTACCACTGAAATTCACTGGAAGGGATTACCACTAGATGTTCCATACACCACTGTCTGCTGAATCATGTAGGAGCTAGAAGAGAGGAGCACACCTGTACCAGTATGAGAAGCATTTTTCTCCTCCAGTGCTCATCCTGTACCCTCTAACGAAAAAGCATGATACTGTCCCAGCTGGCAAAGAAGAAGGGTTTATAGGTCCAGCTCTGGTATAAAGTAGGATGAAGGAGATTAAATTTGAACTGAAGAATTAACTGGTAACTGGCAGACCATCTCATAAGGATATTTTATGAACTAAAGATATTAAGATATTTTGAAAATTACAAGAAGAGGTATAAATATAGGATGGCATTATCAGTCTGCTGTTCAGGTGCAAAAATCTATGTAGTGAAACAATTATACTGCTTTTTGTTCAATATGGCCAGAGTGTACCAGAAATTCATTTATCCATGTGACAGTTAATTTTCTGTCAATTTGACTTGCTCAGTATCTGGTAAAGCATTATTTCTGGGTGTGTCTGTGATGGTGTTATTGGAAGAGATTACTAGCATTTGAATTAATAGCCTGAGAGCAAAGAAGATTGCCCTCACCAATGTGGGTGGTCATCATCCAATCTGTTGAGGATCTAAACAGGAAAAAAAAAAACAAACGATGAAAGAAGGATACATTTAATCTTTGTTTGACTGGTATTTTCTCCCGCTCTCGGACACTGATGCTTTCAGTTCTCTGGCCTTTGGACTCTGACCGGGACTTAACATCGTCAACTCCCCAGTTCTCAGGCCTTCATTTTTGGACAGAAACTGTACCACCAGCTTTCCTGGGCCTCCAGCTTACAGATGGCAGACCATGGGACTTCTCAGCCTTCATAATTAAATAAGCTAATCCCTCATAATAAATTTCTTTCTGTGTATTTATACATGTCCTATTGATTCTATGTCTCTGAAAAACTCTAATATAAATGCTTTTATTTTTATTTATGTTTATTCATCCTTTCATTCATTTATGTATCAACAAATATTTATTTACGAAGTATGTGAGGTTTTTTTTTTTTTGGCCATGCCACGCAGCATGTGGGATCTTAGTTCCCCAACCAGGGTTCGAACCTGTGCCCCCTGCAGTGAAAGTGCGGAGTCTTAACCACTGGACTGCCAGGGAAGTCCCCAATTATGTGAAATTTATTGTCATTGATTAACCAATACATTTATTAATCCTTTAATTTAGTAAATATCTCAACTCCAACTATTTGCAAGGCATTCTTGCAAGTTCTGAGTACTGAGTGCTCACTGATGAACAAAATTGATATTTTTAAAATCTGGCCTTCATGGCCACAAGGAGCTGGTTTCTGACAGAGGGTGGAGATGGAAGAAATAAGATAAATAAATAACCCTACAAAATATTGATTGGCGCTAAGTGACAGAGAAAATTAAGCAGAGACAGGATAGCAATTCCAGGGGATTTTGCAATTTTAAATTCAGTAGTCAGGGAAATCCTCACTGAGAAAGTGACATTTGTGTAATAAATTAAAGAAGGTTAAGAGAGAAAGCCTGGATATATTTATAGGAAAAATAATATAGGAACCCAGGAGAGGAGTCTATCTAGTGTATTTGCAGAAAACCAAGGAGTCCATCATGGCAGGGTGGGTAGAGAGACAGTGGTAGTATATGAAACCAGAGAGATCTTGGAGCATTAGATCATAGAGGGCTATATAAGACATTATTACGGCATTATTAATTTGCTCTGGGTGAACCATGAGAATGTTTTGAGCAGAGAGTGACATGACTGACATATTCTAAAGCAGCTACTTCATACATTGTGTTGAGAAAAGACTATCAGGGAACCCAAATAGAAATGGAGAGAACAGTTAGGAGATAATTACAATAAGCCAGGTAATATATGATAGATAATTGGACTATGTCAGCAATTATCCTTAAGAGATCCTTAACAAGTTTGTTTGTTTGGTTAAACATTATTTATCTTGAAATCTTGTTATGGACTGAATGCTTGTGTCTAACCCAAATTCATATGTTGAAATTATAACAACCAATGTATTAGGAGGTGGACCCATTGGGAGGTAAATATGGCATGAGGGCGGAAACCTTCTAAGAAGAAAAAGGAGAGTTTGCTTTCTCTTTCTCTCTCTCTCTCTTTCTCTCTCTCTGACATGTGAGGATACAGAAAGCAGCTATTTACAAGCTAGGAAGCAGTCCTCAACAGACACTGGATCTGATACCCTCTTGATATTAGACTTCTCAGCCTCCAGAACTGTGAAAAATAAATGTTTGTTGTTAAGTCACTCAGTCTATAGTAATTTGTTATAGCAGTCTGAACTGACTATAACAACTCTAAATCAAGATTTGAGGTGTTATCATCAGATAATTATGGTCATTTATTCTGCTAAGTAACCATTCAACATCTATCCAAAGAATTGTTGCTTTCAAAGAAGTAAATTTTATAGTGAATAAGTGTCATTCTTCATAAGTGTTTTAAAACTATTTTTTGTAGATAATGACTTAAGAATCCAGAAGCATTCTTAGAATACTAAATTCTAAATTTTATCTAATTCAAGGCTGTATTTTATATCGGAACACTGTTACATGTGATACTCATCACACATTAGCTTATACAGAAAAGAGAATGGGTATATGTAATAAAAGATTCCAAGGGGAAAACCAGCTTCAGGCACTGCTAAATTAAGAGTCCCAATGGTATCCAGAGGATATTTTTATTTGTATCCTTTCATTCATGCTTCTCTTCATTGTTTTCCTCTTTATTGACTTTATTCTCAGGCGTACTCACCCAGAGTGTGGCAAGGATGTGCACTATTTCTAAACTTATTTCTCATGACCTTTATAACCTCAGTAAAAAGTGAAAACTTATCTCAACAGTTCTAGCAAAATTTCCAGCATCATTTTGGGTTAGCCTAATTTGGACCCCAGTAACTACTGAATGAGTAATTGGGACAAATGAGATGTAATCCTTATTGGACAGATATGGCTCATCTTCAGCATCAAACAATTGAGATTCAGTTTCATCAAAACCAAATTAACTGAGAATTGGGGAGTAGATCCTCCAAAATAATGCTGATTATGTGGTAAACTGATATAAATCATAGAAGTCTTAATTTTATATACAGAAAGACAAAAGAATTTCAGATCACAAAGTGAGTTTACTGAGAGAAGCTGGCTCACTTCATTATATCCAAGGCACTTACCTTTCCATTATCCCAAGCTGTCTGTGCTACAGACTTTTAAACATCTAATACCACAACAAAACATTATTCTTTGTTTGGGAACTGTGATAGTGCTTTTAAAGCAATTAAAATTCACCCAAAGCCAAAATAATTGAATAAGGTTTATGCTCAACCTAAATAACACATAAGGTAGTGAAAAAAAAGAGTTCCTTTAATTTAATGAAAATATATTTTTATATTTTAAAAAACTTTTGAAAGACATTTCAAAAACATTGGCTAGACAGAAAGTATGCATATAATTTGGTATATTTAACTAAAGTATGTAAATATTTTTATAATCATACTCATTAATTATAAACATAATCATGCCCTCAAATAACCTTAATCTAATGTACATACACATCTAATTTTGCCATCAAAGATAAAATAAGTGAATGTTACGGAGTTAAAATACAAAGGATTTCTTTTTTGTAAAGAGATATTTTATATTGGAATGATTGAGTGTCCCCAAATCTAATAGAGATAATGTTTTAAAAATTGTATAAAGACCCACCTATGTATACTTATAGAAAAAGCTTAAATAAAATGTTATCAAATAGTGCATTGGTCATCATTGGCAATATAAAATAAAATACAAGTATTTTAAAAGACGTAAAGGAATGGAAAAGCAAATCATGTTCCTGGAGGAGATGGTTAAATACTGATGTTTATGAATTTCTTCAGCTTCCTTAATCAACTTAGAACAATATAAGTCCAATCACAATCAGACATTTTAATTGACTAACAAAAAATTACAATATAAAATAGAAACTACAGTGACAGAAAGTCAGAAAATATGAAAACAAACATACGAAAATGTTTAAAATCGAAGACTAGCCACGGTATAATTTTTAGTTAAATAATAAAGGAGAAATAACAAAAATATTTTCAAATGACACAAAAAGAGAAATGTAGTGTATGGATTAGAACAGAAATACTCAAAATACCCAAATTTATATGTGAAATTAATAAATAGATTCAAAGAGAAATAAGAACATGATATTTACTAATTATATTGTATAACTAGGTAACCTGAGGAAAGTCATTTTAGAGCTACACTTTATGCATATGTCAAAAGAAGATTCAGGTAGGTTAGAAAATAATACTTTTTAAAGATAGGTAGAAAGATATTCTACTACAAAATTTTAAAAAATTGTAATGTTCTTGAACACTAGCACTAATTAATGCTTTCAGGAAGAACTATTCCATGGAGAAATGTTTTGGAAACACTATCTACTATAACTCTTAAAGAGATTCACAGCACATGGTAACATATTAAAGAACTGGAGTATGCAAATAAAATGAATGTTTGACTTTAACATATTTATTTACGGTATATTTTCCTTTAATATTTACTGGATCTAGTAGGGGAGATTATTGAAAAGATTGAAATGACATTTAACAATAAACTCCATGGAGAGAAGGACCATGCCTTTTTGTTCCATATAGATATTTAGAACATAGCTCAGTTGATAGTTTTTTAATAAATCAAAATGAATGAATCAAAAGTAACTAATTATTAAATGATTAACAAAAGAAGTGAAAATAAGATTTTTTTTTTCATTTAAAATGACAAGCATGTTAATGTTAATATAATTACAGGTTTATTCCTTTTCAGGATAAAAAATACAACAAAGCTTGCAACAGACAAATAAAAATTAAGGACATGAACAGACAATTTACACAGATGTAAAAAGAAAGATAAACATATATGAAGCAATATTCACCAAAACTGAGAATTAAAATATGCAAAGCATTAAATAATGAAGCACTATTTTCCATATATTACTTCAAAAATATGAAATAATGGTTATTAATAATGAGATCAGAGTGAATTTGGTACATTCAAACATGACATATAACCTTGTAAAATATATTGTTTAGACATCAGTATGCTAGCATATATAAATATATGCATATTTATTATTTGTATAATATACCCTAAAGGGTGTCTCATAATAAGATAATGCAGAAGGAGAAAAATATTCATTAAGATGCTTATACTGGACATTTTTTTTTAACTCACTGGTTCTTGGTTAGAGTTTATTTCCAGAATTAACTTTGGAGAAATAAACCTAAATATTCCTTATGATTCAGGTAAAGCAATCTATCATGAAAAGTTCTTTCTGCCCTAACTCACTAATTAGGTGGGTACCTAATCCAGACCAGTTTATAAGAACCTTTACCCCTGTGGTCTCAGTAATCATTGAGGATGGATATGTGACCTCAACAGATGGGAGTCATCCTTAATTTTTAATACACAGGGTTCAAGAGAGAAACAGCCTTTCTCTTTACTACAGTTATGAGCTACAAATACATTCTGAAGTTGCTGACATCTATCTTTTCTGGGCTCAAGGAGGAAACTGACTGTATAACTTTAATCAATGCCTAGAGGAAAGGAGGCTTTAAAAGCCCCATATCACTTGAGCTCCTAGATCTAGCAAATGATTTGGCCAGTTGGTGTCATCCAGCTACCTCAGCACTGGAATACTGGGCAAACCCCCAGAGTGACCAGAGTGGCAGAGATGGAAACCGCATATAGGCTCAGATAGCATGGAATCCTTCTTAGCAAGGCCAATTTAACTACTCCTGCTTCTGAATAATAAATCTACCAGTAATAGTGACCAATCCCCAAGTCTCCAATATGGTACTGTTTCTTGAAGAAACCAGCTAGCTGCTTGATGGCAAATCAGTTACACTGTGCTCTCTCCATCTTGGAAAGACAAGGAATTCTATCTCAGAGGAAAGATACCTATTCCCAATACAGACTTGCCTTTCCTGGCTGAACGGTCTCAGCCAACATCATTATTCAAGTGTTTATGGAGTACATGATCCACAGGTATGGAATGTCACACAATATAAAATTTCACCAGCAAAAGAGGTACAGAAGTGAGTCCATAATCATAGTCTCACAGAGTGTTCAAATGGCCTTCTAAAGGCACAGCTGAAATAGCAGCTCAGAGGAATAGTTTGTGAGTATAGGATTCTATCCTGTAGGATGCAAAATATAAACTAAATCAGAAACCTATATATGGCACTATGTCCACAACAGGAAGAACACAGAAGGCCAGACACAAAGGGGTAGAAGAGTGTCTGGCACCACTTACCATGATTTCCAATGAGTCACTGAGGTATGTTTTGCTTTCTGTCCCTGCAACTCTAGGGTTTGCAGGATTAAAGGTCCTGGTTCCAAAGGGAAAATACTTTTGCTAGGGAGCACAGCAAAGATTCCTTAAAACAGGAATCTATGGTTACTACTTGGGCAATTTAGATTCTTTTGGTCAGTGAACCAGCATGCAAGAAGAGCAGCCACCATCTTTGCATGGGTAATTGACATGGATGAGAAAAGAAATTTGGGCTACTATTACATAGTAGGGTCAGAGAAGATGATATGTAGAACACAGGTTATCTACTTGGGTACTTCTTGGTAATCCCTTGTCCAACTGGGACTATGAATGGTAGGTATAACAATCTGGCCTGAGAAAAGTATGGTTAACAGGGCCTCAGACTCTTCCAGAATGAGGATTTGGGCCACAACACCAAGCAATCCATTGGAACCAGCTGACAACTCAATGGCAAGAGAAATTAAGAATAGAAAACAGAAGAAGAGAATGGGTACGAATTATGGCCCAGAAAGCAACTTCAGTGAGGGGCCTATAGGTTAGCCCACTACTTTCTGTCTTAGTGTAGAACACAGGTCATCTACTTGGGTACTTGGTAATCCCTTGTCCAACTGGGACTATGAATGGTAGGTATAACAATCTGGCCTGAGAAAAGTATGGTTAACAGGGCCTCAGACTCTTCCAGAATGAGGATTTGGGCCACAACACCAAGCAATCCATTGGAACCA
Organism: Neophocaena asiaeorientalis asiaeorientalis; assembly: GCF_003031525.2. NCBI lineage: Eukaryota > Metazoa > Chordata > Mammalia > Artiodactyla > Phocoenidae > Neophocaena > Neophocaena asiaeorientalis. The sequence goes on from NW_020175186.1 coordinate 6,110,993, forward strand.
GCTGACAACTCAATGGCAAGAGAAATTAAGAATAGAAAACAGAAGAAGAGAATGGGTACGAATTATGGCCCAGAAAGCAACTTCAGTGAGGGGCCTATAGGTTAGCCCACTACTTTCTGTCTTCTAAATATCTCCTCAGGAAGAAAGACCCAGAAAACTCTGTAAGAGCTGAGTCCTGAACACTAATAGACAAGTTGATTCATGTAGCATAAAGGATAAGCTGTAACATTCAAGGTCATCTGCTATTTTTATATCCCTTAAAGAAAAAATCTGTGATATTACAAGAGTACAGTTAGTTGACAGCGTCCAGATGGAAGTGCATTCTGTATCCATTGCCATTTTCAAACCACTGCCGTGGTCATGCCAGGCAGCCTGAGTCAATGACTGAGAATGGCCTGTCCATTTCTGTGTCCTGCATGACTTCTCTAAGGCATTCCTTGTTCTGGACATCCGTGTTGAATTGATCAAGACATTGCAGATTAGCATTAACATGAAGGATCTCCCTGCCCATTCCCGATTTCTCTTCCCTTTCTTTTCACAGATCTCAAACCTGCATCATACTTTGAAGGCTTTCTTTGTTCAATTCTGCTCTCTCACTTCTGTCTTTCATAGAAATCACTCACCAAAAACTTTTTGCACTCCTAACTTGGTCTCAGTGTCTAAGTTCTAGTGACCCAACTGACAGAAAAGGACTTTTAAATGAAGAAAGAAACTAATGATTCAAGAAAGACAGAGGATAACTGCTGCAGAAATGCCCTGTGAGTAAAAGAAGAAACAATAAGACCCAGTGTTTACTTAGGTTAAAAAAAAGGTACAATGGTAACAGGAGGACAATTGTAATAGCAGAGGTAATTATAACAGAAATAAATTACGATGCAGAAACCAGATGGAATAATATGAAATCAATAAATTTTTAAATGAAATTTATAATCTCAAACTAAAATACGAAAAGAGAAAACATGTATAACTTTGCTTAAAACCATGTTCAACGTGCATGTACATGAACAAAGAAGGTAAAGAAAACTAAAAACATGCCTATTTTATTCTGTCTGGAAGATAATTACATGAATTAATTTCCCCCAATTAATTTGCATCATATGTTACTTCTCTGTAATTACTCTCCAGAGAGCTCTTCATCAGCTGTTTTAAGAATGAATGGCTGTGGGCATAACAATTATACAGTCTATGGTGAGCCAGAGGACTACACATCAGATAGTATTTTGAGGTCACGCTAGCTAGTAGGAGATACAGACAAATGACAGTCTGTATCTCAGATACAGGCAATGACAGTGCAGTGCTAAATGTCTTGTGAAATATTTAAAAACATATAAAAATACAGTAATGTAACAGACAATGACAAGATAATTGTCAAACGTTAACATTGGCCATATTTGTTTAGGAACAGACTAAAGAGACACAACAATGACAACCATTTGTGGTACTTTCATAACACGGAACTGACCACTTACTGAGAGCTAGCTGCTGTGTTATGCATGGGGACACAGTAGACAATAGAAGATAGATAATTCTTCTTTCATGGATATGAAATTCAATTTGGATCTGTCCAGATCTCACCATTTCCATAGCTGTTACTCAAGCAAAGCCACAATCTCATGTAGATGTTGATAACTTCCTACACTGTCCTCCTACCCCAAGACTTTAATATAATCTATTAACTCTAGCCAGTATACTCTTCTCCATCTAACCTGTATCTCTTACCTTAAATTTCACTTCCTTTGGAAAGAATTCCGATTCCAGACAGATTAGTCATCCTCATTATTTTAAGGCTACGTGTATTTTTCAGAGCATTTACCACAGTTATAATGAACTAGCTGATGACTTGAATGAGGATCTAATGTTTACATTTCCCCTCACCTGACAACCCTAAGAAATGACAACTGTCTCTTTCCTGTTCTCTGCTCTATCCCACATGCACAACACAACAGGCAATTCTTAGTAAGTTCTGGAATCAAGGTGATAAAAGAATCACAAACAGCTGCCATATTGCTTTTGATTCTGAAATACAATTAACCTTCACCTTCTCCTTTCTAACCCCTACTTCGATACAAATGCTTAGGTAAAAGTTCCCTTTTATGTATAAAGGAATAAATAGGGTGATCCTTTGAGAACAGTCCCTGGTTTAAAACAAACAGACACATTCCCAGAGTGCTTAGTAAATGCACTAGTTGAAATATTTTCTTCTATGAATGCAATATAAAATGTTAATAGAGACTATGGGTGAATGTCTTCATTAGAGGTGGAAGATAATACAAAAGCTTACGAATAGATGCAGGACAAACACTGTGTACTTCAAATTTCTTGGGGATGAATTTCTAAGGTAAAATGCATATACTCTGAATAATACTGTTAAAATTCTATTCATCTTAATCCACAGAGCTCTGATTTTTTTACATTTGTCTGCTGCTATTATTGTTTTAGAATCTACGGGTTTATACTAACCTTTCAGGCCATACCCGAGGGGCAAAGGGAAGAGCTGAATAAATTTACATAAATGCAATTGATTTCTGGTAGAAGAAAACATCTGCTTGTTCGCAAAGATATTTCTGGCATTTAACAAACGGCAAAGGCTGGCAATAGCTCAGGACAAAGAAGCTAGCTAATTCACTTGATTTTAACTTCCATTTCACTACTAGAAAGAATGGGAAGGTCCAACATGTCACTTAATGTCACCTGTAGGAAGATCTCAGTGGATTGGTAGAAATACCTAGGTTGCTTTATTCAATTAAAAAAAATTTGGTCAACTGGCTCAAATGGCCATAAAATGCTTCACATTGTATAAATCAATTCTATTTCTTTTTTTCCTTTCTTTCTTCCTCTCGCCTTCCCACACTCATCTTCCTCTCTCTTTTTCCCTCTATCAATGAGTTTTTTTTTTTTAATTTTTATTTATTTATTTAAGTTTTGGCTGCACTGGGTCTTCGCTGTGATGCACGGGCTTCTCACTGCGGTGGCTTCTCATTGCAGAGCATGGGCCCTAGGCGCGCAGGCTTCAGTAGTTGTGGCGCATGGGCTTAGTTGCTCCGCGGCATGTGGGATCTTCCCGGACCAGGGCTCGAACCTGTGTCCCCTGCACTGTTAGGCAGATTCTTAACCACTGTGCCACCAGGGAAGTCCTCAATGAGTTTTCTTTTTCATCTCTCACAATCAATTTTCATTTTTTCCTGCTAAAATTATAATCCCCACAACTCAAATTTTCTGTAGCCTGAGAAACTAAATAGCAGGAACAGTTAAAATTATTTCTAAAATGGAGTAAGTAGGTTTTTAGTAAGTTTTTATGAACTCTCCAATTATTCAAGGGCCTCATTTTTAGTGAATGGCCTTCATAACATCTATTGATTAGTGAGAAGAAAATTTTACCACTTTCTGGATTTGATTTATATTTTAGATGACAAATGTAATTGGGAAACTGATTATTTTATGACATACATGACAAATTATATATGTAATGCACACATGTATTTCCTTGAATGGATTTTCTTAATCACACATAGACATAAAAATTATGCAATGGAGTCCATCTTTGAACAAATTAGTTCAATGTTTACTTTGATACTTTTACTCTGATTCTAATTATTTAACTAATGGCTACTAGTTCATGATAATTTTCTTCAAACTGAGGAGTCATTTACTACAACAATTAATAAACAATCAAATAGATTATCAAGAGCTAATCTATTTAATTTCACCTTAAAACACATTTTGAAAAATGATAACTTTGTACATGAAATAGTTCTCATTTAGAATTTCTGTATCTACTGTATTTCCACTTTTATACTATCAGTAGCTATAGTGATGACAAGACATAAATTCTACATTTTCTGGAGTTATTCAAGAATTGGAAGTGAAAAAAGTTATATAAAGGCGTATCTTTTATGTTAAATATACAAGGACAAGTGGGGATATGTATTTTGACAGTTGTCTACTAATAAGATGGGCATCCTAGCAACAGGAACTCTATGGACCAAGATACTCAAGTAAGAAACACAAAATTCCTATTTGGATGCAGTAAAAACATAAATTCCTGTTAAGACTTCTTATTAGTTCTACTTATGAGGACATTTTAATGAAAAACATTTGGAAGAGAGAAAAATAATTATTATTTATTGAAAGCTACACTTTATGTTTTATATACGTATTCTAATTAATAAAGTAAGTGGCTTTGCTTTACTTTGCAAATAAGAAAAATTAATTTTAAAGATTGTTATTTTCTCCAGATCTCAAAGTATTAAAAAAGAGTCCACATCTGTATGACAGTAAAATCTGTACTGTCTCATATTAGTAAGTGAGGTCTGCCATGGCTACAATAGGGAGTAGAATTTTGGAAACCCTTCTAATCCATCTTTCTCCCTACTTCAAAATGTTCTGTTTTACAACATATATCAAAGATCAGCAAACTTTTTTTAAAGCTTAATAGGGAACAATGTTAGCTTTGCAGGCCATGCACTTTCTCTTGTAACTACTCAATTCTGCCATTGTATCAATAACAAAAAAGCAACCATAGTAGTCGTATAAAATGGAACCCAGAAAGGATGGCAGCAGCTATAAAGAACAGAGGTAGGGAGACACACACGCCACACACACACATACACATAGGGGGCGCAAGAGAAGAGAGAGAGGGTAAGATATTGTTAGTATATGTCACACAATACCAGAACATACTGCCTTTGGGGTTATTATCTCCAAGACGTGTATAAAAGGAACAGAGTATATAATAAGAATTCATAATCACATAGAACAATATTGTTAGGTTTTTAAATTGTTTTTAAAATAATATATGTTTACACCTGAGGCAATCTGACAGCTCCTTGTTTTTATTCCCCCTACTCTAGAATCAGTAATCTTTGTAAAATTTGGAAAATTATTATACTCTCCTAGCACAGTTAGTCCATAAGTTGGTATGCCTGAAAAGAGCTCAAATTTTTAATGGAAGACATATTTTAATGTGTACTTATCAACTCTAAACTTTCATTAAACCTTGCTAATACCGTTATCTTAAAAACAAAACAAAACAAAAAACCCAGAAACACCTCTCAACCCACACCTCTCTCCATATGACAAAGCCTGCATAATCATAGTAAAGCCAAGAGGTCACACCTGCTAAGAAGCAGGTATTTGAACACTTTTCCATTCCTATCATCCTGCTCAGTGAGTGACCACTGGACTCTCATATCCTCAGTGTGTTTTTGCAGGGTCTCTTCCCATTGACAATGATGGAATCACAGAATTCTTTATAAGACTATAAGCATTAGGAATTTCAACAGAAGACAGAAAATAGAACTCAAAACTGTTTCTGAAAACAATGCAGGAAAGCCAAATTCTGTGGAAGGGATTAAAAGGGCATATAAAATCTGAGGGTGTTTTAACCTGAGCTTTGAGACCCTTGAACGGAAGAACTTGGGCTTCTATTGAAGAATGTTGAGAAATAAGTAAGATTTCCACGTATCTGGAATACTTGGCTCCTAGCCAATCAAAATTAAAACAGATTAAAGAATCTAGGAATAAAATTATCTATTTTTTCATTGCAATCTCAACTCAGTTCCCAACTAGAATTTCTATTGGCCTTTACAAGTCAATCTCATATTTATCTGATAAAAGCAGCCATAAAAATTTGCAGTGCATGTGGATACAGATAAGATAGGTACGATTTTGCACTAAAAGATATTTTAATACAAGCCTAAAGTAAAACACTGAGATACTGATATAGCAATAATAATAATAGGATAATATAGGAATTGGGAGAGCTATAATGATGCTATTTTGAGCAAAATGAATTTATTAAATGTTAACGGTGAATATTTCTCTCTCTAACACAATAACATCTTTAAAAGGGTACAGAACCCCTTTAAAATAAAGCTGATGTTTAAATTTGTCTTTTTTTTCCTTTCCAATAGACATATGAGAAATGAATCTAAATGAATCTAAATACCCTCGAACAATTTCTGTAGAAATATCCTAATTTCAGGTATTCTTTCTTTCCTCCCTCCCTCCCTCCCTTCCTTCCCTCCTTCCCCTCTCCCTATCCCTCTCCCTCTTACATGCTGGACTCCACAATGAGCATCTGGTTCCAGCTTCCCCCCATCTCTACAGTCTGCCTCCATATTCTCCTGGAACTCATTTTCCTATCACACCCCATCTCCAAATACACTGCTGTCACATAAGCATTGTGTATTAAAGACATGCTCAATAAAACAATATACATGTTTGAAGTATATACACACATACATGCATACACACGTGTGTGTATATACATACACATATGTATATAACTATATAAAACTACATATCCTGCTTTAGTCTTATACAGTAGGATCAACTAATATATGTCTCAATGGTACCAAATCACGACAACCCCATCCACCTTGGTTGAGTTCTGTGGAAATTTTACTTTCCCAACTGTTCAAAAATTAAATTTCTTCAACTATGAATCTGTTTTTGATAGACCATTTTGGGCCTCTGAAACGTGGACCTGTACCAAGATTAGTCTTCTAAAGAGGTTTTGTAACTGTCTCCTTTTAAAGCAGACAGGAAGATAGAAACTATTTATAGGAATTGATTTTTCAATGATTGGCATCTAAATGCAAAGTAAATAGTTTCATTTTCTCCCAATATGGTAAATAAAATCTGTCAACTTAAGTTCCCCTAAACTGACTGTCCCTTTTATCATCCTAAAAGAATGGTTTCCATTAATCAGAGCACAAAGCTTGAAGCCTAGCTCCTTGAACCAATTTATAATGATTTTCTACATAATCTGTAACAAATCTATTAAATCATGTACTCATACTTACTAATGATTAGTAGACACATTGGAAACAAATACTAAGAATTAGAACATTTCTTAGTACTTTCATTATTTTCCTTTCAGCCTTCTCAAACTGATGGGTGCAGATTCTTTCTTTGACTTAGTGGAGTTCTTAGCCTGATGCTAGTACTAGGAGCTAAAATTTGAACTATACTAATGACATTTTTATTCTAATTTGAAGCTACAAGGCTTCAAATTAGAGTATAAAGAGGAGGGGAGAATAATTGGTTGTTTTATCTGCTTTGTGACAGGTTTTGAAAATTATGTGAAAATCTTAACTTTTTTCCCTTTGATAGCCCCCATCCAATGCCAAAACAAGTAACTAGAATCAATCATGTAGCAGTGAAACCATCACTACCTTCTTTGAATGGAACTTTGTTAATGTAGCAGAAAATGCATTGCATTTTAGAGAAAATATTTAATTATGGGAAAACTACATATGGTTTATAATCCATGTGCTAATGCAGATAAAGTGCTTAGACATTTCTGATCAGAGATTTATATAATTCAGTCACCATGCTTCCGCTTAGAGTCAGTGACTCAAGTTTTAACAGCCCTCCCTTTACAGCGAGACCATAGAAAGTATAAAATAAGAACAAAAGGCTCTGGAAGTTGAATGTTTTTGCCTGCCACATGGAATTTGCCAAAATTCATTTGACATTTAAGCATGATCCAAATATAAAGGCCTCAATTAAGAGTTCTACTTCAAACATACTAAATGAAGCCAAGGAACAGTTATACAAAATGAAGTGATACCTCTAAGGGAACCAGAAAACAGTTTCTGATCATCATTTGCTGTCAAAAACCTCAATATAAGAGACAGAAATAATATATGGTGAGGAGAAATGTATGTCCCAGATGTCCTCCTCTTAGTCAAGATAATCTCACTTTCTCTGACTTTTGTGAACGTTTGCCTATTTCTCTTGCCAAAGTGGAAAGGATTATAGAAATTCCCTAACCGACAGAACAATCGTGTTCCTCATATGCCCAACAGGATTTAATAAGGTATCAGGGATGAAAGGATTCTTAGATCACTAATGCATTCTGCTATACTGTGCATGTAATCCTTCCACAAAATTGCTGCTCAGAGAGGGGTCTGGGGAGCAGCAGCAATCTGCATTACCTGGGACTTCTTAGAAATGCAGACTCTTACGCCTACCCTGGATCTACCGATTCAGACATTACAGTTTTAACAAGGTCCCCAGATGGTTGGTATGTGTATTAAAGTTTGAGAAGCACCACTGCTCTCTCTATAGCATGACCTCCAAATATTCATCAAGGCCTCCTTGAACATCTCCAGTTACTAGGAGATCACTCTCTGGGGTAGCTTTTTCAGTGTTAAACAGTTCCCAAAGTAACGAAGTTATCTCTTACCTTTATTAAGGCAGAGACATGCTTCTCTGTTACTTCGACCTAATTAGTCAAAAATCTTCCCTTTTTTTTTTTTTTTTTTTTTTTTTTTTTTTTTTGTCTATATTTTAAAAATTTTTTTTTTTTTTTTTTTTTTTTTTTTTTTTTTGGTACGTGGGCCTCTCGCTGTTGTGGCCTCTCCCATTCTGGAGCACAGGCTCCGGACGCACAGGCTCAGCGGCCATGGCTCATGGGCCCAGCCGCTCCGCGGCACGTGGGATCCTCCCGGACCGGGGCACGAACCCGCGTCCCCTGCATCGGCAGGCGGACTCTCAACCACTGCGCCACCAGGGAAGCCTTTTTTTTTTTTTTTTAATTTCAGGAAAGTCTTTTAAATAATTGCAAATAGGACTAGATCTTTATTCTTATCTTCAATTATTTTAACAATTCCTCAAATGCCGTATTTGATCTCTCTTAACATGTTGGAAGCTCTATTCTAAAATCCACAATGTTTATTTCTACAAAGCATGATTTCCAATATTGAATACAACATTTTAGGTGTAGCTTGACCAATGCAGAGATGAGGATTATCTCCTCACTTATACTACATATTCTACCTCCATTAATACAGCCTAACAATTGCATATGGAGAAGGAAGGAGGAGGATAGCATCATCTTGTAAACTCATACTGATTTTATGGATTCTTAGCATCCCAGTTATTTTTTACTTAAAGGGCTTGGTCTCTCTCCATATCATCCATGTCAAATTGATTCCTTTATCCAAAGGTGAGATTGTAAGAAGATGGACATTCAAAGACATTGATGGTTGCCTGCCTTCTTACCTAAAGAGACTACTGTTAACTGAAATTCTTCCTTTTATTTCTTCAAAATTATTAGACTCAGTACATCAACTGATTCAACTGAGATGACTTAGACAATGATCTTTGCATGTTATAAATTTATTATTTCTTCCAGGTTAATGTTCTTTGAAGAGGATATATTATGCCAATATTCTTCATACCTAAGAGATCAAGATTATGATATATTTTTCTTTATAACAGTTCTTTAAATGTATGTTTAAATACGCTGGGGTTTTATGGGTTAAAATGTATTTTTCATAATGGCTGATTTATAAACACCTTTAGTAAATAAATATGATTGAAAAATATGCACTGTGATTTCCAAACAAATACCTGGTTTTAATAAAGGACTCTCTGAGGAACTGGTGTGGTATACAGAATGACCTCCCAAAGACACCCAAGACCTAATCCCTGTGACCTATAAATATGTTTTGTTATGTGGCAAAAGAGAGCTTGAAGATATAATTAAGGTTACGAATCTTAAAAAGGGAGGTTATTCTGGATTATTTGGGTGCATCCAACCTAATCCCATGAGCCCTTGTGAACAGACTGTTCTCTTGCTGGAGGCAGAAGACGTGAGGCAGAAGGAGAGGTCAAAGAGATTCAAAGGGAGAGAACTCAGTGCACTGAGGCTGCCTTGGAAATGAAGAAGGAAACATGATGAGGAATACAGGTGGCCAAAGAGTTAAGAGAGTCTACCTGGAAACAGCCAGAAAGCAAACAGGGATCTCTGCATGGAACTGAATTCTATCAACCACCTAAAAGGAATGCTACCCTGCTGCCTCCTTGATTTCACTCCTGTAAAACATCTTATGACAGAGCCCCAAGCTGTGTCGTGCTATACCTGGACTTCTGACCTACAGAAGTGTGAGATAATACATGGATATTGTTTGAAACCACTAAGTTTTTGATCATCTGTTACAGCAGCAATAATCAATACCACCGGGTTCAGGGCTTCAGTGGCTGTGTGCTCTCATTCCTAAAACAATGATAGACATTGCTAATCTGTCAAAGCACACTTTCTTTATCAGCTCTGACCCAGCCTTAAAATCCTTCATAATAAGGAAGCCATCAGAAAACTTTCAGAGAAGAAACTTCAGCTGGAATTATCCAAGCTTTGGCTGATACTTGATGAGTACCTCTGGTATAGAATGGATTCTCTATAATTATTTTTTGAATTGTTTTCTTCAACTTTATTTTCACAGCAAGGAATAAACGAGAGGGAGGAGGAAGAGAGAAGGAATTTTAAAATATGCGTGTTGAGGAGTAGCACTGAGTCTTACTTCGTATGTGATCTTAAATGAATTCTAAACCTTTCTGGCCTTAACATTTTCTTATCTGTAAAAGGAGGGGTAAGATCTCAATAGTTTAAAATATGGGTTTCTTTTTTTTCTTTCTTCAAAGGAAACCTTATGTGGGAGTCTACTCTGTAAAGAGGGAAGTGCTAATCTTCTTGGGTTGGAGGTGGAGAACTCCAGCCTCAGGTGCTGGCCTCTCCTCACTAACGCTGACTCTATCCACCAACAGAGGACACTGAGGTATTTGCCTGGATCCCTAGACCTCTGAAGAACATGGCTGCAACCACTGGATGACAAATTGTTTCACATATCTTTCATCTCCAATGTTCTATGTTTTGAAAAAATAGACATAGAGAAAAATGATGAAGATAAAAATGAAAATGCAACCCTTCCAGCTCAATGAACCTCATGCTCCATTTACCATCAGACACACTGCTGCCTATCACAGGCACACACTTGTGCATAAATGCACATATTCGGCATGTTTCATTGACTATAAGAACTAAAAGTTACTTTCTCTTCCTTTCTGTAGACCTGTAGGCTTATTTGTCCAGTGGGGTTTGTCTAATGACAATGCCAGAGGTACAGTGGTTCATTCCTTATCTAATAACTTATTTCTTATTCATATAAAATATGAGAAAATTCTCTACTTATCTGGTACCAAATATGTACTTTAAAATTAAATGTGATTTTTTTCTCTAAAGTACAGATACAAATATAAATTAGCAATATAAAGTATTAACATTAGGAATACACCATTAGAAACTCAGGTAATTCTATATTTAGTTATTTTAAGTATTATCAGAGACAAATCATCTTGGTTGTGTTATAGATTCAAGATTAAATACTACATTGATACCAAGTATGCCTTAACTCTGTATAGCATCTTCACCTTTTTGACATATAACTTACTGATTTTCAAATTTTTCAAAAATACGGTAAGCTCTTTTTTAAATTTATTTTTATTGAAGTAACATTGGTTTATATGTTTCATGTGTAAATTATAGTTCTACTTCTGTATACCCTATAATGTGATCGCCAACAAAAATTTAGTTTCCATCCATCAATATACAGTTGATCCTCTTTACGCATTTCACTCTCCCTGCTGTCTCACCCCCTCTTGTAACCACTACTCTGTTCTCTGTACCTATGTGTTTATTCTTGTTTGGTTTGTTCATTTATTTTTTTATATTCCACATATGATTGAAATCACATGGTTTCATACATTTGTCTTTCTCTGACCAATTTGACTTAGCATAATACCCTCAAGATCCATCCATGTTGTTGCAAATGGCAAGATTTCATCTTTTCTATGGCTGTGTAGTGTTACATGTGTATATACTATAAATATCTTCTTTATTTATTCATCCATTGATGGGCAGTAAGGTTATTTCCATATTTTGGCTATTGTAAATAATGCTGAAAGAAACATAGGAGTACACATATCTTTTCAAATTAATGTTTTTGTATTCTTTGGATAAATACCCAGAAGTGGGATAGCTGGATCATATGGTAGCTCTATTTCTAATTTTTTGAGGAATCTCCATACTGTTTTCCATAGAGGCTGCACAGATTTACATTCCCATTAACAGTGTATGAGTGTTTTCTTTTCTCCACATTCTCACTAACATTTATTTCCTGTATTTTTGATAACAGCCATTCTAACAGATATAATATTCATGTGGTTTTGATTTGTACTTCCCCCATGATTAGTGATGATGAACATCTTTTCATGTGCCTGCTATCCATCTGTATGTCTTCTTTGTAAAACTGTTCAACTTCTTTGCACATTTTTTAATTGGGTTTTTGTTGTTGTTGTTGTTGGATTATATGAGTTCTTTATATATTTTGGATATTAACTCCTTATTGGATATATGATTCACAAATATCTTCTCCCATTCAGTAGGTTGTCTTTTCATATGGTTGATGGGTTTCTTTGCTGTGCAGGAGGTTTTTATTTTGATGAAGTTCCACTTGTTTATTTTTTCTTTTGTTTCCCTTGCCTGAAAAAACAAATCTAGAAAGATATTGCTAAGGCTAATGTCAAAGACCATACTGCCTATGTTTTCTTCCAGGAATTTTTTGGTTTCAGGTCTTAGATTCAAACCTTTAATCTATTTTGAGTTGATTTTTATGTATGGTATGAGATAGTGGTCTAGTTTCATTTTTTTGCACATGACTGTTGAGTTTTCCCAATACTATTTATTGAAGAGACTGTCCTTTCTCCGCTGTATGATCTTTGTTTCTTTGTCATAAATTAATTATCCACATATGTGCAGGTTTATTTCTTAGCTGTTGATGCTGTTCAGTTGATCTATGTATCTATTTTTCTGCCAATACCATACTTTTTTGAATACTACAGCTTTGTAATATAGTTTGAAATCAGGGAGTGTGATACCATCAGCTTTGTTCTTTTTTCTCAAGATTTCTTTGGTTATTCAGGGTCTTTCATGGTTCCATATAAATTTTAGAATGTTTTGTTCCATTTATGTGAAAAAATATGCTTTGGATTTTGATAGGGACTGCACTGACTCTGTAGGTTGCTTTAGGTAATATGGACTTTTTAACAATGTTAATTCTTCCAATCCATGAGTACTGGATATCTTTCCACTTATTTGTTTCTTCTTCAATTTCTTTCAACAATGTTTTATATTTTTTAGTGTATATAGGTCTTTCACTTCCTTAGTTAAATCTAGGTATTTTATGTTATGTTATAAATGAGATTGTTTTATTAATTTCTCTTTCTTCTAATGGGTGGGCCAAAAGGTTTGTTCATTTTTTTTCCATAAGATGGCTCTAGTAGCACTTAGTTGTCTTTAACTTCATTTGAAACAACTTTGTTAGACTGTATGTGAGAGTTGTCATATCAGCGTGCATTTAAAAAAAAGGCATCAAAATTGGTGAATTTTTGTGTAGCCATTTTAATATTGAAGATGGAAGACAAAAAGCAACATTTTCGGCATATTATGCTTTATTACTTCAAGAACGGTAGAAACGCAACTGAAATGCACGAAAAAGATTTGTGCAGTGTATGGAGAAGGTACTGTGACTGATCGAGCATGTCAAAAGTTGTTTGCAAAGTTTCGTGCTGGAGATTTCTCACTGGATGATGCTCCACGGTCGGATAGAAGAGCTGAAGTTGATAGCAATCAAATTGAAACAATAATTGAGAACAATCAACGTTATACTACGCGGGAGATAGCCGACATACTCAAAATACCCAAATCAAGCACTGAAAATCATTTGCACCAGCTTGGTTATGTGAATCATTCTGAGGTCTGGGTTCCACAAAAGTTAAGCCAAAAAAACCTTTCTGACCATATTTCCGCATGCAATTCTCTACTGAAATGTAATGAAAATGTTCCGTTTTTAAAACAAATTGTGACGGGTGATGAAAAGTGGACACTGTACAACAATGTGGAATGGAAGAGATCATGGGGTAAGTGAAATGAACCACCACCAACCACACCAAAGCCCAGTCTTCATCCAAAGAAGGTGATGTCAGTATGGTGGGATTGGAAGGGAGTCCTCTATTATGAGCTTCTTCCGGAAAACCAAATGATTAATTCCAAAGAGTACTGTTCCCAATTAGACCAAATGAAAGCAGCATTTGATGAAAAGCGTCCAGAATTAGTCACCAGAAAACGCATAATCTTCCATCAGGGTAATGCAAGACCGCATGTTTCTTTGAAGACCAGGCAAAAACTGTTACAGCTTGGCTGTGAAGTTCTGATTCATCTGCCGTATTCACCAGACATTGCACCTTCAGATTTCCATTTATTTTGGTCTTTACAAAATTCTCTTAAGAGAAAAAATTTCAATTCCCTGGAAAACTATAAAAGGCACCTGGAACAGTTTTTGCTCAAAAAGATAAAAAGTTTTGGGAAGATGGAATTATGAAGTTGCCTGAAAAAATGGCAGAAGGTAGTGGAACAAAAGGATGAATATGTTGTTCAATAAAGTTCTTGGTGAAAATGAAAAATGTGTCTTTTATTTTTACTTAAAAAACTGAAGACACTTTTTGGCCTGCTTAATACCTCATCGTTAATATATAGAAACACAACAGAATTTTGTATGTTGATTTTTTGCCTGGAAAATTTACTGTATGTGTTTATTGTTTAGAATAGTTTTGGTGGAGTCTTTGGGTTTTCTATATATAAAATCATGTCACCCACAAAGAGTGATGGTTTTACCTTTTCTTTTCCAACTTGGATGCCTTTTCTTTTTTTTTGCCTAATTGCTCTGGCTAGGACTTCTAATACTGTGTTGAATAAGAGTGGTGAGAGTGGGCATCCTTGTTTTGTTCCTGATTTTAGAAGGATGGTTTTCAATTTTTACCATTTGAGTATTATGTTAGCTGTGGGTTTGTCATTTACGGTCGTTATCATTTTGAGGAACAGTATACTCTTCTTAATATGAACTCTTTAACTGACACACTGGATTAACTGATGAACCCTCTCTCTTCTGTAAATCATAGTGACCAACGTTCATAGCCCACTAAATTTTTAAGGTCAGTGAATTTTCACCCATTGAACTGCCTCTTCCCAAAGACAGTTATATAATTTGTGTGTTTTTGTAATTGTACAATTATATTAAATTAAAATAACCTATAAGTAAATATCATTAAAGAAATAAAGTTAGCTTTTCTATGAATATATGAAAGAATTAGTAAAAGCTACTCATTAAAATAACTGATTTTTATTATATAAGTTTGATGGTAATTATAATGATCTAGACATATTTTACATCCATATTGTCATCAAGTGTCTTTAAGTCTTCTTTCAGTTAAAATACCAGAAGGCATTATGGTTGTAGTTGTATAAGAAAGTTGATAAAGAGCTCTGATGTGGATGCCAATTAAATGTTCCTTTATATGATTTAAGTGAAAAGGAGATAGGCATTGCACGTATAGATACACAAGTATAATTTTTAATGGTTTTCTGTTATAACTGACAATTTTTTCTTAACTACGTCACTTTTCATTCTGATCCCATTGATTAAAAAGCCTCCTGTAAATGAAAAGCTTTATTAGACCATTAAAATTCATCACTGCAGATAACACTGTATATCAGAAGCAAGAAGGAAAAAAATCGAAACTGTGGGAGTGACTGGGAAAGGAGAAATTTATCTCTTGACTGCTCAGTCACATGTATTGGCATATTTGAACTCTCAACTATATCAGAAAGTAATTAAAATGTGTTATTTTCATAGTGATTTTAAACTTGCTAACTGGTTACCTGAACAGAGCATGTGTTTTTCAGCCCATAGCTTAGTTTAGGGAGCATTTTATTTCCAAAAAATTGAGAGCTAGCACATTAAACCTTTAAAACAATTAAAGAAATAAAGAAGGAAGCAATTGTATTAACTAATTGTATGCAGAAGAGAAATACCTAAATGCTGTAGCTGAAAAGGGCTTAAATAACAGCTCATTCTTCTTTCGTTGTATCTCTCACTAACGTTCTGATGAGATAGGTCAATTATTTGGAAAAACAAGCTTATTTTAAATAAACTATTATAGCCACATGTATAGTGCTATGAGTAATGATCTACATAAAAATACTGAAACAGCATTTTAGGACCCTTTGATGTTTGGATGTCCCATGCTCAAGATCACAGAGCTGATAAATGGTAAAGCTGAGATTTGAACACTGGCAATTCATCTGTTGCTTCTGTGTTCTTAATCACTGTCTTATTCAAAATGCCTAGCACAGAGTATGTGATCAATAAATTCTAGATTCTCTCTTTTATCTTCCACTTGATCACATGCCAGGGAACATATTTAGTTTAAGGATGCTTGTAAGAGTTCTGATCCCTGTATTTAACAAGCCATAGAAACTTCCAGTGTGATGATTATGGCATTAGTTAACGTTTCTGAAAGATGCTATGGCGCATCTTTCCATATCTATCCTAAAATTTACATTTCATCTTCTACATTAGAAATCATTGCTACTTTTATTTCATTTTAAAGATTTACTTGGTTTTGAACACTTTTTTTGTCTTAATTTCCATGACAACCCTTTCTTCTAGTTTTCTTTCTACCTGCCTGGCTGGGAAGTGGTGGATCTAGTGATTTAGGTATCATGTTATTTTCGTCTGTGTCACATGGCTTCTCTTTTGCAATGCCTTTACTTCTTGTGTCTGGTGCATACTTATTCACGTTTGTTCTCTCTCCTAACCTGAGTTCATAAGTGGTTCATTATCACTTATTTCTTTAGTAGGAATTTGTAGCTTCATCTTCCATTGTGAAAGGGTTCATTCTTTTAGTTTCCTTGCTTGATGCTGAACACAGAGAACCTTTTATCATGACATATGGTGCTCTATGATCTGCCTCCTCCCTCCATCCCTGATCTAATTTTTTACTAAAGTATAATGGATGTACCTATAAGTTATAGGTATACAATATAGTGCTTCACAATTTTTAAAGGCTGTACTCCATTTATAGTTATTATAAAATATTGGCTATATTCCTATCCTTGATCTAATTCTGAACAATGTGGAGAGTTCCCATGCTCACACACTTTGTCTGCAAAAGGCGTTAGACTTTACCCAACCTTAAGTCCTTTGGGTTCTGTTCCCTATATCTGGAACACTCTTCTGTTATATATAAGTTACCTACAACATTTGCATCCTTCAGGTCTCCAAAGACATTTTCTATCACAATGCTATATTTTATTTATATTCCTTATAGTAAAAATGAATATGTTTACTTATTTGCTCACCTGTTCATTATTTATCTCCCCAAACAAGAACTGAAGAATCATAAAAGCAAAACCAAGGTTGTTTGGTTCATGACAGTATTCCTAAAACTTTCTGCAGTGTCCAGCTGTAGTAGAAATACACTAAATGTTTATTAAATGGATTACATAAATGAGAGGAAATAAAGTCACCATTCCCTTATAGTTATTATTGTTTATTATCTTAAAACTATATATATTGCTCTTTTAGTAGGAAATGAGACAAATATATCTCCAATTGCCCAAATATTCTAGCAAGGACAAAACTGTTATTTCTTAGACTCCTTCTATTTAGCAAATACCAACAGGGTCTGCCCCCTCTTTTAGATAAACTGAAAATATCACTTCCTACGTGAATAAATAGGGAATTCCTTCAGATCACAGGCAAATGATGTATGAATTTATGGGTGCTTTCTCCAGCAAAGAATCCATATCTCATTTCATGAGACTGTCAAAGATTTGAATATGAAAATTTAGGTAAGTTTTAATTATTGCCTCCTTAAATAGTGAAACCATAGTTATTTTATCACAATTTTAGATATATTAATTCCAGAATTGACAGGATGACAGCTTAAACAGTTGAAGTTTAATTCCCTAGATTAATAATATTTTTATTAAACATCTGCTTTGTACAAGTATGGAATAGAGGATGAATAGTCATGTAGTGGAGGTGAATTTACAATTGAAGGAGACTAATACACGTCCAGTAATTTGCAATAGAGATGTTTCTAATATAAAGAATTATTTTTAAAGAATCTATACACAGTGTTGCTCAGTATATATTATTTTTCATCAATAGAGAAAATGCTTCATTATATGGAGTGGTCAAGCAGTGTTTGCTACCTTATCAAATTAAGCTTTATTTTTTCCATATGCTTGGAAATATCAGAGACTGGTCTCTTGGTAATATGATTAATAAGATACAGCTATGTTGTAAATTTTATTCATTATATTATTGAGGCTACTCCAGAATGGCCCAGAACCTGACAATGACTTTGACAGCCTGTGGCCTCCTCAATTCAATAAGTTATCAGCTTTGATTGTCCCAGCAGATTTTGTGGCTGATTTTAGAAGGTACTCTCAAGCAAGATACCATGCAAGTAGATGCACTGTTCCTTTTGTATCACCACTTTCAAGATTAGAGACCGGGGCTTCCCAGGTGGTGCAGTGGTTGAGAGTCCGCCTGCCGATGCAGGGGTCGCGGGTTCGTGCCCCGGTCCGGGAAGATCCCACATGCTGCAGAGCGGCTGGGCCTGTGAGCCATGGCCGCTGAGCCTGTGCGTCCGGAGCCTGTGCTCCGCAACGGGAGAGGCCACAACAGTGAGAAGCCCAAGATTAGAGACCAACCTCTCCACCAGGGGTTGATACATAACTAAATAAAATATGATACAACTTAAAATTTGGATATGAGTAAACATTATTGAGGAAAAAGGGGATAAAGTCTAATTTTAATTATAGCTAAGTGATCCAGGAAGACTGTATTTAGGAAGTACATTTAAATCAGTCCATGTAAGAGATAAATACATACATACATACTCCAAGGGCTAAACCTTGTAGAGAAAATTTACGCCTGTGGTCATAATAGGGTACTTGGCACTAGTTTTAGCTTCCCCCTCTAAATAACAAGAAAACTGGGAAATAAATTTTTGAAAAATTTTCTCAAACATTGAAAAATAAGAATTGCAGGGCTGTAATCCCTAAGAGAAGGAGAAAAGAATGAGGTGAACCCCTATGATCAACCCTGGCTTTCTGCCTAAAGATGCCTTCTGAGCCATGGCACAAGAAGAAGGATCCAAACACAGTGGCTACCCTAAGTTGACGAGGGAGAGTGTGGAGTATGGGAAGGCGGAACTGGCTTACTGTGAAGAGCACATGGGATACTTCCCAGAGGATGGAGCTACTCAGAAAAAGGCCTCTATAAATCACAACCTCACCCCACCCCAACTTTGAGAAAATAAACAGTTAGATGGATCCTCTAATTTTTTTTTTTTTTTTAACTTTTCTCATTTTATTAATTTATTTATTTATTTAGTTTTTGCGGTACGCAGGCCTCTCACTGTTGCGGCCTTCCCCGCTGCAGAGCACAGGCTCCGGACGCACAGGCCCAGCGGCCGTGGCTCACGGGCCCAGCCGCTCCACGGCATGTGGGATCTTCCCAGACCGGGGCACGAACCCGTGTCCCCTGCATCGGCAGGCGGACTCCCAACCACTGCGCCACCAGGGAAGCCCCTGGATCCTCTAATTTTGAGAAAGTCATTGGCATAAGTAGACATTACAATCTTGACGGAAGGCCTGCCCCTAACCCCCCAAAAGACAAAGAAAAACCTTAAAATTTATATGTAAACCTTAATATACATAAAAATATATGCAAATAAGTATATAATACGTACATTTCTAACATTTCTGTATCACTCTTAATTCCATATGCCACGATTAGACCTTTTTTGACTTACTGAATATTCTCAATCAAATGTTTTTGTCATAATAATTGAAATATTACCTCCTATCTGTGAAGACAACTGTACATCTCGGAGGGCACTATCTCTCTGACTTGTCAGTAGTTAGTGTATGATTATCAGACAACTGGGACAACTTTTGTAATTGCCCTTTATGATGTCTATATAAGCCTGTTGTTTTATGTTGTCTGACTTTAAAATCAGGTGGGTGAATATACTGCAAAGCAAAGCAAGCACAATCTTATAATAAAGAACTGACTGCATGATCTCAGAGGTCATTCCCATCTCAAATGTGTATGGATCTGTGATTTTTCTTTAAGTCAACTGATGATACAGCTGCTAAAAGTCTCATGTGGTTACAACCCATTTTGCCAGAAGTTTAGGTAAGCCTTTCAGAATCTATGAACTTTTATTGCTTTCCATTAAGAATATATACTATATATATATATATTTGAGTTTGATATTTTTTTAGTCTTCCTTACTTTTAAAATAAATAGTCAAGAAGGTCAATCTTTGTTCATTTCTCTTCTGACCAATTTATGTGTGTGTTCATGAACTTCTCTTTCATAAATAAAATACTGGAGGCCGCTTGTAATTCAACTATGTATTGTAATTAGCTTTTTTTAAAACATAAGATGAGGAGCCTGGGAAATATAAATAAGATTTTAAAAATGCTGGATAGAAGTATAAATGAAGCATGATGACAAGACCACTGATAGTTGCAGAAGCTGGGTGATGGATACATGGAGATTCAATATAGTTTGTTTTAACACTGAATAAGTTTGGAACTTCCATAATAAAATGACTCTTTTAAACTTATGAGCTTTATAATTAGAATAATCTGGACTCAAGTCCCAGGTCTGTCAATGAGTAGCTCTATGACCTTGGACAAGTTTCAATCTTTCTTAAGCTCAATGTCTTCATCTTTAAATTAAGATACTGTTCCAGGGACTTCCCTGGTGGCACAGTAGTTAAGAATCTGCCTGCCAATGCAGGGGACAAGGGTTCAAGCCCTGGTCCCGGGAAGATCCCACAAGCTGCAGAGCAACTAAGCCCAATCACCACAACTCCTGACCCTGCGCTCTAGAACCCGTGAGCCACAACTACTGAGGCCCATATGCCTAGAGCCTGTGCTCCACAACAAGAGAAGCCACCACAACGAGAAGCCCACGCACCACAACGAAGAGTAGCCCCCCACCCGTCGCAACTAGAGAAAAGCCCTCACGCAGCAATGAAGACCCAACACACACCCTCCAAAAAAAAAAAAAAAGATACTGTTCCATTATAAAAGGTTTCTATAAAAATAAAATAGATAATGTATTTCACCTTCTAAGTACAGTTCAGGGCCACAATTTACCCATGTGGTGTCTCTGTGTTAACCAAAACAGATTCCCTTCCCCAAGACATCTTGCTGCCATTAAAAAATGATTTGAACATATGCATTTAAGTTGACTACAAAGTGAATAGGGTTCCAGTGTTGTGCAGTACACAGCATGCTCAACCGTATACATCAGCACTAAGTTGTCACAAAGTTAAGTGCCAAATACACTGTTGTTATAATTATTCCTAGACAGCAAAGCCATATAAGAATGGAAGGAAGTTGGGACACTGAAATTACACATCAGTTAGTGCACAGGAAAGGAATTTCTGTCTCCTTAAGATTCCAGACCACACCCCCACCCCTGACTTGATCAACTTTCTGTTTTCATACAATCAAAATTTCCTTTTAAACCATATTTGTTAGTTAGGAAGCGAGAACAGTATACCACAACTCTAACCATCAGCCTCTCCATGAGAAAGTACTGGCAGCTCCAGACCTCTCAGGTCACTTTCAAGGGTTTCCTTTTGATTTTAACCCTAATTGTCCTTTTTTTTTTTCTATTACGTTTTTCCTTGCAATACAGCTGCTTCAAATCATTTCTGTTCAGAGCAAATGGGATATTTAGACAAACTCCATAAATACAAATGTCATTTGAAATGGACGATGGGCAAAGTTTCACACTTTCTGAAACTGCTGAGCAGAAATGCATTCATTTTATGAATTGTGAGACTGTTGAGGAGAATACTAATGAGATATGGAGACTTAGCATACATTAGAACATGTCACTGTTGTACTTTGTGAAATTGAGATTAGAGGATAGCACAGGTGGTTTCCACTATTATGAAATGAATATATTATCCTTAATATGATTATGTCTGCTTTGTAATTCCATGAACCAAAGTCACACCTCTTACATCAACAAAAAATACAAAGCTGAGAACATAACTTATTTTGACCCTTTATTTTTATTGACCTAAAGCCCACTTAGAAAGTAATTTATTAATTATAGATATCTTCTCATTATAACTTTATTTTTTTAAAATAAATTTATTTATTTTTTTGGCTGCGTTGGGTCTTCTTTGATGCGTGTGGGCTTTCTCTAGTTGTGGCGAGCGGGGGCCACTCTTCATTGCAGTGTGTGGGCTTCTCATTGTGGTGGCTTCTCCTGTTGTGGAGCATGGGCTCTAAATACATGGTCTTTAGTAGTTGTGGCACGTGGGCTCAGTAGTTGTGGCTCACGGGCTCCAGAGCGCAGGCTCAGTAGTTGTGGCACATGGGCCTAGCTGCTCCGCAGCATGTGGGATCTTCCTGGACCAGGGCTCGAACCTGTGTCCCCTGCATTGGCAGGCATATTCTTTTTTTTTTTTTTTAAATTAATTTTTTTAAAATTTATTTATGGCTGTGTTGGGTCTTCGTTTCTGTGCGAGGGCTTTCTCTAGTTGTGGCAAGTGGGGGCCACTCTTCATCGCGGTGCGTGGGCCTCTCACTATCGCGGCCTCTCTTGTTGCGGAGCACAGGCTCCAGACGCGCAGGCTCAGTAGTTGTCACTCACGGGCCTAGCTGCTCCGCAGCATGTGGGATCCTCCCAGACCAGGGCTCAAACCCGTGTCCCCTGCATTAACAGGCAGATTCTCAACCACTGCGCCACCAGGGAAGCCCTGGCAGGCATATTCTTAACCACTGCACCACCAGGGAAGTCCTCATCATAACTTTAGAATGTAATTTATTTATATGCATACTTTATACTTCACATTTAATCATCAGAGTGATCCTAGAAATTAGATACAACTTTACCCCTATATTCTGAAGGGTAAGATGAGACATGTTTATACACAGGTACATATGTTTATGTAAATATAATCACTGTATTAATATAAATTTATTTATGATATTAGATAACATGTAAAAAGCCCACGCCTCACTCCTCTCATTGTTCTGCTATGACTTCACATTAATTAAACATTTAATGGTCATTTAATGGCCCCTTGTATCAATTTCATAATATTGTACAATTTAGTTATTCCTAGTATTTTTAAATTTCAATCATAGAGAATGCATCTAAAAGCATTTCTCTGTACTAAATTTCGGGCTTCTGTTTATGTATAATCATAGAGTAGTTTCCTGGAATTAGCTTTCTTGATTAGATCATTTGAATTCCTGCATAACTATTGTTACATGTTACCTCTTTAGCTTTTAAAAAGAATACACCAATTTATCATGGCAACAGTAATGTAACTATGGTCCAGTCCACTTTGTAATAACAATTATATTTATTCTGTTAGAGTAAAGCCAGTGCTGGGATGTTGTTTTAAATACACATTTCTTTGATCAATCACAAGGGTGTATTACTATTTGCCTTTCATACGTTAATTGCCTATTTGTATCCATTTACTTTTTCACAATTCACCACTATGCATGAACTGTCTATTTAAGCTTTTTCTATGCTTGATAGTATTTTCCAAGAGTAAATAAAAAAAGAAACAAACCAAAAAACCTGTTCCATTAGCACATGTTCAGAGTTTCCATGATGCCAGCTTTCTAATTGACTAGGCTTAAATGGCCAAATGTATGGAACAATGTGTTCTACTAGAGAACTAGTCAGATCCTTAGAGCAGGCCTTTTTTTTTTTTTATCCCCAGAAGATTTCTTTTTTTTTCCCCCAGATTTTTTTTTTTTTTTTCTGGTAAATATTTTAAAATTCATGGGGACTTCCCTGGTGGCACAGTGGTTAAGAATCCGTCTGCCAATGCAGGGGACAGGGATTCGATCCCTGGTCTGGGAAGATCCCACATGCTGTGGAGCAACCAAGTCTGTGCACCACTACTGAGCCTGCGTTCTAGAGCCTGTGAGTCACAACTACTGAGCCTGCATGCTGCAACTACTGAGCCCACGTGCTGCAAGTACTGAAGCCCACACATCTAGAGCCCTGCTCCCCAACCAGAGAAGCCACCGCAGTGAGAAGCCCCCGCACCACAACGAAGAGTAGCCCATGCTCACTGCAACTAGAGAAAGCCTGCGTGTGACAACGAAGACCCAATGCAGCCAAAAATAAAAAAATAAATTAAATGCATTGATAAGAGCCAGAGACAGATCCTAGACAGCACAAACATTATTTGCTGTGTCACAGCTCTCTCTGAGCTCTGTTTCTTTACAATAATACTTCCCTGGGTTATAGCTTTTATCCCTCAAATTAGAGTAGAGACAACTCTTGAATAAGGAAGTTAAAATATATTCCTCAACAATGATTAAGATCAGAGTAAGACACAGAGAAAGATGAGATTTATTCTAGGAAAAGAAGTCTTTAGAATTTATCCTCATTTGTAGACACAAGGGCTGCCAGTCATTAAAGGATTTCCAAAATTTGAAAATAAATTGCCTGGAAAGGGCCCACCTCTAGGATAAAATTACTTCAAAATACGTTTGAAGAATTTTTTATAGTTTTAGACCCCTGCAGAGACCTATACCACTTAGAAATGGCCCATCAGTGTTGCTCTCATGTGGACTCCCTGATGGCAAAGTGTCAGAATAGTCTTCAGGAGACTCAGGTTGGCAAGAAAGCCACTGTCCAACTCTCACCCTAAAGTATGTTAAATGTTGGCCAAATAAGTTGATAAATTCTCCTTCTCTAGAGACTGTAATGAATGAAAGTGTGAATAAGTAAACAGTTCAATTTAATTCAACACTATGTATATTCTCCTAGCATTGTTTTATTTTTAATTAGGCCAGCAAAGGATTAAAAAATTGTCAGAAAGTATATACTTTTGCTCTTGAATATATTCATTTGCTCTTTACAGAAGAAATGAGTTTCCAGCTCAGTTTAATTCTTTAAGCTAAAAAACTAGTTCAAGATTTTAAATAGTCCTTTTGTAATAGGAGGGAAGGGGGCAGGGCACAACCTTTAAAAGAATGACATAGCCATAGGACATGACAAAAACTGGTTAGAACCAACTAGGTCCAAGGTGGTGGAAGATTTGACTTCCAATGGACCTTGAGCCTCACTATATGCTCATTGTAATACATTAGCATGCTAAGTGACACACCCACCAGCACCTTGACATTTCCAAGGCTGACCATCAAAGATCAAAAAGTGGGTGGTGGCCCAATTCCTGGAACTCTCCACGCCTTCCCCAAAATATCTGGGATAATCCTTACACTCATTAGCCTGTGAAATTACCCAGTCCATAAAAACTAACCACCCCATATTTCAGGGCCTCTCGCCTTCTGAGATGGGCCGTCCCCACACTCTGTCTGTGGAGTGTGTTTCTCTCTAAATAAATCCACTTCTTACCTATCACTTTGTCTCTCACTGAATTCTTTCTGTGACGAGACATCAAGAACCTGAGCTTCATTAAGTCCTGAGACCAGGTATGTGATCTCAACCAAAAACCATGCGTTCAAGTCCCAATCTGGGTTACACAATTTCACTTTCTTAGGGAAACGTAAATTCATAAAACTGGGAACCCACCTAACATTGTAAAGAACAACACAGAAAAGTGGCAGAGTCATACTGCATGCCCTGCTTTAGCAGTGGAGCATAGTACACTCAGTAAAATCATGTTTTGAAATCCATACATTTGTATCATTTACCACCTGTATTGACTTCAGTTCATTCTTCTCTGTATATTGAAAGAGACTGAGAAAATATATGGTCTTTTAGCAGCTTTTAAACTTTGTTGACAGATTTTAATAAATAATAAACTTTTTTCTCAACAAACTTTTGTTGCTTTTGTTACTTTCTTTTCCCAAAGTAGAATTACTAGAACTGTGACAGCAACAACCATTTTATATTTTAAAATACATTATAATTTTAATAATCTTTAAATTTTCAGATTGTTTTAGAGTTTTTAAAATACTTACAAAGGCCTTATCTCATTTGGTTGGTATTCTCACAGCAATTGTATTTATGGAAAGGGGTTAGGAGCCTGTAGTCATACACAGAGAAACTGACTCAGTGAGGTCAAGAACTTGTCCATGGTCATTCATTAGATAAGGGCAAAACTGGAGCCAGCAGTCAGGCCAAACTTGATGTCCCGGAGGGGTATGTCTGTCAGACCAGCCTAGACCTAACCCAGGGTCTGCCACTCACTAGCCCTGTGATCGTGGGTGATAAGAAAATACAGCCACCATGGAGAACAGTATGGAGGTTCCTTAAAAAACTAAAAATAGAACTACCATATGACCCAATCCCACTACTGGGCATATACCCTGAGAAAACCAGAATTCAAAGAGTCATGTACCAAAATGTTCATTGCAGCTCTATTTACAATAGCCAGGACATGGAAGCAACCTAAGTGTCCATCAACAGATGAATGGATAAAGAAGATGTGGCACATACATACAACAGAATATTACTTAGCCATAGAAAGAAACGAAATTGAGCTATCTGTGGTGAGGTGGATGGACCTAGAGTCTGTCATACAGAATGAAGTAAGTCAGAAAGAGAAAAACAAATACCGTATGCTAACACATATATATGGAATCTAAGGAAAAAAAAAAAAGTCATGAAGAACCTAGGGGTAAGATGGGAATAAAGACACAAACCTACTAGAGCATGGACTTGAGGATATGGGGAGGGCGAGGGGGAGGCTGTGGCGAGGTGAGAGAGTGGCATGGAGATATATACACTACCAAGCATAAAGTGGATAGCTAGTGGGAAGCAGCCGCGTACCACAGGGAGATCAGCTAGGTGGTTTGTGACCACCTAGAGGGGTGGGATAGGGAGGGTGGGAGGGAAAGAGAAGCAAGGAAGAAGAGATATGGGAACATGTGTATATGTATAACTGATTCACTTTGTTATAAAGCAGAAACTAACACACCATTGTAAAGCAATTATACTCCAGTAAAGATGTTAAAAAAAAAAGACAAGAAAATAACGGGGTATTTAAATGAATGTTTCTAATTTCTTTAAAGATACAGGGATTCTTTTAATTGTACGCATGCCAGAATCCTTTCTCTGTTTATTTTCAGATGCCTCATCCTTGTTTTGCTACTTTTTTTTTGCTACTTTTATGATTTATGTTTTTCTGTAAGCACAACAATCTATTTTACTTTACAACCCACATCTTTATTGTTTACATTATGTACAAGAGAATTGTAATTTAAAACGCTGTTCTAGGAAATCTAGCCTGTCTCCGGCTTGTTCACAAAGTTGCACTCAATGTGTCAGTGGGGCATTCAGTCATCTCAAGGTTTCACTTTCACTGCGGAAGGATTCTCTTCTAATCTTACGTGCTCCTTGGCAGGACTCAGTTCCTTGCAGACTATTGTACTTGTAGCCTTTTTTTTTTTTTTTTTTTTTTCTTTGCGTATGTGGGCCTCTCACTGCCGTGGCCTCTCCCGTTGCGGAGCACAGGCTCCGGACGCTCAGGCTCAGCGGCCATGGCTCACGGGCCCAGCCGCTCCGCGGCATGTGGGATCTTCCCGGACCGGGGCACAAACCCATGTCTCCTGCATCGGCAGGCGGACCCTCAACCACTGCGCCACCAGGGAAGCCCTGTACTTGTAGCCTCTTTTGCTTGCTGTCTGTTGGGCAAAGTCACGCTCAGCTTCTCACCATGTGACATCTCTCTATTAAGCTATTTATCTCATAAAAGAGCAGGTGAGAGAGGGAGAGGGTGAGCAAAGACTGCCTTTGGTAACTTAGTATCAGAAGTGATATCTCATCACTTTGTCATATTCTAGTCATTAGAATCGAGTCATTAGGTCCTGCCCATTCTCAGAGAGGGCATTACACAGAGGATGAATGCCACAAGACAGGGATTATCAAGAGCAATTTCAGAAGGTGTCTACCTCAGACACACAGATTTAAGTGAAGAAATAACACTGCATTCACAAGCAGAAGACATAATCATATATGTAGAGAATGCTACAGGAGGAGCCCCCCAAAGTGCTACTAGAACTAACAACTGAGTTCAACAGGGTTATAAAATACAAGAGCAATATACTGAAATTTATGTCTACATGCTAGCAACAGCTAATATTAATTTTTAAAATACCATTTACAATGGCATCAAAAATATATTAAAGTGTAACAAAATATGTACAAGATCTATACATTGACAACTACAAAACACTTCTAAGAAAATTAAAGAATAGCTAAATAAATGGAAAGATATACTATGAGGTTCAGTAAAGGTGTTAATTCTTCCCAAAATTGATCTATAGACTCAATGAAATCCCTATCAAAATCCTAAGTATTTTTGTAAAAATTAATAAGATGATCCTAAGTTTTTGGAAATATAAAAGATTAAGAATATTGATATTTTAAAAGAAAAATATAGAGTAATCACAGTACCTAATTTCAAGAATTACTCTAAAGCTAAAGAAATCATGACAGTGTTGTTGTATAGGCATAAGAATAGACATATAGACCAACAGAACAGAATACAGCTTCCATATCTCAGTACTCAGTTGATCCTTTAAAAAGGCAAACAACTTAACCCAATGCAGAATAAAGAATCTTCTAAAAAAATTTTGTTGGAGCAATTATAGACCTACACATCAAAACATTTAAAAATAACCTAGAACGTTGCTTTACACCACAAAGAAAATTCAACTCTAAATATATCATGGATCTAAATATGAAACCTAGAACAATAAGCCTTTAAACAAAATATATAAGAAATTGTTTGCGACCCTGGTATAAGAAACTATTTCTTAGGACACAAAAAATGTGCATACATTTAGAAGTGATAAACTTAATTTCATTTAATTTGAAAACTTCTGCCCTTCAAAAGATACTATTAAGAAAATTAAAAGGCAAGCCAACTACTGGAGAAATTTTAACAGGTGTATATTTAATCAAAATGTTTTACTGAAATATACAAAGAATTCTCTCAATACAATAACAACAAAAAATAGTCACTCATAATGGTCAATATATTTGCACATATACCTCACACAAGAAGGCATATAAATGGCCAATAAGCACATGAAAAGATGTACAAATCATTAATTATCAGGAAAATCCAAATGAAAACCAAGATGTGATTCTCCTACACATTAATTAAAATGGATAAAATTTAGGAGGAAGACAGTATTATGTGTTTGCAATGATGTGAACTAACTGGAGTGTATATACATTGCTCTTGGGAATATACAATGGTAGACATGAAACAGAGCAGGACCCTATGGTCCTTGACCCCCATGTCCTCAGCCTGCCTTTTGTCTGTGGAAAAACTTCAGCAAAAGAATAAGTTTAATAGGAGAAGTGAGAAAATGCAGAAGCAAAGACAAGCTGTCCAACAAGACTAAATAATAATAGTTTAGTCATTAAGCAAAGTCAAGGACCTTTAGTTCCTTCTCAAGGGCTATAGGTAATATTCTGAGCCACATCCTGGGAGCTGTCTTATAGATACTGAAACCCCCGCCAGGTGGAAGAAGTTAACTACACGATGACCACACTGTAGCCATGACATAAGCTGCCACCATTCCGAGAGCTGGCCTCAAAGAAATGGGAACAAACCGACCCTGGAACTGAAGGTTAACTGTACCTAAAACAATCAAGATGACATTGGTCAGACCACTGCATGACTAATTTCAAGATGACTGTCAGAGCTGACCATGCTGTTTCTGCATGTAGCCCCCTCCCTCTGTCTATGAAAGCTATTGCCCACTGACTGTCAGTGGGGGGACGTCAGCCTTTGGACAGGGGTCCCATTGCTGGCATCCAAAATAAAGCAAACTTTCCTTTCCACCAACCTTGCCTCTTTATTGGCTTTTGAGCGGTGAGCAGCCAGACTCTACTTTCGGTTACAGAAACACTTTGAAAAGAGTTTTGCAGTTTCTTAAAAAGTTAACCACATACTTAACGTACAACCTGTAAATCATACTTATGGATTTTTAGCCCAGAGGAATCAACATTTTAGACCAATTAAAATATATCAACTCAAATAATTGTACATAACTATACTGGCTGCATTCATAACTCTAAAACTGGAAACAAGGTAAATGTATTCCAATTAAAGAATAAACAAACTAATATACAGTGGAATTCTACTCAGAAATTGATATGAAAATTTACTGCTACACACAGAAACATGGATGAATCTCAAAATATCATGCTGAAGTGAAATAAGCCAGACATAATGGAGATACGATATGATTCCATTGATAGAGACTGCTGAAAAGACTAATATAATTTATAGTGACACTAAGGAGAGCAGCAGTTGCTTAGGACTGGAAGTAGAGACTCTGAGTGGAAAAGAGCTAATGGAAACTTTTGGGGAGTAATGGAAATATTCTATTTCTTGACTGTGATGGTTACTTGACTGTATACACTTTCCAAAAGTTATTACTACACACTTGAAATGGATGCATTTATTACATATTAATTTCACCTCAATAAATTTGAAAAGATCCATTTCTTTAATTTCCAGAGGGCAGAGATAAGAGTTTTCTCTACCATTTCACACCTAGTTGGCTTCTATATAAGTCTACAGTTAGATTTCCCAACAAATTGTCAGTGTCCTTCTGTACCTTCGCCTTGGCCCTAGTCCCTACGCCTAGATTGTTACCCTACCTCAACTTTCTCTCTGGGTACTTTATTCTACAAAATCTTCTTACGCTATTTTTGGATCAAACATAGACTAACTTTGGGTCACGGGATCTGCAATGGTCATCTGACACTTTAAAGCTATTCTCTTCCTCTGGGTGATTCCTAATTCCATTTCTCATATTCTTTCAGGTTTTCACAACTCCTATTGTTATGTTAAAAACAGTAACTCAATTTAGTAATTTAGCTTTGTGGACTTCAACTATTTAGATGATGTGATTAAGACTTTAAAAAAATAGATAAATAATGGTACAGTAATTGAGGATGGGGAAGGTAGTGCCTGATCTGTCTCACAGAGCCCTGGAGGATGGGTAGGAATTTTTCAGTTTAGGGAATGGGAGTCAGGTGGGGAGGTCATATTAGCCACTGATGAGATAAGGCTTTAAGTAGCATTTGATCATCTATCTGTTGTAAACAGATAAAGGTTAGAATTAAAAAAAAAAAAAAAAAACAACTCAAGAGAGTCTGGAACATTCTTACTAGAAGAACCTATACAATGTATAGTGTTATGGGATTTAAAAAATGCTATGTCTATTTTAAATTAAATTTCCAAAATTTATATAACTTATGTGAGCTAGATTCTTCATAGTCATTCATGACTTGAAGATTACATTCCTGAGATGTGAATCAGAACTCTGAAGTTTACAATGCCATAAAGGAGCAGACTAGCCATGATGCCATAGTTGAGTAGAAA
This sequence comes from Neophocaena asiaeorientalis asiaeorientalis, assembly GCF_003031525.2. NCBI lineage: Eukaryota > Metazoa > Chordata > Mammalia > Artiodactyla > Phocoenidae > Neophocaena > Neophocaena asiaeorientalis. The sequence continues at coordinate 6,142,079 of NW_020175186.1, forward strand.
TATTTTTCTATTTTGTATCTCTCTGTTCATGATTAAAATCCACAACAGAGCATATGTTGGGGGAAGATTAGGTTAGGAGGCAACCCTCTTTCTCTATCAGCATAGTAAGAGGAGATAGGTTTCTGCAGTGAGAGGTATTCTCCCCAGTAATACTATAAAACAGGAGAGTCAGGAGTAATTTTTTATCACAGAAAATCAATATATTAAGCAAGGGAATGTATGCTGAGGCCCTCACCTGCTAAATATTACTGAACAGCGAAAACAGATGGATCACAGGAGAGAGAAACCTTTTTCATCCCCCGTATGGCAGTCCCATGGACATTCTATGTAATATAAAAAGCCACAGCAACACTATATATGTTCAAGGAGAAGAGTCTTGTGACAGGCATCCATGTTTACTAGCTAGTGTGGTTTAATTTGCCTCTACTGCTTTCTGAAGCTTTCCATTTTAAAATAGCTCCCTTAAAAAACTTAGTCCTAGTTGATAAAACATGCCTTTTAATGATAAACCAGAAAAAAAGATAAAGTGATTAAAAGCATGTCTCCTGTGATCATGGGTTGGGAGTATGCTTTTTCTTTGAATCACCACACTGTACAGGCAAATAAATCATTTTCTAACTTGATACATGCACAGGGTCATGTATTTTCAAAATGAATTCTAATATTAAATACAGCGGCTATTAAAAGAAGAAAGGAAAACAAATACTGACATGACAGACATTGGTCACTATAGTTGAAGGCCACTTCGTCCTACTAAATCTGCACAATAAAATAAACCCAAAAGAGGTCTGAGGTCATGAGAAACAGAAGAATATCTATACCTCTGCTCTGCTTTAAAAGATAGTTGCCAGGGCTTCCCTGGTGGCTCAGTGGTTGAGAGTCCGCCTGCCAATGCAGGGGACACGGATTCATGTCCCGGTCCAGGAAAATCCCACATGCCACAGAGCGGCTGGGCCCGTGAGCCACAGCCGCTGAGCCTGCGTGTCCGGAGCCTGTGCTCTGCAATGGGAGAGGCCACAACAGTGAGAGGCCTGCGTACCGGAAAAAAAAAAAGATAGTTGCCAATTTTTATTGGATATAGTTATTTAAATTATTTTTATTTTTGTTTGTTTTAAGTGAGGTTTTAGTTGATCTAGTACTGTGATGGTGAAACTGTGCACCTCAAATTGGGACTCGAACCCATGCGGCCGGGACTCGAACCTGGCCAAAACCCACGGTCTTCCAACTGAGATCACACACCTGGTTTCAGGGCTTAATGAAGCTCAGGTTCTTAATATCTCCTGGCAGAAAGAATTCAGTGAGAGAGAAAGTGATAGGTAAGAAGTGGATTTATTTAGAGAGAAACACACTCCACAGACAGAGTGTGGGCCATCTCAGAAAGTGAGAAAGGCACCAGGCTATGGGGTTGTCAGTTTTTATAGGGGTGGGTAATTTCATAGGCTAGTGAGTGGGAGGAGTATTCCAGCTATTTTGGGAAGGGGCGGGGATTTCCAGGAATTGGGTCACTGCCCACTTTTTGATTCTTATGGTCAGCCTTGGAACTGTCATAGCACCTGTGAGTGTCATTTAATTTGCTGATGTGTTACAGTGAGCATATACTGAGGCTCAAGGTCTAGTGGAAGTTGACCTGTCTGCCATCTTGGATCCATCTGGTCCTAATCAGTTTACGTCATGTCCCTGGACTATGTCATTCTTTCAAAGGTTGTGCCATGCCCCTGTCCCTTCTGTTTCAATGGTAACTATTTAAAATAATCTGTCACCCCCCCATCCCGCCAACAGCTTACTGTTGCAATATAAGGATTCCAAGAAACAGCTGCCATGTATCAATAATCTCACTTGATTTGCAAGAGCAACTGCCGCCAAATTTTCTGATCATGATGAATTACAAGGATAATGAGGCAGTGAATGGGAGACAGGTTTACTGTGAGAAATGTTTTGTCACAGTGTCCTCAAATTTTGGAAATTCTGCTATTAGCTTCAGAATTAGGAGATAAAGTTACTCTAGTGACTTTAGCAAAGGAATTACTGTGCCCGGCACCAAATAACACTGAACGTTTTTCAGAGAATCATTTCTCTGCTCATTAGCATCTTACCAATGAATTACCTCACAGCTACTTGAATGGAATACTACAGCACATTCTCTCTATAGCATATAAAGGTCAGGGTTTCTTATTTTTGGTTTCATGCATAATTAAGTGAATCAGAAAATAACTCAGACTAATTCATTCATATGTTTCTCTTCTCACCATCATTTTAGAAATGCTAAGGGCAAAATGTATGACCCCCAAGTCACTTAACTCACTAAAGAAATATTTATAAGTATTTAGAGAGTCAACAAATTCTGTTGCAAACTAGCAGAAAGAGAAGCCTTTCTGTGTGTGTGGTTCTTTTCTTGTTTGTTTGTTGTTTTAAGACAGTGGGCTAAAAATTCCAGAATCAAGAGATATATGCTATCCTTCAATTACTTTCCTCTTAACTTCCTTGTCTGACCAAGGAGCTGATTTAGAACACACGGTGATTGATGACTCCCCTTCAGCAAAATACATCACTGCTCTTCCCAGACGTTTCCAATGATGAGTAGAAATCTTGTGTGCAGTCCAACCTAAGGGAATGATTGAATCATTTGGAAGAAACTTAGAAATATAGAGAGGTGCTATAACTGATATAAAGTAAAGGGGATATCCTGACATTTTCAGAAAGAGACCTGATCATGCAACCTTTCAGCCACACCATTTATGTGTTTGAGAGAAGCTGTGAGACAGAAAAAAACACATGCTTTTCTGAAAAAGAGACAGAGGATCAGAATTTATAGCACTTCTATTTTATAAAGAATAATTGTCCCACGCTATAAAGCATGTCAGGTCACTTTCATAATTAAACTGGAAAATGATTTCTCTCTGCCAGAGGATTTGTGCCAGGGACTTGAATCCATACCTCTGACCACTATGTATCCTTCCTACATGAAGAAGTTAAGCAATGCTGATCTTTGCTCATTAGTGACTCATCTTCTCAGAAGCCTAAGAAAATGCGTGACCTTGAAAAATAAAGTTAGCGAAGTGTGACAGAAAAGTAATATTCCACAAACACCAAAGTGGCAGCACATGAAGTGGCACAATTTGACTGAAATAATCCAAAGTGAAATTTAGGCATGCACCAACTTCCTTGGTTTAATGCTTCATTTCTGATGTATATTTTTAAATAGATAAATGTAGACATACTTTCTGAATAAGTGATATAGTTCTCCGATTTTTCCATTCTTCTAGAGAATATCTTTCAGAGGGGAATCCTCCCTTTCCATGGTCAAAGCTTTGACTCTGATATGTACACTTTTTAAATATTTTGCATATGTACATCTCCAGAACATAGTAGAACTGTCATTTAGCTGGAATGGGAGAGTGAAAGTTTTTTATCTTTTACTCCTTCATCTTACAGATTCAGTAAGTTGCTTGAATTTGGTTTTGCAGTGAGTTCTTTTTCTTTTCTTTTCTTTTTTTTAAATAAAATAACTCTGGTTTAAGATCTCCTAACTAGGAAACACAAAAGTTTTAATTTTGTTAAATATGCACATATTTTTTTTCTACCTTACAGAAGTCAGCAGGTAGTATTTTAAGTGGTATACACCACTCCAATCAAAGGAGAAATTCTGCTTGTAACTTACTCTCTACTTCGGAATCCTAAGACTCAAACTGGAGAGAGTCAAGAACTGGCCAGCCCCAAAGTCTAATTCATACTAATTGAACTTCACTTAAGGCTGTGGTAAAAAAACAGAATGCCTTCAGATGACACCAGGGCCAGACTCTAAATTTTGGCAAACACATTGCTGACCTTGAGCAAGAATCAATTACCCAGATGATCTCAGTCCCGTGTGTGTTTGTGAGTGTGTGAGTGAGTGTGTGTGTGTGTGTGTGTGTATGTATCTGAAAAGGACAACTGGAAGAAAATTAGGGAAGTCTGAGTTAGACTGATTATCATGTAATTCTAAGTGTTAGGTGTGAAAAATGGTATTAAGATTACATAGAAGAATGTCTTTGAGATTGCTTGCCACTGTAGCCAAGGTTGAAGTGTCATTCTGACAACATCCAGTCAAATGTGTGGGTTTACTCATTCTGAAGAAAGGAAAAAAAAACAAGTATTTAACGCAAAATATCATTGTGCTTAACTTTTTTGTCTGATGTCTCATACAAGTGATCAGTTCCTTCATAATCAAATCAATTCAGTCGTGATTTTTACTCTTATATACTTATCCAATTCAATAAATGAATAAAGTGGATCATGATGGATCAATGCTGCAAGTGTGTCATGAAGCAAAAACTATGATCAGTTTAAGTCTGTGCACCTTGAACTAATCATAGTTTTCAAACCTAAACCAAGGAAATAAAATAGCCAAATGACCCAGAGGTGTTTAAACTTTGGTTAATGCATTTGTTAAAATCGAAACTGAGTCTTTTTTCCTTTATGGACTTCTTGGTCAGTGTCAGGTCAAGATGGTAAAAAAATGCTTGAGTTTCAGGGAAATCAAAGTAAGCAGTTAGGAACAGCCCTTGAGGCCTGATATAGTTGGTAGGCTGGAATTAGTTCTAAAACCAGAATCAGAGTCTCTGAAGCAGAAACAAAGCCCCGGAGGCCATGGGTACAGCTCAGGGTCAGGGAACTCCATATGAACGAACCAGGTCTTCAGACAATGTAGGTAAGGAAAAATCACCAGAAGATGAACACACCCCTACCCAACTATCCTAGTAGATGTGCTACTTCTTCACCTAACGCCTACGTGTTTTTTTTGTTTGTTTGTTTTTGTTTTTTGCGGTACGCGGGCCTCTCACTGCTGTGGCCTCTCCGGTTGCGGAGCACAGGCTCCGGATGCGCAAGCTCCACGGCATGTGGGATCTTCCTGGACTGGGGCACGAACCCGTGTCCCCTGCATCGGCAGGCGGACTCTCAACCACTGTGCCACCAGGGAAGCCCTAACGCCTACGTTTTAATCAATGTGATTATACTTCTAAATCTCTGAATGCAGCATGATCTCTCACTTATTTGTGCCTCTATACAAGATAACAATCTCTCCCTAGTACATAGCTTTTCCTCTCCTTCAGACTTAAATGAAGTTCTAATCTTTCAGGTTTTAGTCCCCAAGTCATCTCTGAGCTCCCTTTCCTTTATCTCATTGTGGAGGGGGTGCTCCCCCTTATCTCTATAAGACTGTGTACTTGCCTCTATCACAGGACTTTATTACTTTCATTCTTATCCTCAGTCTGTTCACCTGCCTTTCCTTCTGAACTGTGAACTGCATCATGTGGGAGCCATAACTGATTCGTCTTTGTACACTTAGCCCATGTCTGATCTATGATATATAATGAATGCAAGAAAATTTAGAATTTTAAACTACATCTCAGAAATGAGCTATCAAGCCATGAAATAAAATGGAGGAACCTTAAATGTATATTACTAAGTGAAAACAGACAATATGAAAAGGCTATATATTGTATGATTCCAACTACAATACACGACATGATAGTAAAGGCAAAACTGAAGAGACTATCAAAAGATCAATGGCTGTCAGGGGTGGGGTTGGGGGATGAATAGGTAGAGCACAGAGGATTTTTAGGGCAGTGAAAATACCCTGTATAATACTATAATGATAAATATATTTGATTATATATCTGTCCAAACCCGTAGAATATCACCAGGAGTAAGCCTTAATGTAAACTGTGAACTTAAGGTGAAAACTATGAACTTATGGATGAGAGTAAGGTAGGTTTTCGAGTTTGAATTCTACCTATCACTACTATTTTATTCTGTGGGATCCCACAAAAAGCAATAGGAGAATGAAAAGTTTTCATAATATAAATAGCTTATGCCCAGTAAGTCCTCTTTCAGGCTTCGATATAAATGACTTACATCATAAGGCTTAGGGAGGGTTGGCCACACAATTTGGGGGGTGTCAATGTAAAAGGAAAATCCATGGCAGCTTGTTAAAAAGAGGGGAATAAAAGTACCATTAAAGCTGCTAAAATATACAGGTGTTTCCTTTCCAAACACATTATTATTAATAAAATATAATAGGGATAATAACAGTGATCCATAAATAATAACATAAACTTACAAAACTACAGAAAAAATATTTTTGGTGCCACATTTTTATTTTAAAAGATAAGTAATACTACTTTATTAATGTGATACTTTGATCATAAGACTTTTATGGGTGGCTTTCTGCAAAATCATTGTTTGGTCATCAAAATTTACAAATTATTCTCAATTGATGTATTTGAAAAGAAACAGAGACAGGCTGTGACCTGGAACCGTTTGCTGCAGTGCTTGCACCTGGACAAACATCTCCTCCAGCAGGAAATACAAATAAACTATAAGGCACTAAAAATAACTGCACGCATGCACAGCTGGGGCAAATTATGGACAAGATACAAAAAAGTCCAAAACACCCAACTGCCACTTCTGAAGAGCCAGGAGCAAAAGCAGGGTGTCAGCAGCAAAGGCAGGTTACTCCCTCCGGCCCGACCCCTGGATACACCCCTACCCTCACCCCATGTAAGGAACAAGCTCGCCCCCCCTCTAGGAGCGAGTGAGCGAGCAAGGGAACCTGGTACTTGTTCTTGCTCCTCCCCTGCTGCAGCAGGGGCCTCAATAAAGCCTCGCCTGAATTTCTTATCTGGCCTCTTATCAATTTCTATTGATTAAAGAGGCCAAGAACCCCGGTCAGTAACAAAACAACACTTCAAAATAAACTTGTGTGCAATGCACACCTGATGATTCTCATGGATACTGTTTCTAAAAATATTTACTACCTCATGCAAATCAGTTTCTTGTGTTTTTGTATTTAATCTAAACTTTAAATTTATATTGTGGCATTATAGTGGTCCTTCTAATATTTCCTATAAATTGTGAAGCCAAAATTGGATTTATCATTTGTATATACAGATACTCCCCAATTTACAATGGTTGAGTTTAATATTTTTTGACTTTATGATGGTGCGAAAGCAATATGCATTAAATAGAAACCACACTTCAGGTTTTAAGTTGTGATATTTTCCATGGCTAGCAATTCTTGTACATACTTCCTTGTGATACTGGGCAGTGGCAGCAAGCTACAGCTCCCAGTCAGCCATGAGACCATGAAGGAAAACAACCGTAACACCTACAACCATCCTGTAGCCCAAAGAACCATTCTGTTTCTCACTTTCAGTATGGCATTCAACAAATTACATGAGATAGTCAATACTTTATTACAAAATAGGCTCTGTGTTAGATAATTCTGCCCAGCTGTAGGCTAATTTAAGTGTCCTGAGCACGTTTAAGGTAGGCTAGGCTAAGCTATGATATTCAGTATGTTAGGTATATTAAATACGTTTTCAACTTACAATATTTTCAACTTATGATGGGTTTATTGGGACCTAACCCCATCAAACATAGAGGAAGACCTGTAATTCAAAATGCCTGTTTATGAATTCTACTGCTGCAGCTTCACCTGTAAGTGCCTGAGGGCTTGAGTTCACCAGTATGGCTATTATTGCCCAATCTATCTACATATATCCACTGGTCACACATATGCTCTATTTCCTACTAGACTTCACTTACAAAACATAAGTTCAAAGATAAAATTATTACAAATTTCAAGACAGCCATATCAGAGCATAAAACCAATCATGGGGCCCTTTTGAGAAAGTGGACCCTATGGGATTGCACAGGACTCAGGCCCATGAAGCTGCCTCTGGTTTTAAGATCAAAGATGGAAAGGGAATTTATGACTATAAATATGAGAGTAGCCTCGAGACCACTGACATGCCTGGATACATATATGAGGAAAGTAAAGCCAAGAGGCCAGTTCCTATGGGTTTACCAAAAGTGGAAGGGAAAGAAAGTTAGCAGAGGACTGCTAGGCCCACCTCAAAGTGAGGCATTGCTCGGGAGTATTTACTACATTGAAGCAAGAGAGCATTATCACCTGAACTTCCCTACCTCCTAAGCATAGTAACATAGATCGTTAGTAAAACATAATCCTATGAATGGATCAAATGTTAAAGAATCAGTTTAGATATTCTTCAACCCTTGGAAAGGAGCTACAGGCTTATTCATTATAAAGTACAAATGAACTCAAGTTTTGGGTCTAATTAGACCCCAAATTATAGGAATAATTTTCCTATATTCTCATTTACAGGTAATTGGCCTAACACACAGTAACTCCTCTAAAATGAATGAGGTAATTCAATCGCATGGTGTTAGTATTAAATCAGAAACAATGGTGTTCATTTTTGTGCCTTCTTCTAATATCAGGAACAAGGCAAGGATGCCCACTCTTATCACTTCTATTCAACATAATACTGGAAGTCCTAGTCAGAGCAAATATACGGGAAAAAGGAATAAAAGGCATCCAAATTGTAAAGGAAGAAGTAAAATTGTCTTTTTTAAAAAATGACATGATCTTATACATAGAAAATCCTTTAAAAACTCCTTTTTTAAACTCCTTTAAAAAAAAAAGAACTAAAAAACAAATTCAGGATTTATTTCAAATTCAAGTTGCAGAATACAAAATCAACATACAAAAATCAGTTACATTCTATAAACTAATAATAAACTACCTGAAAATTATGAACATAACCTATTAGCAATAGTACCAAAAAGAATAAAATACCTAGGAATATACTTAACTAAGAAGGTAAAAGATGTGTATGCTGAAAACTACAAATATTGATGAAAAAAATTAAACAAGATACAAACATATGGAAAGATATCCTATGTTCGTGGGTTGGAAAATTTAATATTGTTGAAATGTCAATACAACCCAAAGTGATCTACAGATTCAATGCAATTCCTATCAATTCTCAGTGGCATTTTTAAAAACACTGTTTTCCCCCCCACACTCTGAGAGTACTATAGAATATGTTACATTGACTCAAAATCAGTTCCTGGATTATAACAAGAAATAATAATATAAGCCCTTTCCTCTTCATTCACAAAACACTTTGGATTGCTGAAAAACATTTAGTTGTCTTAGGCTAACAAGGTCCTCTTATTCTTCAGCTTCATAACCAAGCAAAATGTTTTCATAGGATCACAAATAGATTTATCTTTTTCTCTCTTCCTCCCTCCCTCTTTTCCTTCCTCTTTTTATCTCTTTCTTTCTTAATGATTTATTATTTTCAAAATTTTGCATTGTGTCAGTGTTTTCCAAAATCTGCCTATGGAACTCAAATTCATTCATTGATAAATGTTTATTAGACACTGTATTAGATTCCTAGGGCTACTGTTAACAAAGTACCACAAACCTGGGTGACATAAAACAGCAGCAACTTACTGTATCATAGTTATGGAGGCTAGAAATCTGAAATAAGGTGTTGGCAGACCAGTACTCTTGTGAAAACATGTAAGAATGTTCCTAGATATGAATAGTGGAATATTTCTGTATTTCTTCCTAGCTTCTGGTAGTTTGTTGGCAATCTTTGTCCCTTTGTTTTTTTTTTTTTGGCTTGTAGAACTATCACTCTAATCCTTTGTCTTTACATGGCATTCTCCGTGGGTCTTCACAACATTTTCCGCCTGCGTGTCCATCTCTCTGTCCAAGTCTCCCCTTTTTATATGCACATCAGGCCTACAGAATTCAGGAATTCAACGTCATTTTAATAAGGTCACATTCTGTGGTACTGGGGGTCATGACTTAATTATCTTTTGTGTGGGGACACAGTCCAACTGATAATAAGCACCAATTATGTTCCAGATACTTTTCTAATGTCAGACATAGAGTGGTGAAAACACAGAATCACTGATATTTAAGGAGTTTCATTCTAAAGGAGGACGTATGAGTAAATAAATACAAAAAGTTGTTATATGATATCAGGTAGTATTGAGTTATAAATAAACACATAAATCAGAAAAGAGCATAGGGAGTGTGATCAGAGATATTTTGTATGAGTTTTAGGAAAGGATTCTCCAAAGGATTCTCCAAATGTCACCAAAGAGGTGACATTTTAAAAGGAATTCAAAAAAATGAGGGACTAGCCATCCAAGTACCAGGTAGAAGAGTACTCTAGGCACAGAACATATCATATGCAAACACCTTGAAATTGGAGTACCTGGCATGACTGAGGAACAGCAAGTAGCCCAAGTGTGGCTGGCAGAGGAAGTGAGTAAAAGAATGGTAGCATATGGGGGTCACAAATGCCAATAAGACGGCCAGAGAAGTATGTGAAAATGTTCCTAGATATAAGAAGAATGTATGACAAAATTAAACTTACATGTAAACCTGTGTAACTTCCTGTTTTAATTCAACTCTCTATTAAACTCACTTGTCAATATAACTTCTGTTCTTGCCACTCTGTGTTTACTATTTAAAATACCTCCAACATTTTATTTCCCTAATATGCTTCACTTGCCTTAACCTAGTACAATTATTTCAATAATTCAATTTTTCTTTGAATTGTAGTAAATAATGTTTTCTTTTTTTTTCTATTTCTCTACCTTTGATAACATTTCCTACTTTTTCTTTTCAAATTTGAGCATCCCTTCAAATTTCAGTCTGATGTACTGGCCTTTATTTCTTTATACTCAGTTCAATGGAAAGCTCACCAAATCATATTATTTTAATATCTACTTTTATGCATAAAGTTCTGGATTTTAAATTTTAAAAACTCAAGGTCTCCTTTATACCTACTTATAATTCCCACTATTGGAATAATTCACTTAGATACCCTAACATAAATTCAAACTCAAGTTGCAAAGGCCCATCTTCTTCAAAAGAAAATTTAGATTTACTTCCCTAGGGATATTCCCATTTATTTCTTAGATGCTATTATTCAGTCTCACCTACTTACTATTCATCCATGTCACTTTGATTTTTCCTTGTTCCCCTTTATTCCTTTTCTCATCAAAACCTATTAATTTCTTTATTCAAAGTACTGCTCTATCGTATAAAACTTCCTATCAATTGATGCAGTCGCTCACAGAAACTGAATAATAAAATTTTGCATGTGAATTATCTCAAGAACTCTATGAAGCCTGATATTACTTTTACTTTAGAGAGAAATAATACCTTTTTATGTATCTTTATAGTAGATAACTTACTCAAAGTTGCAGGAACCTCTAGTGGAACTTAAGTACCATTCAAACTCAGAGTTCTTTCCTAGATACATTCTGCCTATATCAAACCCAACTACTAAATTAAAGGGTAGTTAATAACAGGAGGGCTGACTTCCTCTTTGACTAATATTTGTGGTAGAGTTTATGGTTCTTTTTCTTTTCTTTTATTTTTTTTTTGCGGTACGTGGGCCTCTCACTGTTGTGGCCTCTCCCGCTGCGGAGCCATGGCTCACGGGCCCAGCCGCTCCGCGGCATGTGGGATCTTCCCGGACCGGGGCACGAATCCGTGTCCCCTGCATCGGCAGGCGGACTCTCAACCACTGCGCCACCAGGGAAGCCCTCTGTGGTAGAGTTTAGATGCAGGAAATAAATGACCTTTTAACAATACCATTTCAAGCTGTTCCTTTTACTCCATTTGATCTTTGTAAGGTCAGTAATGGTATGTCTTTTCGTACCTTATTTTAGTAACTTGGATATTCCCTCATTTTGTTCTTAATCTAGCTTCTAGATACTGATTTATCAATTTCCTTTTTGTCTTTCTGAATAACCAAACTTCGGGTTATTGATTTTTTTCTACTGCGTTTTTAACAGCTTTATTGAAAGATAATTGACACACCATACATTCACACATTTACAGTGTAAATTCAAGATTTTTTTGCACTATATTCACAGAGTTGTACAATGACAATCAAAAACATTTTCACTGTAGCAAAAAGAAATGCCAGATCTTCAGCTATCACCTCCCAATTTCCCCTGCCTCCCCCAGCCCTAGGTAACCCCAATCTACTTTCTCTATACATAGATTTTGCCCATTCTGGACAATTCATATAAATGGAATCACATGGTACATGTGCTTTTGTGACTAACTTCTTTCACTTAGCGTAATATTTTCAAGATTCATCCATACTGTAGTGTTTATCAGTACTTCATTCATTTTGTATGTTATTTAAAATATTAAGTATGCATTAATTCTCTTAGATACAAGCTGAAGGACTGAGATTACAGAAAGTATGACTTACCCAGTGTCAAAGAGTAAATGGTAAATGGTGAAACTGGGTTATGAAACTAAAGACTGTCCCAAGTTTATTCTACTTGCCTGAGTTGCTTAAGCATAATGATGGTAAAGATTATTCTTATAATACTCCTTGAAGAAATTATTTTTACATTCCATTTTATACCTGATTAGACCAAGACACAGGGAGGTAAAGTACCTTGCCCAAAGTCAGACATCTGGATAGTAGAGAATTAGACTGACTCCAGAGCCCCAGCTCACTCAAAACCCAACTTTGTTGCTCAGGACACAGTGGCAGAATAACTTTTACAGAAAAGCCAAAGAGGCATTCAGTTTGGAGAGAAAAAGTAATACGCATGCAACAAAGAAAGAAAATTTTAAAAAGGGGGTTGGAAGTCAGGAGTTAATAACTGAATGTAGGAGGGAGTACCCTCTTGTTTAAAAATTAAAGCATGATCCTATGGTAAGGAGACCACATTCAACCCCATTTCAAAGATTTGCATGAAAGAAGAGAGAAATTCCCAAGTCCCTTGTAGCAGCATGACTTTATGACTCTGTGAGCATCATCTCTACTTTTTGAGAATATACAATCATTTCATAATTTTTATTTTCTTGAAATCTATATTTTCTGTCTCAGCTTCAGATAAATGATCTCACTGAGTTATTTGCATAAGAACAACAAGGAATGAACAGATGGCTGTTTGACTAAGTATCTATTGTCTTCTGAATGTAGATATAATTCATCATTATGTATGGCCTCTTACAGAAGCTACAAAACAATACAAATTCAAAAGAAAAACACAGTCCCTGAGTACAACATAGGTGTTAAAATTACTGAATTAGATCCAATAGATATTTAAAGTTGGATAGATATTCTAAGAAGATACTGAGGAAAACTGCAAGATGCAGAAATATATGTGTAATGTGATATTCATGTAAATTGGAACAATTCACCGAAAAATATTTGCCTGTGAATGAACACGTGTGGAACAAAGGCATAAAACATGAATGGAAAAGATACACTCTACTGTCAGATTCTTAAGTCACATCTAGAAAAGGTCTCTGAGGAGGTATAAAGAAGACAAACTCTAAATGTATTATTTTATCTCTTAAAGAAAATATCTTGAGTAAACATGGTAAAAAAATTGAAATGTGTTAGTATTTTGATAACAAATATATGTTAGTTAAAAGGTCTATCACTGGATACAGTGATTTAACTCCTGGGAATTTATACCATAAAAATAAAAGTGTCAATGCAACAATACTGAAATGACTCAATATGTCATATCAATACCATGTAATCGATTTTTAAAATATCAGATGGCCTTGGAATGATTTCCATGAGAAATCATGATTTCCATATTAAGGAAAAAAAGCCAAAGTCAGAGAAGTATGTACATATTTTCTGTAAAACTATCATGGCAAAAAATACCTGGGTAACAAAATGTGTAAAGAATTAAATTAACACAGAGCACAAGGGGTGGGGTGTGTGTTTAAATAGATTATTTAAGATACCCAGGAAACAAGAGGGAGTCATAATTCAGACCTCAACTATTAACTGCAATTTTACACCTCCCCTGTTTTTTTCTTATGGGGTCTAACTGAGGTGAGATACCAGAACTGAAAAAAAATTTAAAAAAAAAGAAATCTTCAAAAATGACACATATTGGGCTTCCCTGGTGGCGCAATGGTTGAGAGTCTGGCCTGCCGATGCAGGGGACACGGGTTTGTGTCCCGGTCCGGGAAGATCCCACATGCCGCGGAGCAGCTGGGCCCGTGAGCCATGGCCGCTGAGCCTGCGCGTCCGGAACCTGTGCTCCACAATGGGAGAGGCCACAACAGTGAAAGGCCCGCATACCGCAAAAAAAAAAATAATAATAAAAAAATAATTAAAAAAAAGACACATATTGAAGACATGTATCATTTGTTAACTTCCAAGTTGATTATTTATACCAATGTCTTTTATTTAAAAAGAGAAGCTTGTAAAGTAAATCTAAATGTGTGTTAGCTAATTAAAATGAACATAGACTCACTTCATATTATAGTGTCTCTGCAAAAATTAATCTAAGACGTATACAGCAACTAATGTACATTAATAATAGTAATAATAATAATGAGAAGGAGGAAGAGGAGAAGAAGACAATGTTTCATATCAGAAATTCAAGCCAGTAGACAGCAGAGCCCAAATCCAAGAGTAGAGTCCTGACACTTTATCTGGCCATTACAAATACAGGACAGTGAGGATGAAGGAGAACAGGTGTGCAGCAAGCGGAAAACGATGTGATGTATGACCGTGGTGCCAACCAGTGCATGATACCCCAGGAAGACACGTAGCAGGCTGTTCTGCAGGTGCGTTCACTTGGCCCATAGAAATTTTCCATGTGGACGACAAAGAGAAACCATTCCTACCTGGAAAGGGGAAGAGGAGGAATGCATTTGCTTAGCTCACTCCCATTTCCTGTCTGCCACTGTTCAAAGTCCACTCCATAGGGAATTAACTCCTCTGCACTTCAGGGTTGCATCAAAAGCCTTCTTTAGTATAAGATATGGTATGTCCGATCTGATACCCTGAATCTGAAGCACAGGGACAGCAGAGTGGGTGGAACACAAAGGGAAAGAATAAGAACAAGTGTAAGAGCAGGAAGGGATAATTGAGGGAATCAGAGAAAGCACACAAAGACCCTGTCCACTACAACCAGCTTGAGTTAAAATACAGACTGCAGTTAACCTAGGAAAGAGTGATTAGAAACATTGCCTTTGGCAGACATAATTTATTTCCATAAAGTAATAACAAGATAAACATAGCCAATTTCATTTGGGACTATGAAATGTATTACTTAAAGAGTAAGAAAAACTCCTCAACAGAGAAAAGGGAATCTCTTAAATAGATCTGATGTAAAGAAGCCAAATGGTTATAACCTGTTTATTCAAAGTTTAACAGTGTATTCTAGTGAATTAAAGAGAACGTTTTCACTAAAAAAAAAATCAGACCTAAGAACTTTTTAAAATGTATTTTAATATGAGACATGTAGTCTACTAATATTGGGTTGGCCAAAATGTTCATTCAGGTTTTCCATAAGATGTTACTTTTTGGCCAACCCAATATTTTAAAAGGAAGTTTATTACCAAAAACAGATGACATTATTTCAGAACAAGAGGGCCTTGCTATCTCGATTCTGTGGCACTTCATTTGACCACACCAGCTAAAGTGGGCTTAAAGTATGATTCAATTTAATTCTCTCTGGATTATACTATGCTTTGCAACATTTTTTAGGCAGAATAATAGCATGTTCAAAGACCTCATGGCTAGGAAGAAGTTGACACATTCAAAGAACAGAAATAAAACAGTATGGCCTGATAATATATAGACTCTATTAATGGCTTTGGTTATTACTTTAAGTTTAAGAGAGAAGCTAATAAAATATATATATGACAAAGACTATTGGCTGCTATGTCTATTAGAGCGTGCTAAGAGTGGAAGCTTGGAGATGATTCCAAAGAACTACCTCCCGGGCTTCCCTGGTGGCACAGTGGTTGAGAGTCCACCTGCCGATGCAGGGGACACGGGTTCGTGCCCTGGTCCGGGAAGATCTCACATGCCGCGGAGTGGCTGGGGCCGTGAGCCATGGCCGCTGAGCCCGGGCGTCCGGAGCCTGTTGCTCCTCAACGGAGAGGCCACAACAGTGAGAGGCCCGCGTACCGCAAAAAAAACCACAACTACCTCCCAAGAATCTGTGCCACAGCAGGAGGTAGCCCTCATCCAAATGAGTGGTTGATGTGGAGATGCAAAGGCAGCATCACTTTTCCATAAGTCAGTACAGTTCTGAAGGGCCATTCCAACGTCACATTCCCCCTGAGATTAGTTGAAGACTTTGTGGGATACGCTTCACAATTATATTTTTCCTGTGCCACATCCCAATTTTTTCCTTCCCTGACAGGTATTATTCTAGAAACACTTGCGATCACACGTACATGCACATAACATTGTAGAGTCCATTTCCAGGAAACAGATAAAAGTCACAGATTTTGTTCAATTTCAATAAATAAACTAAATACACATTTCTTCACCAGTCCTATCTAAGGCCACTACTATAAAACAAAATCTGAATATCCTGGGATTTTGATGATTCTAAGCATAGATTATTTGCCTTTGACAGGAAACCCAGATGTTTGCTAGGTTTTATTTCCAAATTCCTGGAGGAGGGGGGAATGGAATTTTTTCGAGCAAAATCTCATTTCTAGATCTATTCATCAAGAAGAGACACATATCATTAGAATGTATTCATTTTATGCACCGATGATACTCAGTATAAGCACATATATCAATGGTCCTTTTGCAACAATGCACATTTCACTGAAAAATTCATGCATATGATATAATATATGCCCATTTTGAAAATAAGTAATTTGCTACTTTATATTTTGTGATGGCAGCCTGAACCAAGTTAAGCATAGGAAATGTGTTATGATTATATTCCTAATATCTGTTATCTGCAGTGAAGATCTGCAGTGAAGCACTGAAAAGATCCAAATGTGATTATTAGGTTGGTAGAAGTTTAATACTTTTTTTCAGTAAGATTAATATGTAAAATTCAGTGGAGCTTCACGTGACATGAGATTTATGTGTGTCTCTCTTAAATAGCATAATATTTTACCTTTTCAATCAGGTACCTATGTCATAAATCTTTTTCAACATTCTGATGAAGGTCAACAGAAAGCTTTCTATTCAAGCTCATTCCATTTCTCTCTTTGCTAACTGTCTTTTGATTCCCTTTCACCTGGTCTTCCACTCTCTTAGCCATCTCTTAATTGGTCCTTTATTCTCTTCAGCTTTCTATCTCTCTCACAGCTGCTGAATTGACTTTCCTTACTTATAGCTCTTATTATGTTCAGTTTCTGCTCAGAAACCTTCATAACTGCTATTGTCCAATACAGAATCAATATAGAGTCAAAACTAAAAAGTTTAGCTTTCAAAACCTTAGCGATTTGGCTCCAGTCTACTTTCCAGTCTTGTCTCTCACTGACTTATAAAACCCTGCATATCAGCTCCAACTCAAATCTTACTTTTACCCCAAAAATTTCCTTAATTACATCAGACTTAGCTCCTATAAACTCAATCTCTAATGAGTTATAGCTCCCTTTGGACAATCACTTCACGCACACAGCATCAAAGGTTACTCATATACATTACTTCTGAAACTTCAAAGGCCATAAACAGGGAGAAACTTATTTTAAAGCTGATTTTGTCCTTTTTCACTGGATTGTTGGAGAAGGAAGAGAGGGACCCCAGGGACTCCTCCTAAGTGTTACAAAGAAACTGAACACAATAATTTAATTTGGCATGTTTTGTTATGCAAAAATAATAAACTAAAATCCTGGGCTTTCAGGGGTAAAGAACTTCTAGTCAATGGAGAACTAAATTGCTCAACATAACAAGTTTGTCTGTTTTTAAACAGTCATGGTGTTGATGATGACTGTGATGACCAGAATATCTATAGGAGCTCTGAGCCTGGCTGGACGCTCGAGCCAGATACATGATCAGGGACATTCCCATTCAAAGAAGGGAATAGTTCCCTCAGCAGAGCAGTAGACTGGAAGTGAAGAGATTAAGAAGTAATAAGACAAGTATGGACTCCTTACTCTGTAAAGGAACATGCCACATGGTCTTGAGAACCCGTGATTTCTGATATCCAATTTTACATCTACATTTTCTGTATTTTAATAAATTAACTTGGCAGAGGACAATTTCCTGTGACTCTGACAGTATTTAAGCTTTGAGGTTGCTTAAGCACGTGGACCTGCTCCGATAGGCCTTAGTAACGTGTTCATCTTTGTAAGATGACCATGAGTAAAATTTTGAAAAAAGAAAAAAAAAAGCAATGTTAAGATAATTTTAATATAATTAAATCTCTTTCTCTTTCAATTCCAACTTCCTCTGTATCATATTTCTCATCCTATTAGTTGATTATAGAGTAGCCACAGATATTTTGGGAATCCAATTGAGGAAAAGTTGAGTTTAGAGTTGGAGTGTTCATTTAATTTGGGTTAAAGGGAGTGTATTTTATAGTTAGCCATAATTTTAACATATAGTTATATAAGAATATGTTTAACATGCCACTGAACTAAGGTAGCTCTGCTGATCTCCAGGGATGTTTGGAAGTCTAACACCGAACCTAGGCCAAGATAGAGATGAAATACGTTAGCTAATGAATTTTAACCTGATGTTGAAAATGCAAAATTTCCTTGGAAGTACCCTGTACTAGCTTGTCTACATTGTTTATCATATATATGTACTTACACAGCCTGGATTTAACTACATGACCAGCAGGATATAAGAGCCCCTTAAGTGAACTCATACATTGATTCCCCTGAAAGCATGGTGTCTTCTACATACCTTGGCTGTTCATAATCTAAAAACAATGTATGTCTTATGAGACCCATAAAGGACACTTAGGGACTATGCCTGGACATCTTAGAACTGCTATATTATTGCCTGTACACTTTCTCCTGCTAGTACCTTTTACCTTTATTAAATCCTCACATGTCTAGGCCCTATGGAGTCCCATGAATACTTTCAATCATTTAACTCTGTGTCATAACTTGTTACTTAGTTATGACAGGACATATATGAATTGGAATAACATATGATAGTATTATAACCAACCATTATGTTGTGACTTCTCTTTGTTAAAGAAAAGTGCAGGGCCAGAGGTACTGCAGTACCAGTGTGCCCTACATTCTCTGTGTTTAGCACTGAGTGTGAGTAGTAAAGACAAGATTTGAAAATTACAGAGCAAAACACTACCCTATGTAAACTCTTACAATCATCAGACTTGTAAAATTTAAGGTGGAAAATTTGGTTCTCATCAATGCTTAATTGAAAAGGTGCTTCATTCTTGTCAGGTATACTCTTGATAATTCGTATATACAATTACATACGAATCATATAATTTTTGATAAAATGTATCAGAGTATTTGTATTTGTGGAGGGAAAACCTTCAGAAGTACTGCAGAGAGTAAATATATCTATGGGTGATTTTGCATTTCTATGAATTCCAACTCTCAATAGCAAAAGTTCATTTTCATCAACTTAGAGAGATTAAAGACTAAAACATCTATTCTGTGTGTGTATAATATATAAATTATTGTATATAATATACAAATTATTAAATTATATATTACATAGAAATATATATGTAAAACATGTACATATTTGATTTGTACATGGTCATCTTAAGAGACAAAGAGAAAACATTTGTCAAAATACAGCATACTTTTTGTTGATTAAAACACTCAAAAATTAGGAATAATAGGGAACTTCCTTAACCTGAAAAAGAGCATTTATGAAAAACACAGCTAACGTCATACTTAATGGTGAAAGACTGAATACAGCCCCCTGCCCCTAGGATTAAGAGCAAGGCAAAGGTGTCTGCTCCCATCACTTCTATTCGACAATATACAAGAAATTCTTTCAGGGCAATTAGGCAAGAAAAAAGCAATAAAGAAATAAAGGCATCCAGATTGGAAAGGAAGGAACACAATTATCTCCAGTCACGATGGCACGATATTTTTTGAGGGAAATCTTAAGAAATACAAACACATAAACTAGACCCTTTAAATTTCAGTACACTGCTTACCATGATACAAGATAAATATGCTAAATTGAATTTCTATACGCTAGCAATTAAAAATAATTGAAATTAAAAATTCCATTTTCTATAGCATTAAAAAGAACAAATATTTAAGAATAAATTTAATTAAGGGAGACACTGAAAATAATAAAATACTGTTGAAATAAATTCATCTTTGTTTACTCCAGTCTTTTATCTATGAATGTTTTAATGAGTGTACAATGAAGTGGAATCTAGTAGCTAATTTTCCCCTACTCCTTCCATTTTATAGTCATTTTGCATGACTGTTGTGAAATAAGAATAAGATTAAAACATTGACTAATTCTAAGTTAACATTATTAGAAACTAAAGATCACCACTGTAATTAAGGAAAATCTGAAAGAGGAAATTATCTTACTGAATTAATCAACTAGTTACTACATTTCCCAGAAAAATTCTAAAGAGTTAAAGGGTTAACAATTTCTGCAATCCTTGTATGACCAAAAATAACATGCCTTGATCCTAAGCCAAATATTTTTCTTTCCAAATGTGAAATTGCAGAACACAATTTCCCAGTTTTCCTTACTCTTATGCATCTCCTTGTGAAAACAGGTCAATTATAACTAACCTCAGGGACATATTTCCCTTTGGCCCACATCACATTTCTGTTTCTTAGTATTCTTTTCTCATGATCATCCTAATGCTTGTAACATATAAAATATCTGCTTACTGCCAGAAGTCAAGACACCCTCACTTTGAACTATCCTCCTACTCAAGCAGCCGTAAAGCTTTATCTTTTTCCTCTGTTTTCTAGTGGTTTTACTTTAGGACTTTCAATAAAGAGAATGGTAGAGTATATCCTTTCATTCTGATGATCACAAAAGTCAAAAACAATTTTGGAATTCAGCCAGTGAGGGTGAAGGTCTTTTTAAGGTTAAATCTGTAAATGTTTACTATTTTCTTGTTGCTGTGAGAGTTAATCTTAACTAAAGAGTTGTATTTATTACTCAACATAGAAAAATTTAATGTATACCATGAGGTTTATAATGAAGTGACTAGTCAAACATTTCTGCTATAGGAAACTGTATCCTTGATCTGGCTACATAACGTTTGTTTCAGGAAGATGTACTTTTACCTTTATGCTGTAAACACATTCATCATATTTCTTAAAATTTACCCAACACTAGCATGTGACCTACCATATAATTGGTCTACTGCTACATCTTTGCCCTCTTACCAGTCAGAAAACATCATTTCTCTTTTTTTTTTTTTCTTTACATTCTTCCCAGAGAATACTAGAATTTGAGTCCTTCTAGTATATTCCAGTCCAAACACTGAAACTCCATGTTTGCATGAAAACAGCAGCAGACCAACCGACATTAGGGGGTTTTTAATTTAATTTTATTTTTTTTAATGCTTTATAGGGGTTAGGACTTTGATGGACTAGGTAGCCTCAGACGCCATTGAAACTTCGACCTGCAATCCCTCTAATTATTATTTTATTATTATTTGCTACATTTAGTGTTGATATTCTAACAAGTGTCTGCACCTCCCCAATTAAGAACACTGTTATTAAGAACACAGAGAGTGGTGGTGGTGATGAGGTTAGTGGTAGTGGTGGTCTAGAAAGTTGATTTTCTAATATGTCTGCACATCAAAATTATCTAGGGTAGTTTTTATACTTAAATTTTGATTGCATCAGACATGGCTTATTCTATGTGTCTTAGTTAAGGCTCAGGAATTTCTTTGTTTTAAAACATCCATGGGAATTTTTGTGAAGCGAGTACATGAACTAGCATTTAGGAACATATTGTCTAGATCCCATTAAACCAGGAGTCTCTGATTAACTTACTAAGTACATTTTAGCACATTTTATTGTATACTTTTCAAAAGAATTGTGTATTCTGGGACTTCCCTGGTGGCACAGTGGTTAAGAATCCGCCTGCCAATGCAGGGAGCACGTGTTCAAGCCTGGGAAGATCCCACATGCCAGGGAGCAACTAAGCCCGTGTGCCGCAACTACTGAGCCTCCACTCTAGAGCCTGCAAGCCACAACTACTGAGCCCGCGTGCCACAACTACTGAAGCCCACACACCTAGAGCCCGTACCCCGCGACAAGAGAAGCCACCGCAATGAGAAGCCTGTGCACCACATCGAAGAGTAGCCCCTGCTCGCTGCAACTAGAGAAAGCCCGCATACAGCAGTGAAGACCCAATGCAGCCAAAAATATAAATAAATTTATTACCAAAAAAAATTGTGTACTCTGCTCATTAAAAGTTGAAATTCACTTAGAGCCTTTACTATGAAATACTTTCTAGCTAATCATGAGTGTAATAAAAGAAAGACTAAAAACAAGGACTGCATCATCCTTTGGGTATTTTTTTTTTTTTTACAACTTTTATGAAAGAACTGGTCTTTTTTAGGACCAAGTTATAAAGTCTATATTAATCAATATTAAAAGTAAAAGTGATGATATAATTTTTAAAATAATGTCCACCCAGAATAATTTATACATCAGCAATGCAGTCCAGAGAGATTATATGACTTTTCCAAAGTCACAGTCCTTCATGGCTTAAGAATCAGAATTTAAACTCTTTTGAATTTCAGTTCAACACATCTCTTATTATACCACACTGTTTATTATACAATTTAAAAAATTATGGGATTTATTTCTTGAGATTTTTCTGTGATATCAAAAAATCTAGTAATTCCTTTCAAAATATAATTGTCATGAATATCCTATCCAAAAGGAACAGAACAGTTTGGGTATTCAACGAATCTGTAATAACTCAAGATTTCAACCTTCACTATTTGGTTAAGTAAGTTTCCTTCCCAACTCCCTCCTGACAGTGTCCTCAGGCCCATCAACCCTATACTTTAAAGCTCCAGCATAATTTATTAACATTACTATGGAGTAACTGAACATTATCTTATGTCATTCTTATCCCTTCAGAAATGACTTGCCATTTTTAGCAAGTATTTATAAAAAATATGTTTCTCAAAAGTGGTTCATTCTGTCAAAAGTATACTTCTTTTGCCTTTTATAGCCTTTTTAAACTTTACTGAGTAGTACCAAAAAGGAATAATTCACACAATTACCATGCTATAGTTTCAAGAAATGGCAAAATGCTTCAGTGATCCATAAATATCATGTTGATAGAAATTTCTAATATTTGTTCCTAGAGTCATCTTGTGAAACTGTATTTTCATAGTAAAAGTTCTCTAGACTAGAAATTCTGACAAATGATTGCTTCTTCTCTACGTAGCATCTAAGTCACAGAGATGCTTATGGCACTTGATAACTGACAATATTTGAAAACAATTTTCATACACTTGGCATTTATAGTAGGCAAACTGCCCTCTGTATTGTATTGATATCTGGGACTGTTCCTAAAAAAGATAATTTCATAATTTTTCTCGACATATTACTTTTAATATTCCTTGGAAAATTAGAACCTCGTCAATAGTAATTACCTTTTACCTAGGTCACACTAAATGGAGTGTTTATAGCTAATGGAGTGTTTGCAGCTTGGAACAGATGGAACAGATCTAACAAATATTTCACTGGAAGAAAATAAATTGACCCTACATGGGCTCAAGAGACACAAGGGGAATTTCAGGGAGTTGGTTCGTGTATGTGAACAAAACACATTTATATATATGACTTTTATAACTTATGAAGATATATATATATCCTATTGCTAGTATTATTAAATAGCAAAAGAAATTTATTTTTTGAGAAAAGTAGTTGTTTGGGAAACGGTATTTATTTTCAACCACTTTAGACAGCAAATCTTGAAGGTATAAGTTGACCCATGTACTGGAAATCTTCTGTTGGTCTCTCCAAATAAACACTAACCATTTTTTTTTCTCTATTCTGTGTCTAAGGTAGTTCAACAATATGAAAATATCAGTGACTCCCTAGCTTCTGGTTTCTGTTTGGGTTTGACCAATGGAGAATGCTAATAATAGACAGAAAAGAGAGATAAGAAATAAGCCTAGTGTACTTGTTTCCCCAGGTTCCTTCCTGCAGGGCTGCCTGGGAAAGCTTGATCAAAGCTTGATCATCCTTTGAGCAAAGATCATAGAAACTTTCAGATGGTTTTCTCTGCAAAGATCTGTCTCCATGTTCAGATAACTGCCACCAGCCTTTAGCCATAGGGGTGGTGACCATGACCTGCTGTTAGGATCCACTTTGTACTTCACTGTTGCTTGTAGCTTATCTACAACCTACCCACCCCTGTATAAGCTGTTCCTTTATCATGCATTGGCCACAAATTACCCAAATTTGAGTATGCCATCTGTTTTTTGCAATGAAAGTGAATGATACAAGCTATGTTCTTTGCTTTGTTTAATCCCTAAGTGGCTCTCATCATGTTACCCATTTTCCTGCCCTTCCCTCCCATAACTGTTCCTCCTCTAATTCTCCCTGTCTTATTGCTCAGTTATGCACACAATATCAAAGTCTGAAACTGGTGTCATCCTAGATTTTTCTATCCCTTTCTCTTCCGTCTAATACTTATGATCGATTGAGCATTTTTTTCCTTATGGAGATTCCTCATCTTGGAACATCTTTTCTCCCTGCTTTCTTGGGAATTTTCCATTTTCATTTAAAATACAAACTCAGGTAAAATGTCTTCCAGTGAGTTGACCCTGAAATAGTCACCCATGCCAAGTCTAACTATTGACCCCCATCCTGCTTCAGAACCCCACTCTTGCTTCTATTTGTTTTGGGCTGTATTTTATTTGTTTGCATAGCATGTTTCCTGAACCAGACACAGAGCTCCTTCAGCAAAAAACATTTATTCATTCCCTATCTGAGAGGTTTATCAAAGTACTTGAGAAAGTATGAGTGCTTCATGAATGTTTATTAATGAAATTAGAGTTACTTTAGTATCTTTTTTTTTTTTTTTTTTTTTTGCGGTGCGCATGCCTCTCACTGTTGTGGCCTCTCCCGTTGCAGAGCACAGGCTCTGGACGCACAGGCTCAGCGGCCATGGCTCATGGGCCCAGCTGCTCCACGGCACGTGGGATCTTCCTGGACCAGGGCACGAACCCGTGTCCCCTGCATCCGCAGGCGGACTCTCAACCACTGCGCCACCAGGGAAGCCCTACTTTAGTATCTTGTTTGTTGTTTTTCATGCAACATACTCAAGATGTCAGAATTCACAGGCCCTAGCTTCGAAG
The DNA here is from genome assembly GCF_003031525.2 of Neophocaena asiaeorientalis asiaeorientalis. Taxonomy (NCBI): domain Eukaryota; kingdom Metazoa; phylum Chordata; class Mammalia; order Artiodactyla; family Phocoenidae; genus Neophocaena; species Neophocaena asiaeorientalis. Next base: position 6,166,970 of record NW_020175186.1, read on the forward strand.
GATGAGGATATGCACTTCTTACCTATGGGAAGTGGTGGGAAGGGGACAATGTTTACAAAAGAGACAAATGACAAAACATGGGGGGTGAAGGATTCTTCCAAACTCTCCAATTGTGACAAAATCTGAGTGCTATAAGTAATGCTATGAACAATTCTTATAGTAATAAGAACGGTATTCTTATAGTAATGCTATGAGCAAATCTCACCCTAACTTCAGCATTTCAACACCACTAAATCAGTTTAGTAAGTTTAGTCTCAAAATAAAATTCTGGTACTTCAAATGATGAGTTACCTTTATGAATAAGGTACACTCAACTCTATAGACAATATCTTGTCCAGGTGTTTTCACTGGGTCCTACTTTACATACTATTTTCCTCAAGTATTACAGGTTAAGTTGGTTTCATATTTTGACACCATGATTTAATTTGGCAACACACACTCTCCTTTGATGCTTTGTTCTGGCAGGCTCTACTTGGATGACATGCTCATGGGAAACACAACATCTTACATACAGATTTAACAACCCTTTTGAGGTTTTTAAATAAATAGTTCTAAATTTTAAACAGTGCTCTATTTTTAACAACTAAAGCAAACAGTTTGCCTATGACACTTTGGCATTCCAGAGCCACAGGCCTATCTAAGACGTTCAAAATCATCCTGTCTAAACAGGGGTAGCAATCGTCTCTGAACATCTGCCCTGACCCTGCCCCATTTTAATACCCAGGACTATGCATTTTAATGTTGGCCTACAGATCATTTAATCCTTCTGTTTTTGTTCAATTAAGTTAAAATGAAACTAGCAAAGAGAAGGACTTTCTATAAGCTCCCTACTTCACAGTTCTGACCTGTGATACGAGATCAGAAGTAACTATTTAATATCTATAAATAATTTTTGAAAATGTTACAGTATCAAAAACTAAGAATGCTTATTCCAGAGCATATGTTTTCTTTTGTTATATGATCTGAAAGGAAACATTTCTCCTCACCACAGACAGCTTAAGTAGCAGTGTAATTTAAAATTGTTTTATCACTTTTTTTCACATTAAAACTAACATAATTAGAAACTTCCTCATCTCCTGCATTCAGTGAAATGAGCATGAGAATGATCAATTCAATGCTTATTGGAACAGAGACATGCTTCTAACTAAACTCTACACACCATCTCCACAAACACACATACCTTACTTTGTAATCTGAAATAAATCTTACTGGAGCTCTTATCTGGTTTTTCTGTATGTTCTCATTTGAAAAACTTGATGAATTCAGTTATAAGCTTCTATTGCTATACTGACTTTTCCCAAGGCTCTTCTTCCCCAGTCCTCTCTTCAGCTTTACTCTTCAAAAAATCTTGTTTTGAAAAAAAAAGTCTATAAAATATTCCAAAATTTTCTTGTTGATGACCCCAGGCTTTCAAAAGCACAATTCTCTTTTGCATTTTCCAGAAAAAAAATGCAGATATTCATGAATAAGTGTTCTTAAAGACTTCATGCATGATATCTATTGTCTTTAAAATTCTAAAGAAAACACTTTTCTTCCAGGTCACAAAAAAATTCCAGGGATGAAAGCCAAAAGGAGCAGCAAGAAGGTGGAGATTAGATAGATGGACAGGTAGATAGAGATGATATAGGTACAGACATAGATGGATAGATACAGTATACACACACACACACACACACACACACATACATTTCCATTATTTATTTCTGAAAGCCAACGGACTTTGCAAAAAAAAGTATAGGAGTATCACACCTAAGTATGATGTATTTAGTGGATGTTTAAAAGGGAACAACTAACGTTATTTGAAGGAACTCACCATTCCTTTTGCTTTTAGCAACAAGCTAATTGAGTTTGCATCTAAAATGGGAGAAATGTCATAATTAACTCATGAAGCAAACACCAATTTCAAATTCAAAATGGTCGTTTGCTAATGAGCATTTAATAGAAAGCAACAACAATATTTTGGCTTTTACTGCCACTGATAACACATTGAAAATATCCTTTTGGTTTTTATTTTGTTATTTTAATCCAGGAAGCTCATCAAAGGGAGTAACTAAGAAAGATTACTGATTTTATGTTGGAAAGAAATGTAGATAAAACTTTCTGTCATTATCTCTGTGTGAACCATACTGTTACTAAACCATTCCTCTGATACTAATTAATCAAATAATTAGCTTAAAGTAAACATCATTTGATGCTCAAAATTTGAGATTCACGCAGATCTCCCTTTTTTGGTTTTCTATCTAATTCTTTACAAAATAGCAATCAGGGGAATAGGGAAGAAATTTGTTACACAGCAATACAGTTTTATTTCAAGTATAATTTACAGTGAAAAGGTATCTTTAAGAAAATAGATATATAAGCATATATGTATATACCTGTATGTATATACACACACCAACATATATATTAGTATATATTGTCAATGTGTATCCCTTTATACAATGAAAATATCTTTCAAATTATGATAGGCCATAAATAAAACTAAGAGAACCAGATGGTGGCAAGCCTGCACTACACAAAATAATACAGAAAGTTTCTCAGGGAAATTATATAAGATGGAAACTCAGATCTTCAGGAATAAATGAAAAGTGCTGAAATGGTAAATATACGTGTAAATATGTTTATTTTCTCTGTTAATTTATTTAAAATAACATGCAATTAATTAAAGGGCAATTTTGACATTGAATTGTGGGTTTTTATAGCATATGTAGCTGTAATGCATATAACAAATATGCTGCAAAGAACAGGGAGTGTATGAGTGGAACTATGCATTTTCAAGGATTTTACATTTAAGATAAGGTGGTACTGTATTAACTTTAGTAGGTTTCCAAATTTTAAGGAAATATATTTTAGTTACTAGAACAACCACTAAAATAAAACTAATTAAGTAAAATAAAAGAATGCAAGGAGTTATGGTTAAAAAGTAAACAGAAAAACTAAAATTGAATTCTAAATAATATTTACTTACCCCAGAGAGGATAAGAATGGTGGAGATATAAGTAAGGGTCAGATTTTGACAGATTTTCTGTGCACCAAAACAAGGTTGGAATTAGCATGAAGACCAGGGAGAGTCCCTGCAGGGTCTTGATCTTGGTTCAGGTTTGATTTGCCCTTAGAAGGATCACTCTGGGTCCCATGTGGAAAGTAGTTTAATAGAACATTTAGATGAGAGGAACAAAGACCAATGGGATCATTATTATAGAATCCAAGTAAATATCAGTAGAGTCTGAATTATGGCAATGGCAATAAATGAAAAACAAAGAAGCGAGGTAAATAATTATGAAGCAAGCAGAACTCACTGGATTTAGTACTGATTGGATTTAGGGTTATGATAGGAGACAGCAGAATCTGAAATAACTTTCAGCATCCTGATATAGGTGGCTCACCTACCATTATAAAATCCTGTAATAAAATTCATGAACTTTAGAGAAAAAGAATGTTTTCCTGAGGCGCTATGTAAAGATGCATATTCAGGGATTCCATTTTTATCTCGTGAAATTCTTGAAAATTCTGATTCAGGTTGAGGAGTACTCTCCTAGAATTTTGAGATGACAATTATAGCCAATTTTCAAGTCCAATTTACAAATAGTTCCTGAACATGGAATGTGATTCCAGGCTTGATTAAGCAATCATGGGATGGATTATTGCCTGCATTTTTTCAAAGACATACAACTACACTCACAGACTTTAGAACCCTGCCAAGAACATGGGTAAACAATGAAACCCTTAGGTAATTACAAGAGACAATAAGTAATTAAATGTCATAGTAAGTGACTGTAAATAATGAAATCTACTACTACCCCTGGAATAAATGGCCAAAATACAAACGATGAGGATGGTCCTCTGCAAATATATTTTCCTGGCCTACAGTTACTGAGGTCAACAAAATCCACGAAAATACTTTCACAGTCTTAACACCATTTATAGGCTATTTCTTTTTCTAAGGAAACAATACAAATTTTCCGAGTATATAAATATTGATTCCACTTTGTTTTGTTTTTGTTTTACTTTCCAAAATGTATAAAACCTGCTAATTAGGAACAAACCCATGCCTACATTAAAATGAAGATTTATGTTTATCAATACCTGCTGTTTCTGAATGATATATCATCAAGATTTTATTCTTTTCATTTTTACTTTCAAATATAACAGGGCACTAATATTATTTAAAGAGTTGTTTTGTAGGTATTTCTGTGTATCACGTTAAATATGCACATCCTGTTAAAATTTAATAGGATAAATTAAGCATATTAAAAATGGGTAACAGCATAATTAGTTTCGCTGGCAATCTAAATGGCATTCACAGAGAGACTTTTTCTTTTCTCTGTGAGTGCTGATGGGAATTTTGGTGTCAGACAAATGCCTGCTAGAATCAAAAAAGCATGTCAAAGCATAGACAGCAGAAGCAAGAAGTACTACAATTCTGCAGCCTGTGGAACAAAAACCACATTCACAGAAAGACAGACAAAATGAAAAGGCAGAGGACTATGCACCAGATGAAGGAACAAGATAAAACCCCAGAAAAACAATTAAAGGAAGTAGAGATAGGAAACTTTCCAGAAAAAAATTCAGAATAATGATAATGAAGATGATCCAGGACACTGGAAAAAGAATGGAGGCAAAGATCAAGAAGATGCAAGAAATGTTTAACAAACACCTAGAAGAATTAAAGAACAAACAAACAGAGATGAACAATACAGTAACTGAAATGAAAAATACACTAGAAGGAATCCATAGCAGAATAACTAAGGCCAAAGAACGGATAAGTGACCTGAAAGACAGAATGGTGGAATTGAATGCCACAGAACACAATAAAGAAAAAAAAAAGGAAAAGAAATGAAGACAGTCTAAGAGACCTCTGGGACAACATTACGCACACCAACATTCACATTATAGGGGTCCCAGAAGGAGAAAAGAGAGAGAAAGGACCCGACAAAATATTTGAAGAGATTATAATCAAAAAGTTCCCTAACATGGGAAAGGAAATAGTCACCCAAGTCCAGGAAGTGTAGAGAGTCCCAAGCAGGATAAACCCAATGAGAAACACGCCGAGACACATGGTAATCAAATTGACAGAAAATAAAGACAAAGAAAAATTATTAAAAGCAACAAGGGAAAAAAGAAAAAAAAACATACAAGGGAACTCCCATAAGGTTAACAGCTGATTTCTCAGCAGAAACTCTACAAGCCAGAAGGGAGTGGCACAATATATTTAAAGTGATGAAAGGGAAGAAACTACAACCAAGATTACTCTACCCAGCAAGGATCTCATTCACATTTGACAGAGAAATCAAAAGCTTTACAGACAAACAAAACCTAAGAGAATTCAGCACCACCAAACCAGCTCTACAAAAAATGCTAAAGGAACTTCTCTAAGTGGGAAACACAGGAAAAGAAAAAGGACATACAAAAACAAAGTCATAACAATTAAGAAAATGATTATAGGAACATACATATCAATAATCATCTTAAATGTGAATGGATTAAATGCTCCAACCCAAAGACATAGCTTGCTGAAAGGATACAAAAACAAGACCCATATATATGCTGTCTAGAAGAGACCCACTTCAGACCTAGGGACACATACAGATGGAAAGTGAGGGGATGGAAAAAGATATTCCATGCAAATGGAAATCAAAAAAAAGCTGGAGTAGCAATACTCATATCAGATAAAATACCCTTTAAAATAAAGAATGTTACAAGAAACAAGTAAGGACACTACATAATAATCAAGAGATCAATCCAAGAAAAAGATATAATAATTCTAAATATATATGCACCCAACATGGGAGCACCCCAATACAGAAGGCAACTGCTAACAGCTATAAAAGAGGAAATCAACAGTACTGGGGTATTTCAAGACATCACTTACACCAACTGACAGATCATGCAGTCAGAAAATTAATAAGGAAACACAAGCTTTAAATGACACAATAGACCAGGTAGATTTAACTGTTATTTATAGGACATTCCACCTGAAAAGAGGAGATTACACTTTCTTCTCAAGTGCAGACAGAACATTCTCCAGGATAGATCACATCTTGGGTCACAAATCAAGCCTCGGTAAATCTGAGATAACTGAAACTATATCAAGCATCTTTTCTGACCAAAACGCTATGAGATTAAAAATCAATTACGGGGGGAAAAATGTAAAAACACAAACGCATGGAGGCTAAACAATATGTTACTAAATAACCAGAGATCACTGACAAAATCAGAGAGTAAACAAAAAAATACCTAGAGACAAATGACAATGAAAACATGAGGATCCAAACTTATGGGATGCAACAAAAGCAGTTCTAAGAGGGAAGTTTAAAGCAACACAATCCTACCTCAAGAAACAAGAAAAATCTCAAATAAACAATCTAACCTTACAACTAAAGGAACTAGAGAAAGAACAAACAAATCCAAAATTAGTAGAAGGAAAGAAATCATAAAGATCAGAGCAGAAATAAATAAATAGAAACAAAGAAAACAATAGCAAAGATCAATAAAACTAAAAGCTGGTTCTTTGAGAAGATAAACAAAATTGATAAACCTTTAGCCATATCATCAGGAAAAAGAGGGAGCGGACTCAAATAAATAAAATTAGAAATGAAAAAGGAGAAGCTACAACAGACACCACAGAAATACAAAGCATCCTAAGAGACTACTACAAGCAGCTCTATGCCAATGAATTGTACAATCTGGAAGGAATGGGCAAATTCTTAGAAAGGTATAATCCTACAAGAGTGAACCAGGAAGAAATAGAAAATATGAGCAGACCAATCAGAAGTAACAAAATTGAAATGGTGATTAGACATCTTCAAACAAACAAAAGTCCAGGACCAGCTGGCTTCACATGTGAATTCTATCAAACATTTAGAGAAGAGCTAACACCCATGCTTCTCAAACTCTGCCAGAAAACTTCAGAGGAAGGAACACACCCAAACTCATTCCATGAGATCAGCATCACCCTGATACCAAAACCAGACAGAGATACTACAAAAAAAAGAAAGTTACATTCCAATATCACTGATGAATATAGATGAAAAATCCTCAACAGAATACTAGCAAACAGAATCCAACAAGAGAGTAAAGAATTATACACCATGATCAAGTGGTATTTATTTCAGGGATGCAAGGATTCTTCAAAATATGCAAATCAATCAATGTGATACACCATATTAACAAACTGAAGAATAAAAACCATACGATTATCTCAATAGATACAGAAAAAGCTTTTGACAAAATTCAACACCCATTTATGATAAAAACTCTTCAGAAAGTGTGCATAGCGGGAACATACCTCAACATAATAAAGGCCATATATGACAAACCCACAGCAAACATCATCCTCAATGGTGAAAAACAGAAAGCAATTCCTCTATGATCAGGAACAACACAAGGATGTCCACTCTCACAACTATTATTCAACATAAGTCTGGAAGTTCTAGCCACAGCAATCAGAGAAGAAAAAGAAATAAAAGGAATACAAATTGGAAAAGAAGAAGTAAAACTGTCACTGTTTTCAGATGACATGATACTATACATAGAAAATCCTCAAGATGCTACCAGAAAACTACAGAGCTAATCAATGAATTTGGTAAAGTTGCAGGATACAAAATTAACGTACAGAAATCTCTGGCATTCCTATACACTAACAATGAAAGATCAGAAAGAGAAATTAAGGAAACAATCCCATTCACCATTGCAGCAAAAAGAATAAAATACCTAGGAATAAAGCTACCTAAGGAGGTAAAAGAACTATACTCAGAAAATTTTAAGACACTGATGAAAGAAATTTAAGATGACACAAACAGACGGAGAGATATACCATGTTCTTGGAATGGAAGAATCAATATTGTGAAAATGACTCTACTACCCAAAGCAATCTACAGATTCGATGAAATCCCTATCAAATTACCAATGTCATTTTTTACAGAACTAGAACAAAAAATCTTAAAATTTGTATGGAGACACAAAAGACCCCGAATAGCCAAAGCCATCTTGAGAAAGAAAAATGGAGGTGGAGGAATAGGACTCCCTGACTTCAGACTACACTACAAAGCTACAGTAATCAAGACAATATGGTACTGGCACAAAAACAGAAATATGGATCAGTGGAACGGGATAGAAAGCCCAGAGATAAACCCATGCACCTACTGTCAACTAATCTATGATAAAGGAGGCAAGGATATACAATGGAGAAAAGACAGTCTCTTCAATAAGTGGTGCTGGGAAAACTGGAGAGCTACGTTTGAAAGAATGAAGTTAGAACACTCCCTAACACCATACACCAAAATAAACTCAAAATGGATTAAAGACCTAAATCTAAGACCGGACAGTAGAACACTCTTAGAAGAAAACATAGGAAGAACACTCTTTGACATAAATCACAGCAAGGTCTTTTTTTGACCCACCTCCTAGAGAAATGGAAATAAAAACAAAAATAAACAAATGGGACCTAATGAAACTTAAAATCTTTTGCACAGCAAAGGAAACTATAAACAAGACAAAAAGACAACCCTCAGAATGGGAGAAAATATTTACAAACGAATCAACAGACAGAAGATTAACCTCCAAAATGTATAAACAGCTCATGCAACTCAATATTAAAAAGACAAACAACCCAATCCAAAAAAGGGCAGAAGACTTCAATAGACATTTCTCCAAAGATACACAGATGGCCAAGAGGCACATGAAAAGATGCTCAACATCACTGATTATTAGAGAAATGCAAATCAAAACTGCAATGAGGTATCACCTCACACCAGTTAGAATAGGCATCATAAGAAAATCTACAAACAACAAATACTGGAGAGGGTGTGGAGAAAAGGGAACCCTCTTGCACTGTTGGTGGGAATGTAAGTTGATACAGCCACTATGGAGAACAATATGAAGGTCCCTTAAAAAACTAAAAACAGAGTTCCCATATGACCCAGCAATCCCACTACTGAGCATATACCCAGAGAAAACCGTAATTCAAAAAGACACATGCACCCTAGTGTTCATTGCAGCAGTATTTACAATAGCCAGGTCATGGAAGCAACCTAAGTGCCCATCGAGAGATGAATGGATAAAGAAGATGTGGTACATATATACAATGGAATATTACTCAGCCATAAAAAGGAATGAAATTGGGTCATTTTTAGAGACATGGATGGACCTAGAGACTGTCACACAGAGTGAAGTAAGTCAGAAAGAGAAAACAAATACCATATATTAACACATGTATGTGGAATCTAGAAAAATGGTACAGATGAACTGGTTTGCAAGGCAGAAATAGAGACACAGATGTAGAGAACAAAGTATGGACACCAAGGGAGGAAAGTGGGCGGGGGGATGGTGGTGGGATGAACTGGGAGATTGGGAATTACATGTATACACTAATATGTATAAAATAGATAATAAAAACCTGCTGTATAATAAATTAATTAAATTTTAAGAAAAGAGCATTTCATCATTAGGATACTGTTATAGCTCCCTAGATAGCCAACTCATGTCTCCTCATTAGAAAGTAAGTGGCAGCATTGATGATGAAGTTCACCTTTCCCAGAAATTGTCCTTTCTGACAAGAAGTCAAATGCTATGTGACAGGAGCCTCACTCAGATACAGTTCAGGTAGATTTGAGGTTTCATGAAGCTCTGAACTCTACAGGTCATTGCTATGAAAGAGGTGCTACAGAGGTGCTGGATGACTGAGAGAAGTCCTACTTAGAAGTAGGAAGTAGAAGTAGAAGAACTACTAGGCAAAAGATAGGACTGTTAGGGGCCCCAGATAGGACTTTTAGGGGCTAAGTTGTGTCTTAAAAAAATCATATCTTGAAGTCTATTTCCTAGTACCTCAGCATGCCACTATATTTGAAGATGGGACCTTTAAACAGGTAATTATGGCAAAATGAAGCCAGATGAGTGGGTCCTAATCCAACATGGGTGTCTATATAAGAAGAGATTAGGACACAGACATGCACAGAGGAAAGACCATGTGAAGACAAAGAAAAGATGGTCATCTACAAGCTAAGGAGAGAGGTACTCAGAGGAAACCAACCCTGCAGACACCTGGATCTCGGACTTCCAGCCTCTCTTGAGAAAATAAATTTTTGTTATTTAAACCACCCAGTCTGTAGTACTTTGTTATGGCATTCCTATCGAATTAACTCATGAACATAAGCTCCAGCCCAAGTGCAACTTCACACAGTCATTTAACCAAGTCTTTATAGAGTGTGTCTGCCAAAATGGCAGAGACTTTATCCCTTGAATTACAGGAAATTTGGTGTGACTCATCTAACTAAAATCATATGTCAGTGTCCTTATACCTGTTTCTTTTGCCAACGCTGTCTAGGCAGTGACTTACTGCCACCTCTTTTTGACATTCTAAACAGAAGAACAGTCATTCTTTGACTTTAATTACAATTAGCACAACTACAGTGTCTTTTATGCTCAAGGAATGATCCTGTATATCTTGGCAACCAAACCAGTCTTGAAATTTAAGAATGAATTGCAGTACTGTTCCAAAACTGTACTTTCATCAGAAAGCAAGTTCCCAAGAATATTAACCTCTTTTTGATGTATAAGCATACTGGAAAGTATATCCTCTCACTATAATGACCAGGGTTTTTGAATCCCAAATTGAAATGCATGGTATGAAAAAGATTTCTTTAAAATACTAATTATGTGTGAATTCAAATCGATGAAAAGTTTTACAACTGTATAAACATTAAGTCCACTTTTTTTGGTCCATTTAATGAGTTGTCATTGCCATAAAGAGGAAAATCCTAGAAAATTAGAATAACAGAGAAAACTCGATATACATTGGTCATGCCTCTAGGGAGAAGCTTCCTAGCTCAGATATACTGTGGGAGTTTTAAATAAGAAAAATAAACACGCTTGAAGAGAGTACAGAAAGCTCTCCCTCCAATTTATGATTGATTCATATGGACCAAGCAAGCCCCAAGCGTATCAGCTTCAGGCAAGGATGCAGGTTTTGACTAATGAAAAGGCCCAGCTGGTATGATGCAGGACAACTTGTAAATGTTTCCCCCTTATAAAAACAGTCTGTGATCGATTTGCAAGTTGGGAAGAAGGAGCCATAGAGTCTTTTCAGAAGAGAAAGAGGAAGCAGGCTTTAAGATACCTCTCCTACTCCTTGATGTGGTATATGATCATGGTAGAAAGAATGTATAAGACAGGCAAATCTTCCAGAAAAGTTGTTCAGATGAGAGATCTTGAATCTACTCTTAATGAACAAGAGAAAAATAAATAAATAAAAGGGAGCTGGGTTTCTCACAAGACCTACTTACAAGTCATTTATTTGAGACCGAGCTATTTTAAAAAAAAAGACTTTTAGCTGTGCAGTCTCACTAATATCCTTTAGGGGTCCTCAAGCGGAAAAACAACATTCTACCTCAGAGTCAACTTTATGTAAGAACCCATGGGATACAGAAGAAAATCAGAGGGACAAGTACAATGCAAAGAGAACTTCACAGTATTCTGAACAGAAATCATTTTCCATGGCCAGCAAAGAGAGTTTACTAGAACCTGGCAATGAGGTCATAAAGGTCAACTACATCCTTCTTACAGTAACATCTTTGTAACTGTCAACTTTATCATTGCTAATGTTTTGCACATAACCTCATACCAAAATTGTAATCAATGATTTTTACAAATTCACTTGGAACCAATATAAATATCAAGAGTTATAAACATGTCTAGATACTATTAGATGTATGTATCTAGGCAGGTTAAGCTGACATGTATATCAAGATTCTGGTGCCCAGAGTTGCTAACCTAGATAACTATGATTTTTTTTTAAAGAACATTTTGTTAAATGGGTTGCCTAAGCTATTTATTACAGATGAGTACATTAAGACCAGGGTCTGTGAAGGAAGGAGTCAAACAAAAGGGGAACCAGTAATTTTACACTGTATTAGGAAACAGTTATTTCTAGTGAGCTGTGGGAAGTTTGGGATTGATACATAGAGGAAATAACAAATTCAGAGGGTGTTGCCAAATTTGTAGAATGAAGAGTAGGTACTAAGACACAGATGAGGGATCTAAAGTATGTTTAAGAAGAAGCAGGTCTCACAATGCAGTCAAAAGCAATGGTATATTTAAGGAAGAACACATAACTTTGCATTGTAGAAGTACATGGAGGCAGTTTAGAATAGAGAAGAAGGCTAAGGCTGTGATATTGAGAAATGAGTACCAGGTAGGAACAGAACACTGAAGGATATTAAGTGGGAAAAGATTAGCACCTGATTCATAGTTCAGCTAGATCATTTGAGCCAACGGGACAACTGAAAATTGGTTCCGAAATAGTAAAATCAACCACCACAATAGCAGCTTCAATTTCTAACCTAAAATGCATTTCTATTTGCATCCCTCAGCTCTTTGAGAAGAGGGTAGATAATGATATTTTTTATAATATTACCATTATTATTTTAACCTTATTGAAGTAATTGACATACAATTTTGTGTACAATTTATCGCAATCTATCAATGTGCCTACTTGCTCCTCCACCTTCCCTATTGCTGTGGTGTGGTGACTGGGAGCATGTTTCTTCTCCTTAAGATTGCGCAGGACTTTTGAAGCTCCTCTGCTCTGGTACAGATGCAAAAACTGAAGCCCAGAGTGACACAGGGACCCATCTAGGCATAAGGGGCACAGCTGTCCTGGACTCCTGGAGTTTAAAGAGACTTTGCCAGTGGTGAATTTGCACCGGACAGTTGCTTAACCACCAACACTAAGATCAGGTGACAGACTATTTTCTGTCAAAGGATCTTGGCATGAGAAAGTCCTAACAAATTTGAGTTTTAAACACTTAGAGAAACATGACTTAAAAAAAAAAAATCACAAAGTTGCAGAATCACTTTTTAATGGCATTTCTACATTCTTTTTGTAGATTCAATTTTATATATGGACTTTTCTTTCTGTTGAACACCATTGGGTTTTTCTGTTGGTTGGTTGGTTGGTTGACATGGCTTCCATTATAGATGTGCTTGTAAAAATTCTCTTAGCTTTTGTTGGAATATAAACCATTTTGCTGTCGATTTAGAAAAATATTTCCATGTGATATAGAATTCCAAGTAGACTATTTTTTCATTCATTTTGTTAGGATTTTCAATGTGTTTTAGATTATGTTTTTTCTAATAAGTTATTCTTTATCCTTCATTCTTATTTTCGTTTAATAGAAAAGAATTTTTTTCTATTATTGATCTAAAAGTTTGGTTGTGAGATTTCTATTTTGTGGTTGTCTCTTTATTCTGGTTTGGATTCACTCAGTTTTTCAGACCATGTTTAATATTACTCAAAAAAGATGGATTTTCTCTGGCCATTACTGACTCAAATATCTTTTCTGTCCTTCATTTATCCGACGATTTTTTTTCTTATTCTGCAAATCACTATAAATATCATTTCTATTGTCTTCAAATTTACTCATTATTTTTTTCCTAGAGTCTAATATGGTATAAGTACCATTTAGCAAATTTTTTACTTCAGACATTCTATTTTAACTTATAGAAATGTTACTTGTCCTCTTGTGTTACTATTTCTCTCTTCATTATGTTAATGTTTTCCTTTACATATTTGCACATATTTTCATATCTCTACCAGATTCTTTTTCCTCTAATTGCATTATTTCTGTCATTAAGTATACCATTTTCCTGATGCTTTGTATGCCCAGTGATGTTTTATTTTATCCTGGACATTATAAATGCTACATTTTTTTTTTTTTTTGCGGTACGTGGGCTTCTCACTGTTGTGGCCTCTCCCATTGCGGAGCACAGGCTCTGGACGCGCAGGCTCCGCGGCCATGGCTCACGGGCCCAGCCGCCCCGCGGCACGTGGGATCTTCCTGGACCGGGCACAAACCTGTGTCCCCTGCATCAGCAGACAGACTCTCAACCAGGGAAGCCCTAAATGCTACATTTTTGAGTGTCTAGATTTTGTCGTCTTCCTTAAGAGAGTTTGGGGCATTATTCTGCCAGGCAGATCAGCTTGGTCCTTTCAAGGCTTTTTTTTTTTTTTAAGGCTTATTTTTGTTGTGTGAATTTTTGTTTTTTTGCTTTCCAGCCTTATGTGAAGGGACTGAGGTGTTAAGTAGAAATTAACACCTTATTGTGGAAACCAAGACTTGCTTTTAAGCTTTTTTATTATTGGGCTAGAGTAGCCTATATTCTCAGGTTAGAATTTTCTCACTCCTAAGGTGTGGTCTTTATTCAAATCCTGAATACCCAGAATTTTCCACGAAATCTCACCATTAAGATTCGTTAGAACTTTAATATTTCTCAACGCTATAGGAGCTCTGGGAATCGTTACCTGTACTGAGCATTTTCCCCTCTAAGCTTGTTCTTTGTTCACTCTCACGTGTTCCACCCTATGTATGCTCAGCTTAATATTCAGGCAGTCTAAAGTAGTCCTTATACTAATTTATGGAGTTATTTCTGCTACTAGCACCCGTTCAGTATTCTACATGCAATTTCCATTCATTCTGGACTACTTAATCTTTGATCTCTCCTTTCGCAGCTCAAAAATACAATGTATCTGTTTGAATTCCTCACTGTGGTTCAATAAATGCCTTGAAGCCAAAAAATAGGGCGATGATGGAGATTATCATTCTTGTTCCCATTCTCTCAGGGATAACGGCTCTGTGTTGTCTGTTGTCTAATACATAAACACAGTTGCTTCAGGAATTCTGTCTAGTTTTCTAGATGCATACAACTGGATGGCTAATTAAAAGTACTGAAATCATCATATTGAAAAGGGGAAGTTAGTTATGATTTTTGAATTGACAATAATTTTATATAATTTACCACTTGCCAAGTATTTCCTAATCCTGAAAGGCTTACAAATATAAATGATTAAGCTTTTCTGGCATTCAATAACCTGCAATATTACAGATATAATATTATGGTGTACACTTAAGGATAATTCAAAGTAAGATTTGATGATTTTTGTAACAGAGAAACAAAAAGCTTTGGGTTAATGAACAAGGAAAAAAATTAATTCTGCCATTCATTAATTCTGATATGTGATGTTCTCACGGAACATGTTATGGAAGAATGAGATGGGATCTTTGGAAGTAGACATAGTAGAGTGGAGAGTATTCTAAATGTTAGTGCCAGAAGATTTAATAATGAAGGAAAATAAAATTTATATTTGGAATGGAGTTCAGTGCTATTGAGTCCTTAATTTCCTGTATGAAAATGAAGATAACCAGAAAGGCAGGATAGGAAAAGATGGTGAAATATTCTGAATGCAAATTCAGACATATTTTCTATATGTTCTGTAACATAACATATTTGATATATTCAGTAAGTTGAGAGCCCCTGAAAAAAAAAGCACTGTTTTAGGAAGAGCAGTCTGACAGCTCTCCAGATCAATGGCTTGAATGGGAACAAAGTTAAAAGTGAGGATGCTATTTAAGAGGTTAGCATCACAGTCCATAGCAGTGAATACTCAGTGCCACTACTTTGACACTGGGTCTTTAAATAGGAGGGAATTGCTACAAGAGCTATTGTAGAGGGTGAAGTGATAGAACCTGGCAACCTACTGGATATGGGAGTTGAAGTGTTGAATAATATGCTTAAATTTTCAGTATATTTTTATAGGTGTCTAATTACTCTTTGTATAATGTATATGGGAAGACCTAGAAGGGATAATGGTCTGATGTACTGACACTGAGCCTGGGTCCTCAGTGTTATAATTGAAATAGGTGAGCCGGAAGTAAATGAAGGATGAATACAAAAGTGGGTTAAAGAATAAAGGCCCAGAGTCATAACCACAGAAACCAAATATGTTGTTAGATCTGAGGGACAAGTGCTTGTTTGGAAAAAGATGATAAGTCATGATCTAAAGAGACAGGACTAACAGATAAGGTATAAAGGGAAGCATATAGTCAGTAGACCCATACTTGTGTCCCTGAAGGGGCGCTGAATATCAAGCACAGTAAACACTGGGTCTACCTCTTTATGTGCATGTCATGGTCTGGTTAAAGGTACAGTTTTAAATAGAAAAACAAGTGAGAGACTCTGGATGGAAAAAATAACCAAATTGTTCAGCTTATAGGACACTTATCTGCCATATTCATTAAACATTATGTGTGTTTAAAATGTAATGAAAAACTGAACACACTGTAATTAACTTTAGTTTCCTCCTACATGTGGCTGATGTGGTAGGAGTATAAGGAATAAAATACAAGGAAGAAAACAAAAACCTTCTCTCCACTTAAAAGGCAACATGACTCTTTGCTATTTCTCTCTCTCTTTTCCATCTCTTCCTTTCATTAACTAGGATGAGTAAGATGTCCCTTGGCATTTGCCAGTATGAGAAAAAGCCCTGCCACTTTGCTCTCTTTCCAACAATCCTCTTCCTCTTAGGACTGAAATTATAAATTGAACTAGGTCTTGCCTCCTGAACATGCTTGGCTGCCTACGGCTGCTCATTCCTTCTTTTTATCAAACACCCATGTGGAAGCACTAATTGCTTCAGGAGCTTTTAGCAAGGGATCAGTTGGAGGTTAATAAGTTATTACTGTTTGGATATAGGTTTAGGACTATAAAGAGCACACTGAGAATTTTAGGCATGCTCACATCTGTACTGCTACAGAGTTCTGCCCTGGGATTTATGGAGCAAGCCTATGTAATAACAGAATGAGGTACTGTTACATATTTTCCAGTATTCCCTGAGCCTATGACTTATTTTGAGACATCAAAGTAAAGCCAAGGTAGAATTAGGGCATCCCTAATCAGCATAACATAGCTGGGGGAAACACGCAAACATATCTTCTGGTTTCAGTTTACATTCTTGATCTCCAACATCAAGTGGGCCCACAATTTCTTTACATGACTACCCTATATTTTTCTAATTCTTGAACTCCATTAGTCTGCTAGGCATTATTTCTTATGTACTCCTCTCTCCCAACACCCCTAAATACCACCTCTCCATCCTCACTCTCTGCTTGTCACCTTGCTTCACCACATCTACCCACAGACT
Source organism: Neophocaena asiaeorientalis asiaeorientalis (assembly GCF_003031525.2). Classification (NCBI taxonomy): domain Eukaryota; kingdom Metazoa; phylum Chordata; class Mammalia; order Artiodactyla; family Phocoenidae; genus Neophocaena; species Neophocaena asiaeorientalis. Next base: position 6,183,945 of record NW_020175186.1, read on the forward strand.
TGCACCTTTACCCATGTTTTCTGCCTAGTCTTCTGCTGTAGGTAAACATTCTGTGCTCCTAGCAGAGCCTGTCACATCACTTGTGCAGTGGATCTCATGCCCTCTTGCCTATGAAAGGGTATTGCTTTGGTAATTACACTTTCCTTTGCCTGTATCATCAATTCTCTTCTATTTGTTATTTGCTTAGCACACATACTAGATGTGGTTTCTCACATCCTTGAATAAACCCTCCTCTCACCCTCTATATCTTTCTTTATGACAAACAAAAAACCCACTTTCCTCAAAGAGCTGTCTATATTGTGTCTTTGCCCATTTTATGTTTGACCCATTTTAATCAAGACAGCTGCTCTATCAAAATAACAGTTCTCAAGATCCTCAGTGTGGTCCACTTTGCTATATCTGATCATAATCTCATCATTAGTTAATGACTCAGTTAATCCTTTTATCCTCCTTGAAACACTAACTTTCTGGCTTCCAAGCCACCATGTTCTCTTTGTTCTTTTGTCCTACCAGTATCACTTCTTCTCATTCCCCTTTACTGGTCATTCTCATATTTCTGATGCCTTAACAAAGGAAATCCTTTCATCTATATTAACGTTAATAGTGATCTTATCCAGGCTCTTGCCTTCAAATTCCATATATAGACTGATGAAGACGTATATCTCCAGCCTGAACTCCAGACTCTTATATCCAGTTGCTTATTCAAATCAACTTAAATGTCTAATAGCCATCTTGATCTTAACATTTCCAAAACTGAACTCTTCATCTCCTCCCTAATTCTACAATGCATTTGATCTTCCCTGCTCACATAACAGCATCTCCTTCCTTTCAGTTGCCCAGGCCAAAGCATTTTGAATCATTTTTGTAATTATTGTTATTTATTTGGTTGCGCTGGGTCTTAGTTGTGGCAGGCGGGCTCATTAGTTGTGATATGCGAACTTAGTTGCTGCATGTGGGATCTAGTTCCCTGACCAGGGATCGAACCTGGGCCCCCTGCAATGGGAGCTCAGAGTCTTAACCACTGCACCACCAGGGAAGTCATTTTTAACTCCTCTTTTCCCCCCTCTAAGTTACTACATCAGTCCATCAGTGACATTTTTACCATCAAAATATATCTATCACTCATCACATTTACAGCTAACATTTCGTACAAACCACCACCATCTCCATCTTGCTTACTGCCCTAGCCTCCTAAATGACCTCACTGCTTCTGCATTTAACGTGTGTGTGTGTTTATTTCTCAAAAGGGTAATAAGAATGATCCTCAAAGCCCACTATACCACTCAGAATAAAAGGCAAAGTCATTACTAAAAGGCCTACAAAACGCTATTATCTGGCTCCTTGTTAACTTTCTGACTTCTTCTCCTAAGCTCCTTCTGGTACTCATTCTTCATGGGCCACATTCTACCTTGCCGGCCTCAACACATTACTCATGTTGCTACACAAAGCATTTTTCATTTATTCTGCCTGGAAGGCTCTCCCCACCAAATATCTGCTTCTTACTACCTAAAATTTTTAGGATTTTACTCAAATATCACCTTCTCAGTGGAGGCTTCCTTGACTACCCTATTTAAAATTAGAAACCCTACTCCTGAAATTCTATAGTCATCTCCTTATTCGTTTTTATTTGTACACTTAAAACTCTCTGGAAAAATACTTATTTCACTTTACTTTGTTTTTACTCTTACTCTTTCTCACTTTCCTGGAATCTTGTGACTCACAGTATGGTTCCTGATCAGACCAGCGGCACTATTACTCCTTGGGGGCTTCCTACTAATGTAGAAAACCAGACCATATACCAACCCTACTGAATCTGGATCTGCATTTTAACAAGATCCCCAGGAGAATACTATGCTGGAATTCTCACAAGGAATAACATGTTCGTCTGCGTTTTTCTGGCATATAGACAATGCTCGTTCAACATCTGTTAAGTGAACGGACACATTCCTTAGCTTTAATAACATATGAGTAATATCAAATCTCACATTCTACTCTAATAGGAAGGATGGATTGAGAGGATGAGAAATGATGCTACTGGGTGAAGTAAGGACAACAGGAGAATTATGAATGTTGAGTTCTGTCAAGTTTGATGTGGTTTTTGCCTTTTGTAGATTGAAAGCAAAATTCCAAAGCACACCCTTCAAACTTTAAGATCAGCTCACACTGTTATACAGCCAATTCCACATTATTTCTCTGTGAAATAACTAAAATTGTAGGATTTATAAGGACATGAGCTGAGGTTCCAATTAAAAGAAAAGTTGAAACAGAAATAAAACATTCTATACTGAAGCCACTAAGCTCAAAGGCAGCTAACCTGCAAAAGGCAAAGAATGATCTGAAAATAGTTTGAACCTTGGGAGAAATGTATTGCTTTACATACTCAAAATTGAACCTAATTTTCTTATAAATAACCAAACATGTAAATACACACAGTGATCATCTTAGGCCAATAACAAAATGGTTGAAACATATTATAGAAAAAGAAAAAATATACCCTTATGCTTGTTTTCCAAAAGTCCAAAATATAAACTTGCATTTTTTATTCAACAAGATTTTTATGCTGTGTAGAAGTTATTATGCTTATCTCTATCAGGTCTGCTAATTTTATCTTGTTGATAATTTGCACATGATTCTGCTGACATTTTGGAAATTCTGCCTGTGTGGTTGATACAAAATTCTAATAATTGCTCCCTCTTAGCACAGCACTAGCTTCTACTGTGGATAAACTGTCATCATTTTCAAGTGGGTCAACAATGGGTGGAAAATGAGATATCCTAAACTGTTACCACAATTTACTGAATTAAAGTGAGATTTGCAATTTTCGTTTGCATCATTATTAAGAAGTACTATCTTTCAGAATTATAAGCGTCTTCAACTACAGGAAAATTAAAGCAAAGGAAAGCCTGGTACTAACTTGCAAAATGTGTTGATTTTGGCTATACACTGTAATTGGTGGGAGACAGAGGAAACTGAAATTACTGATATCAAAATCTTTCAGTGTGCTGACACTTGAAATATTTATAATTATATTTTGGTTGGTGTTTATGTCATTCAGAATAACAATACAGCCTGAAAAAGGATTAAATATAGAGGAAATACTGGGCTTCCTTGGTGGCGCAGTGGTTGAGAGTCCTCCTGCCGATGCAGGGGACGCGGGTTCGTGCCCCGGTCCAGGAAAATCCCACATGCCGCGGGGTGGCTAGGCCCATGAGCCATGGCCGCTGAGCCTGCGTGTCGGGAGCCTGTGCTCTGCAATAACTACTACCTGTAGACCTGCAAAAAGAAAATTAAAGAAAGTGAGAGAATAAGATTAGAAATAACAAGGAAGGACAAAACATTTTACCAGATAATGGATGAGCATGCTTATTGAAGAAGTCAAATAACGAACTTAAATAGGGGAAGAATAGCATTTCTGGTCTAGATTAAGGAGATCAGAGGTTGGAATCTATTCCGTAAGACATCTTTGCTTATTTCCTAACATGATCATATTTCATAACCATTCTGATCCTCAGTTTCCCCCTCTCTAAAATGGAGAATTTAGTATGCACCATAAAAACATAACTCACTGATATTTACAAGAGTAAATGACATGAACTATGGAAAACTAGCCAGTACTAAACTCATAATGTTATAACTTTGGGGTTAGAGGGAAATTGATGCTTTTTTAAAGAAAAGACTTCATGCTTCAGTTCAGTCCCCTTCATGTTGTCTGAATTGTCATCCTTTAGAAATGACAGAGGTGGGAAGTAGCAGAGCAGAGAATAAGAATTACAGTAGAAACAAAGAATCAGAGCTAGAGGTGGTCAAGAGAAATAAAAACGCCATCAGAATTTCCTAAAATATTGAGAGCAGGAGAATAAGAGTTGCAATGGGAAGGGGATTTGGTCATACTTTTGAGCCATTATTACTCTATTAGGACAAAGTACTTCCAGGCAGCAAACTTGGGCCAAGGTCTGAATAATATGTAATCGTCTACTGTGCTGGCAAAGATTTAAATAACTAGTGCAATATGCTGGATGAAAACAGAGGTTTCAGTAAGCAAACACCACAAATACTTATAGAAGCACCCGTCGTCCAACTACCATTCATGGTTTTAAAGTAAACCATTATTCAAGTATTCAAGATACTGTCTGAGTGTATTTCACACTGAAGAACAACAGTTCTGTGACAATCTCATGCTAGCCATAGGTTTATTAATATTGCTGTGGGTCTACTTAAGAATGCTTAAGAATAGTGTATATTGAAGAGTGTCTAAAGAGCTTTCCTTATCTTTCATCTGTTCTCCAGACTAGTTTTGCTATCCTCCTTTTACAATATGAGAAATTTGAGGCTCCCAATGGTGAGATGGCACGTCCACGATTACTAGGTAAAAGTGTGAAAACAGGATTCACATATTTTTACTTATATTACTCTACAAACATTGCTAATTCTTTTTTACCACTTGATTTTCTTTCTGTTATCTGATTAACAGTATATGTCTAATTTTCACCAAAGTTAATACTCTAAATTTTCTGGAATTATGTTTTATATAGAGTCCATTCTTGGTATTGGGAAGAAATGGAAAGAATGTCAGAAAACCTTGTGAGTTAAAATTCCAAATACCAGTAAAACCTATCAATATTTTTAAAAGGTGGTGAATTCTAACAGATGGAAAAATGAAACCTAGATAAAATAAGAGTATTATATAGAGGAAGCAATAATTCACTGGGTATGGATACTGTGTGGTCCACTGGCCTAATTCTCAGTCTATCTTGCTGTGCACATGATTCAAATTCACTGCAAATCAAAAATAATTACATATACTAGGCTGTATTCTTCTCTACAGCTTTCACATGATGATATCACCAAGTTCATGTTTGTTTAGATACCTACTACTTTGATATGAATTTCCCTCACTGGATTCTTCTGAGTAAAATAACATTTATTTTTATATTTAATTAAAGTCTGTATCTCTGTTCTTTCTATTCAGTCCCCAAGTCAAGTCTCTCTCTAGTGTACTTATCTACTTTCACCTGAAAAATAACAAAATAAAACTAAGTTAAATGACATATAAATGCTTATTATATTTATATGCCAAATTTATTTATTTTTGGCTTAATCATAAGAGGGAATTTGTTAGAAGATACCAAAAACCGCTGTTGTTTTTGCCTTTTCCAGAATGTCATATATTTGGAACCATATAGAACCTTTTTAATTATTTTTTCTGCTTATCCCAAACTCCTAATTTATTTCGTCCCCACCCTTTCCTCTTAGGTATAATCATAAGTTTGTTTCTACCTCTGTGAGTCTGTTTCTATTTTGTAAATAAAGACATATGTATCCTATTTTAGATTCCACATATAAGTGATACCATATGGTATTTGTCTTTCCCTGTCTTACTTCACTTAGTATGATAACCTCCAGGTCCATCCATGTTGCTGCAAATGACATTATTTCATTTTTTTAATGGCTGAGTAATATTCCATTGTATATATGTACCACATCTTCTTTATCTATTCATCTGTCAATGGACATTTAGGTTGCTTCCATGTCTTAGCTATTGTAAGTAGTGCTGCTATGAACATTGGGGTGCATGTATCTTTTCAAATTAGTTTTCTCTGGATACATGCCCAGGAGTGGGATTGCTGGATCATATGGTACTCTACTGTTTAGCTTTTTAAGGAAGCTCCACACTGTTTTCCATAGTGACTGCACCAATTTACAGTCCCACCAACAGTGTAGGAGGGTTTCCTTTTCTCCACACCCTTCTCCGGCATTTATTATTTGTAGACTTTTTAATGATGGCCACTCTGACAGGTGTGAAATGATAACTCAATGTAGTTTTGATTTGCATTTCTCTAATAAGTATTGATATTGAACATTTTTTAATGTGCCTATTGGCCTTCTGTATGTCTTCTTTGGAGAAATGTCCATACAGGTCTTCTGCTTATTTTTTGATTGGGTTTTTTTTTGTAGAACTTTTTAAATTTTTAATTGAACATTTTCATATTGGCTCCTTTCACTTAGCAACATGTAAGTAAGGTTCCTCCATGTTTTTCCATGGCTTGATAGGTCATTTCTTTTAATCACTGAATAATATTCCATTGTATGAATGTACATAGTCTCTCCCTAATATTGATATTTTAATAATATTAAATGTTTCTGTTGCTTGAGCATGGCATAAATCTGCATTTATTCAGGCACTCCATAATTAACCCAGCAAGAGCTTGTATTTTCAGTGTAAGGATCTTGGACATCTTTTTTTTTTTTAAATATTGAGCCCAAAGGACTTCATATTTTTTATGTTGTGAAGGGTATTTTGATCTCCATGTATGATTATCTAATGAAATTATACAGGTATATAATTGATTTTTGTATATTGACCTTGAATTCTGGAACCTATTCTAGTATACATTGCAAAGTTTCCTTCATGACAGTAATTCTATCTATAAATAAATAGTTATACTTCCTTCATTTCAATCTGTATGCCTTTTATTTATTTTTCTAGATTTATTGAACTGACTGGGACCTCTAATACAATGTTGAATAAAAGTGATGAGGGAGGGCTTCCCTGGTGGTGCAGTGGTTGGGAGTCCGCCTGCCGATGCAGGGGACACGGGTTTGTGCCCCGGTCCGGGAAGATCCCACATGCCGCGGAGCGACTGGGCCCGTGAGCCATGGCCGCTGAGCCTGCGCTCCGCAGCGGGAGAGGCCACAACAGTGAGAGGCCCGCGTACCGCAAAAACAAAAACAAATGAGGCTACTTTTAGACTATCTGTTATTTTTGAGATGAATACTCTTCCCAGAGTATATATCCCAAATTCTTTTTCCTAAAAAGAGACACAATGAATATACTTCTTTTATCATCTTTCAATTTTTCCCATATTTCATAGTGATCTGAATACCAGAGAAAGGCCATATGACAACTGAGGTAGATAGCATAGTAAATATAAGTGTTTTTTTTAGTATAGTATTTTTTTAAAGTTTAGAGCAATTATTTCAAGTTTAGTTTACTAGTGGTTTAAAATTGAAGTATTTTGCCTATAAGAAATTATGAAATACATTTCTTGGCACGTTAAATGATTAACACTGCAACTTTCTTTGGGGGCAAGCTTCTTTTGACCTAGCTTGAAATGCACATAATGTCACTTCCAGCACATTGTACTGGCTAGACAAATTACTAAGGTGGGTAGAAATGCAAGGAGAGAATTAAGCCCTATCTCTTAGGGATGTCAAATAATTTTTCTGCCATCTTGATCTACCATAATCATCAAACACAATAACTTTTTCATTTAACAGAGTAGTTATTTTATGTCCCAAAGCATTCCTACTATGGTCTATTTTGAAACTAACCTAGCATTTCCCAAGACAGAAATAAGTCAGTGAAAAAACTTTGATGTCAGTGAAAATAAAAGAGAATAGCAAAAACAGTCACAAAATTTTGGCATGGACTATTCAGTACTGCCTAGAAACTCAACCTTTGAAGAGAACGGGCACAGAGGAGTGACAAATAATCACACATGCAAACATCAATCATATCTTGAAGGGGAAAAGAAGCAAAAGCAATCAAGGGCTCACATGCCAAGCTGTTTATATTCCTGTTTATATTCTCATTGTACGCTGGATTAGAACACAATGTCTAGACATATTGGCTTCCAGAATTTTAGCATCATGCATCCTGTTCTGGAATGGGAAAGAGTTTATACTGTGTCTGGGAAAAATTGTATGCCATGGTAGTTGATAATGGCAAACTGCCCTACCATCCTTCACAGAGAGCAGTTACAGATTTGCGTGGCATCGTTTCAAAGCCGTAAATACGCTCAGTAGCATAAGAGACTGAATCTCCCTTAAATGAGTAAGTTCATGAGTAAGAGAAGAATGGAGTACCTATACTGTCCTCTAGTCAGGCTGCCTAACTAATCACTTTGAGTAACTTCCAAAAAGAATAATAGAACTACTTTAAACCGTACTCAATGCCTGTCTCCAAGGAGACAAAGGTGAAAAGTGAGAAAGTGTATGCAAGGTGCCTGATACAGGGCCAGGCACAGAGTGTTAGCTCAATGGGAGCTACTCTTTTAAAACATGTTTGAAAAGTTACTAATTTTAAGTAATGGAATCAAACTCCTATTCAGACAGACACCTGCACTATATCATGGAGATGCTTTGATACACCATGTACATTAACGCCACAGATAATAAAATAGTTCTATACCTTCTAAGAACATGTCATCAAATCATATACATTAAAATAACAAAAACATAGATTTTTTTCCCCTCTTTATGTTGACTAACTGGAATAAATGGACAGCCACCAGGTATTACTGTGTAATTTCCTTGCAGCTAGCACTATTATTAACACTATGGATTCCAAAAGAACTATAAGGTACAGCTCAGGCTTACAAGGGATCTACACTCTAGTAGGGAAAGAAAATGTTCACAAGAGGAATTCTTAAAATCAGTTAGAAGAGCTGAAAAGCAGAGAATCATGGAATAAGAAAACACCATAAATTAATTCATTCTTCTAGCAAGCATCTGGGAATTGGAAATGCAAATTTCAGACAGACATGGTTATGTTGAGAGAAAAAGCTGCATGAACATTTTCATATTTCTGCACAGTCTGGGCTTTATGAGTGAATAACAAACATGCCTTGGAAGTTAGAGATAATATATTGCTCTGGAGGGACTTAAATTCATATTCCCCTTGGAGTCATTTACTTCTTTCCCAGATAGAAAAGCTTTCTCTTCCCAGAGAGGTTTTATGTTCCAAGGCAAAGATGTCTCTTTCTCTGGAGGAGAGGAAAGGCAGATGTGCCAGTGCCCTAAGTAAGCTACTGAGTTTTATAATTTACGAGTTCCTCTCCTCCTGTGTTACCTCTAGACCTCCATGGCTCACCCTGGGGAAACTGGGAGTGGAGAAATGGTAGGAAACACAAGATGCTCTGTGAGTAAATGGTGTGTTCTTTAGTATATATAAGAATGTATATATATGTGTATGTATATATATATGTGTGTGTATGTGTGTATATACATACATAATATGCATGCATATATACCTCACACACATGCATACACTATACACTCTGACAGGTTAATTGTTAGCTTGAAAATTGCAAGTAGGGTAAAGTATCAGAGTCTTCATAGCTTCAAACTTAACATGTTACCTTCTGCAAAGAGATTATAGTTTGGTGGGGCTTTCAGTAGCTAAATATGAATATCAAAGTAGCTAAAAACTGCACCAGCCTTCACTGTGAATTCTGATAAATTCCTTGACCTTAAAGAACACAAGGAGTATGGGAAGTCAAATAGGGAATATGCCAATAACTCTAGAAGTGATTAAAGTTTTTGTTTTTGGCAGTTTTTTTTTTTCTGAAGATTAAAAAAGAAATGAGTGAAAAACAATGGAAACGGAAGAAAGCTTTCCTACTAAAATGAAATAGCATGCATTAAAAGCAGGGAGGGAATGATCGTGCAGTTCATTCAGATAACACTAGATTACTAATTATGAAGCAGAAGCAATGTTTGCAAAAGGAAGGGAATTAATATTTCTTGAGCTCCTGTGTGCCATGTACTAGTTACTTTACATATATTAGCTCCTTTAATCTTTGCTCTATCCCTGTTTGGGGGATTATAATTATCCACATTTTACAGATGAGGAACTTAAAATAACATGCCAAGTAATACATAATTAAGAAACAGTGGAACTAGCATTCAAACCCATGTCTGCCTGACTCCAAAATCTGTATTCTTTCCATTAGTCCATGGCACTGAGTTCTTAAATATTAATAAGATACACAAGATATTTCTAATAGCAGATGATTTCTATTTTATATTAACCGGATATTCATTTGTTTCGTCTTTGCCCACTCTGAGAAGACTTAACCATAGTTTTATTTTTTAACCATTAACGTCAAATTTTGAACATAGCTCAAATAGGGCATAAAAAATATGTAGTGACTCTAAGGTTAATTCACATGTTCATCTATTTTTTTTTTTTAATTTGAGGTGATTTATGTGAAAGGTCTTTTCCATTACCATGAAAAATCAAGGGTTAAATACGAATATCAAAACAACTAAAATACCACCAAAGTACATTAATTAATTACAAAAAGTTATAGTTACAATTACAAAAGAGATGATCTTTTTTCAAAGGATATTACTTGGTTAATGTAAAACTGAATCGTGTATGAATGGACAAAAATGTGATATATCTGTTCAATTAAGAAGAAATTAAATACTGATATATGCTACTACGTGGATGAACCTTGAAAATATATTATGCTAAGTGGAAGAAACAATACATAAAAGATAACATATTGTGATGTCAGTTATATGAAACATCTAGAATAGGCAAATCCATTGAGACAGAAAGTAGATTAGTGGTTTCCAGATGATGGGAATAAGGAGGAGTTAGGAGGCATGGGGTTTCTTTAAAGATGATGAAAATGTTCTGGAATTAGATACTGATGATGATTACACAGCACTGCAAACATACTAAAAGCCACTTAATTGTACACTTTAAAATGGGCAAAGTGAAAATGGTGAATTGTATATTATGTGAATTTTACATTAATTTTTTAATGGAATATGTGACAACAAATATCTGGGGCAAAGGTTACAAATATTCTCTTCTATGTCCTTAGGAGACATCATTAAACTTTCCCAAAATTCTGTTTTCTTAAGTCTAACAGAGTCCATTTCAATATAGTATTCCAGGCAGCTCAATTAATCAATTAGAGAATCTGTCTCTGTATCTACCTATCATCCCTGGACTAATTTATTTCTAGAGTATCATTCAAACCAAACATATCTGAATGGCATTTATTTGTATTGAAGTTCCAAGGCACATATAACTACACAGCAAATATTTAAGATGACTATTGACCCGGACAATACAAGGTAATAGAGGAATTTCTCAATGCTAGAGTTTCCAGTTTATCATAAAATGCCCAAGACTATGCCAGGAACTGTGAGAGTATAAGAGAAGTGTATCATATGTCTTCATTTCTTTTATATCTTACAGTATTTTTGCAGTAAATCATCTGCTCCATTTTGTAGTTTTGAAAATATAAGAATTCACACATTCAAGATAGAAATGCAATGTAAATGTATTTCTACATGAGAGTATCCATCCAAGGGAAACTTATGGGAACACAGGGCAGCCATTCCAAGCATTTTCCTCAAAATAGTGTTTCTATATTAGCTTCATTTATAATTGCTTTTTCCAGAGGACATTTTAATATGCTGGGAATGCTTTGGCCTCTGTCACTCAGTTAAAATAGTTTTATTTACTTATTTTCTCACTAGTATATTTTTCTGCTATCTACATGCATTTCCACCTTTACCTCCTGTGTTTTGTTTTTATTATATTGATATTATCTATTTATCCTCAAGGTATTTGAGAGACAACACACAATATAACCACAGACTAATCTAAAGTAAAACATATTATAAAAACAAAGAACTGAAGAATGTCTTCTTGAGTTTTCAAAAGGAAAGGTGTTAGCACTTGGAAAATGTTCTGTGATAACTGTAGCTGGGTTATGTACTTTGCATTACAGAATCGTTTTCTACCTTCTAAATGGATTATTGAACCAAGGTCAGAATTACTGAAGGCTGCTATGAAAGCCAGGTGCTTCCATCTTCCCATTTTAAAATAGAAAACCAATCAAATTGCATGACATTTTGGTGAATCTAAATGAATCCTTTATTGTTAAAGACAACAGGGGGTACAAACTGCACAGATAAGATCTGGAGCATAAAAGCCTAGGAGACAATGTCATCATTCAAAAACACAATATTCAGGCTTCCCTGGTGGGGCAGTGGTTGAGAGTCCACCTGCCGATGCAGGGGACACGGGTTCGTGCCCCGGTCCGGGAAGATCCCACATGCCACGGAACAATATTCACTGATAATATAAAATCATTAATAGCAACTCTGTAAAGCATGACTACTTGGCTGAGAAGAGTAAGGGCTGTTACATCTCTCAGGGTTTTTTTCCTCTGTGTCAAAAGCTAAGAGTTTTTGTTTTTCTTTGTCTGTCAAAGGCCACCCACTCCTTTTGGTTACTTGCTTTAAAGTACTTCTTCAAAAGGAAGTACTTTAATTCATTTCATGTTACGGATCATCTACAATGTATACACCAGTGTGTTTGGCTATTAGGATTACCACTATAATGCCACTAAGACATTTACTGCCCTCAAGGAACTCAGATGTGTGTTTTTGGATGGGATGTGGGATTCCAGTATGTTCTAAACTATCCATAATGCAAGGCATGAACTTTCTCCTTATTTTCACCATAGAGTGAACCAGGCTTAATGGTCCTATGGCTTGTACCAGCTACCTTCTTCAAGGAAAACAATTTTTTTTTCTCTTAAAAAACATTAGCATTCAGGGTTTGCCTCAATTTATGATAACATATCTAAGCAAAATCCCCGTCTTTGTTAATGCAAAGCCAACTTGAAATTGATTTACTTTCTGTGGTAGAGAAGGAGTGCATTATCTGCGCTAATGAATGGACCTGGATCGGTGCTGATGGTTGCTGACTTTCCTCCTGAGGGTTCTATCTGAGTCACTGCCTTCACACTGTTACTAATGCCAACAAATCAGTGTTTCCTGGAATGCCTGGGTTTGTCTTTCAAAACTTTATTACGTCTAATCTTCTATAAGCTCTTCATAGCTCTTCTTTTAAACTTATCGTTTTGCACATGACTATGTCTTTCATTAACTTGAGTTGCTTCTTCAGTTTCTCCACGAAAAACTGTTTGTGTGGGTTGTGATTATGAACAGCATGTAGAAAGGCAGCTGGCCTGACAGAATGATGAATCCTTCAGGCACTGAAATCGGATGACATGTATTTGGCTGGACAGGGTGAATTCTGTTTTCTTTTTCCTTTTTATACAATGAGGCCAAGAAAAAGGAATCAGGTATCCCTTCCATTTTTTTTTCAATAATCATGTGGGTTTTCCAGCATTTGAATCATCCTGGAAAACCAAATATCTGTCAAATTCATTGTCTTCATCCAATCCATGATGAGCAGAAATAAGTACTGAAGCAGAGATATTTATTTATAGCCAAACTTTCAAATAACTTCATGTGCAGGCCCCTAAAATTACTAAACAAGGGAAAGCCACACGATCACGCCACCTTACAGTGATAAATTTACTATCACTGAGCCAGAGTTGCTATTTTTCCTTCTTGTCCTCTCCACTAAGCTAAACCTTAACGACTTGCAAGGCCTACTCAATTTCCATCCTGACAAGGAGCTATTCTGATCATTTTAGTTCTCAGCAGAAGTAATGTGATTTATGGATTTGGTTCTAGAGGCAGACAGACCTGGACTGAAACCTTGAGTTCCTGTGTCATCAGCTGTGTAATTTTGGCACGTTTATTTTAACATTTTTTATCTCAGTTTCCTCATACGAACAAGGAGAACTCTCTCAACATATCTTTCATAAGGTTAAGAGAACTGCACGTAAAGCACACAGGAGAGTGTATAGTTCACTTTAAATGCTCTATTTATACTCTAGTCATCATCGTGATTACCACAGTGCTTAAGTTCTGCCTAGATCACATACATCACTCTCTGGATCTTTCTGGCTTATTTAATTATGCATACATTTGAACCTTATTTCTGTAACTATTTTTAAAAGATTCTCAAAGGCAGGAATTGAATTATTACATGTATTTGTTATACAGAGGGTTTAAGCGATTGGGCAAAAAACAGGATCAGGAATCTTGTCACTGTGAAGAGAAGTCTCAGTGAAACTAAAAGTTACTCTACGAAAGAAAGGAAGGAAGGGAGGAGGGAGGGAGGAAGAGAGGGAGAGAGAGCACGCGAAATAGAGAAAAAGAAAGAGAAAGAAAGGAAAGTGGGAAGGCAAAGACAGAAGAGAAAGGAAGAAAAACAGAAAGGAAGAGAGAAGTAAAGAAAGAAAAAGGGAAGAAGGAAGGAAGGGAGAGAGGGAGGGCGGGAAAAACAGGCACTTACACGTACACACACACACAAGCAAAACAGAAAAAGTGACCACAAGTGTTGTATTTCCCTTCCTCAGCAAAACAGACTGATGACCACTGAGCTAGCTACAGGTTTCAGAATGTGTGAAGGAGATCATGCCATATGAAGGAATCTGAGAATAAAATTTAGCTTACAAATCTTAGAAGCAGAGGAGGAAAAGCAAATATGGAATTCACATTGCGTTGAGACAACGACTGCAAGCATCAAGGTAGTTAGATTATCAACCTTTCCCTTATCTCAGAACAAGGTAGTCAGAATATTAATCTTTCCATTATCTCAGACCTTCTTACCCTTATTAATGTGTAGCTTGTAGAAAGGGATTTTATTATGTATACACACCTCCTGATTTAATATTCTTTTAATAGGTCAAATGCATAAATGTAACTACTCTAAGATTACCAGTTTGCTAATTAGCTCATTAAGTAATTTCCAATGAAATCCTGGAGGTGGAGATTGTGTGCGTATGCATGTGTGTGTGTACGCTGTGGAGAGTCAGTGTTGAAACACCAACACTGTATTTTCCCATGATATTGATACACAAGAAATTCATGTTTTGTGCTCTCGTTTTAGTTTCCTTAAAACAACCAACCTGTAGGAGAAGAAACACAAAAGAGGCTCAGATTAAATTGCTCTTACAGTTTTCATTTCCACTTTGTGCCTTTGCAAGAAGGAACCATTTCAGCAATGGGATTATAGTCTCTTTTTCAGTCCAGAAGTTACTGCCATTTTTCAGTGAAAGAATACTCTCTTATCTTAGATGCCACTGCTGTGGATTTGTCTTTGTATACCTCTTATCCTTGTCTGAAAGACTTTAAGGATGCAACCATTAGCTTATTATCTGGTTAGTACTTGCTGTTTGGTGGAAAGGAAAGCTATCCAGTACTTCCATCATTCAACAAATATTAATTGAGAGCCTACTGTGAACCTTGCAGTGTTTTCAGAGTTTAGATACATCAATGAACAAAGTACATAAGAATCCAGGTACTAATGGAGCTTACATTCTAGCAAGGGGGTTTACTGTTTATACACAATAAACAATAAAAATGATAAGCTACAGTATATATTAGAACTCAATAAATGCTATGGAAAAATAAAAGTAGAGTAAGTTAAGGGGCAGGGTTCAGTTGCAACTTTAAATGGGTAGTCAGAGAAGGGCGTCATTGCAAAGTTTAAATTTGAGCTCAGACTTGAAGAACACTGGCGAGTGAGTGGGATGGATGTCTGGGCAAAAGCGTTCCTGGCAGAGGGGAACAACAGAGTAAAGACTTAAAACAAAGCATACCTGGTATATTCAAAGGCAGCAAGGAAGGCAGTGTGTCCAGGACAGATTCAAAGAGGGGTTACTCGGTAGAAAATGTGGACAAAGTAGTGAGGGGTTTGCCATGTTAGATTTGTAGACCACTGGAAAGAATCTGACTATCTATCTATACCAGGTCCTTGTTGATCCAATTACTTAATTTTAGTGGTGAGCTCCATTCCATGCTAAGAATTATATTAAATAAATGAAGACTCGGTGTGGGTGTCAAACAGGGAGGGTGAAGTTTTAGAAGAGATAACAGTTTTCTTCTACAACGTTGATCAATCTTTTTCCTCCCGTGTGGTCTGTGCCTTAGAGGGATGCTTATCTTTAGCGGACTAAGTGGATTCAGGTTGCATCACGAAGGAGAGAAAGCACACTATTTTCTGCTGATGTTTGCTTAGAGGAAAAAAGGTTTTATCAAAGGAAGCAAAAGGAATTTCCGTTGCTTCTAAATGATTTATATAAGGGTAAATGGCCTCAGATACATTTGAGATAAATGAAGGAAAAAGACATAATTTTGCTATCATAGCATACCCTATTATAACCTTCAAAAAACAAGGCAGATGAAGGATCCTGGCTTTGAATTCATCAAATATTCCTAGTTCCATGTCAACCTTAACAGCAAGGTTGCACGGCTTAGCCCTACAGCAATCTGTCCTCTCTAGGAGGTAATCACTGATGTCTCCCACTGAGATTTGATGTAAGATTGGGATAATGTTTGCTACAAAACAAGGATAAGCTATTCAAGATGCCTAGCATATAGTAGTTTGCTCACTAATGGCACAGGAAACTATTATTTTCATTGTTACTTTTTTTTAGAAGCTATTTCCAGATTCTACCTTCCAGGCCTATGCACAGCAATCAAAAGTGCCAATTCCCTACATGGAAATCACTCCAGCCTGGGTAAGGACAATACTGTTCCTCCCCTATACACCCTCACCACAACTTTGCCAAGGAAGCATAAAATTTATTTGAAATATAGTTACCTAAATAACTATTAAGTCAATTTGGTTCATTTAGATAGCGAAGTTAGAGGATGCTAGTTAAAGGAACACCAGATCCATTTTCATCAATTGCCAAGTTTGTATCTTGATATATCTGTAATTCTCTACTTGAGAATATTAAAATGACAATAAACACATACACTTGTTCATTTTTTATTCAGCAATGACTAGTTGAACATTTACTGGGTACCAGATATTGTTCTAGGTGTGGGACATATTAATGTACAAGTTAGACAAGGTCCCTGCTTCAAGGAGTTTCCTTCTGGTACTGAGTAGAGGATAATAAACAAGTAAATTAATATTCCGCATTGAGAGGTGCCATGAAGAAAATACACCAGTGACTTAGTAGGCAATGCCTGGAGTTGGGAGGGGACATAATGGGATTCTTTAGATGTGGTTTCTCAGCAAGAGGTGGTTTCTGTACATATCCTGATCTTAAGGACACAGAAGATCCAGTCACATGGAGAACTGGGGAAACAGTAATCCAGACAAAAAGAAGAGTAAGAACAAGGCAGATACCTTGAGATGGAAGAGTCCTTAGTGTATTTGCGGAAGTGACTGAATATCGGTTTAGCAGGCTTGGCTAGAAGTGGTTAGGTAAAGGAGTAGTGATGAAGAGAGAGAAAACGAGGGTTTAGATCATAGAGCATATGGTAATATAAAGTTTCCCTATAGAAATGTTACACATATTTTATATATGAAACAAAAACAGGAAAGAGAAATAAAAGAAACAAGCAATTATACCAATAAGATAACTATTAGTAATTCAGCATATAGTCATCCAGTCTGTTTCTGAATAATTTTGTCTTCTCTAATTCAAATTATTTTTCTGTTTCTCTCTACCTCTTCCCCCGTACGTACTTTGGGGATCACAGGTTCTTCAACTGTTCTCTCTCATAACTTACTTTTTCTCTGCTTCTACATTTCGCATGTCAATGGGACATAGAACTTATTAATTCTGCTTCATGATCCCCTAGTTAAAGCTCTAAGTATGGTAACCAGCCATGTCCCAGGCCTGAGCTAATTAGCCTGGGCTATAAAAAGGTGTAAGACACCATCACTGCTCTAAGAAGCCTGATGTCTAGTTATTTATCTCTTTCTTTCAGGCATAGCCCTTACTATCAGGCATAAGCCTAACTTACCAATTCTGGCACGAGCCAATGCCTGGGCTTCACATCCCCCCTCATTTCAGCCTAAAGCAGCGGTCCCCAACCTTTTTGGCACCAGGGACCAGTTTGGTGGAAGACAATTTTTCCATGGACGGGGCAGGGATGGGGGAGGGACGGGGGAGGATGGAACGGTTCAGGGGTAATGTGAGCCATGGGGAGTCGCTCACCTCCTGCTGTGTGGCCCCGGTTCCTAAGAGGCTGAGGACCCATACCGGTCCTCGGCTCAGGGGGTTGGAGACCCCTGGCCTAAAGGACAGAACCAGATGGTATTGGCTTTATTGGATCATTAAGATCCTTAATTATATAGCCAGGGTTTTGAGTGAGGAATCCTCACATGACATTCAAATAAAATATTAAGATTATTAAAATAAAATGAGACTTGTTTATGAAGAGTGTTTATTCTCCTGAGTAATAGTTACTATAGAGCCAGAGCAGTAGAATACAACAGGAAAAGACTGAAGGAGTTTTTATATATCAGGTTAAAAATTTGGGGACTACATACTCTGCTTTCCAGATCCTAACTATTTTGATCTTACAGAGAGAATACAGCATTCAACCTCCTTTAAATTGAAGGTTGTACAACTCCTTACTCCATCCCCACTTTCAGCACTGTAAGACTGTCTAAGTAATAAAAAGTGAAATGACAGAATCATAAATTCTAAGATGTAGAAAGACTATTAAAGGTTGCCTTGTCCTAGATTTTATGTGTTGGATGAGTATCTTCTGTACTACAAAAGTTCAACAAAGTTGACTGAATGTTGGCAAAGAATTTGTGATCCAGTTTCACTCTTGTAACATGTGCTAAAAGTAAGGCATTAGACAAACGGCTAAGGGTAGTTTTTAAATTTTACCCTTTCAGTTTTACTGCCTTTTAAACATTTTAAGCACAGTTAATAAGGCAGCTCTATCAGAAGAGCTTCTGGAATCATGGAAGCACTCAACATGCTCTAGGAATTTTGTACTCCAACATTCCCACAGATCTTTCAAATATCTGGCATTCTGTCATGATGTGTTATTTATTCAAATAGGTGCAGCAGTGCTGCACATGGAAATACCAAGTGAACCTATTTTTTAAAACTCTTACAAATAGTTTGTAATTACCAAATACAGAGAAAATGTCTACCTTTAATCTCCCACACTTGGTGTTAAATTTTGAAAGTTAAATGAACACAAAATGTTCAGTTAACATAAGAAAGGCAGATACTAAATACAGACAGTTAAAATGTTCACCTTTAAGAATGACAATGTTTATAATAGTACATGTCAGATCAAAAAACTGTAAAAATGCATATGGGGGCATTATTTTTACACTAACAAATTGTAAACATTATAATTATTGTACCCATTGCTAGCAAGATGCAGTAAAACTGGAGCATAACTATGCTACTTTTTGCATTGTAAAGCAGTATAAACTTTTTGAAAAAACAAGGTAATATGTGGCAATAGTTCTAATTATTTCACGATCTGTCCTGGGGAATTTATTCAACAAGTATAGCTCAACAGGAGCAGAAAGTTTAAGGCACAGAAAGGCTCATTACTGAATCATTTATTATTTTTAAATAGACTATGAAAAATTGAATTGAACAATAGTATTAAAATCATACCTCAATACAACTGACATTGCATATGTATTAAATTACAGTTACTATAAAAAATAAAGAGAACCATGAGGGAAAAGCTTTTGTAATGTTTATATGAAATTATAATATAAAGTTCTATTTGTGTGCTAATTACAGTTGCATGTGCATATATATATATGCATATTTCTGTGCCTCCCTGTCCCCATCAGAAGAATGGAGATAACATATTAATTACCTCAAATTTGTTGTAAAGATCAAATGTTAATTCAGACAAAGTGCTCAGCACTTTTTAGCTTACAATAGGATTCTAGAGATGCATGCAGTCTATTATTATTTTTGTCTGTTATAAGCCAATTTGAACTTCAACACTGTGGGTTGTTTTGGGTAGATGCAGCAGACAGCCTCTAAAACCATGTAAACTAAGCGACAGATACTAAAATGTTAATTTTATTTCACTTATATTTAAGTGACTGAATGTGGCTGGCTTCTATCAAATTGGATTGCACGGCTCTGCACAGGTGGTGGGTGGGGACGCAGGACCAAACTGGAATCCTAGGTTAAGAGCTCCACTTGGGAGAATTGGCTACTACGCTCACCAGATTTTTATATTCTTAATAATATCAGAGTATACAATGTTTCTAACTAATTCCCATATCTTAATACCATTTATTTCATCAATGCAAAAATGTTTATCATCACTTAAAATTAGCAAACAGTCTAGCGAAGATCACATAACCATATTAAAACATTTGTAGAACAGCAGCACTGGAGACTACACTGCTGATTAGAGAGCTTCCAAAATGTACTGTCCCAAGGTGGACATGAGAACTAACAGACACAGGTATCTCACCTCACTTATACTGAAGTGGCTTAAAGCAAATTACAAACAACACAATTAACAAATTAGTGTTATCACTTAAAATTTTATTTCACATGAAAGATTAGAAATAAGAAATACTGTATAAAATTCTAGGCTGTTGCAGTGAGAAGGATGGGAGCCTTATTATAACAGACAAAGTAATAGTATCAGTAACTTCTGCACAAAATAAGATCATTTTATGGAGATAATTCTATTTAGACGTGATCCTCCTACTAAGAATTAGCCTCTGTTACCTCTCCCAGAGCTGCTGAGCTGCAGAGCAGGTGCTCCAGGTGCGTGACAGGCATTTTTGAAGAAGAGTAAATTCTACTAAGTTTTTTCTTTATTGAAGCTGCACCGTAGCTAATAGGGACCAGACTAGACAATATAAGAGCCAACAGAGACCTTGACTGAGCTACTATACACAGAGAGACTGAGATCTCTTTATAAACAATATAGACACTCGAGGATAAAAAATAGCCATTTTCAATGCAAAAGTATGTGTCTGAAGATCAATGGATGACACAAGATTATGATGCATTAGAAAAGTAAGGGATATGGGTAGCTTTAGATCTGTGCTATTTTCCTTTGTTGTTACAGCTGCATAATGGTCTCAGCGATTACCCAGTGAGATGGCACTTGATATGAGGACTTACTAAACTGTATATTTAAAATTGAAGGTCTCTCTACACACACGAACATACACACATACAAACATGCATGCTCATGTTTGAATTAATGCAAAGGTATATAATATAAGCATATATATAATCACTGTATATGCTTTTATATGTTTGTATTAATTCTAATTCCATATTGGGGGATTCAATTATTCTTAATTGCCTGTTCCAATGATTTCATGTAACATTGAGCTTTTTGGTGTTGTTAAACATATGTTTAATCTACTGCCTATCAAAGCAGCAGCATTGTTCTATTTGTGTCTGATTTCCTCATCTGTGAATTGAGGACAATAATAATGCCTACTTTATAAGGTTGTCATTAGGAATAAATGAGATAGTATGTGTCAATTGCTTAAAACACAGTAATTACAATACTTTGTGAAAAATAGTTTTATTACTTGACTAAATTGAAAACATGTTCAGTAAATATTTTATTTTCTAATATGAATACTTTGTTTTA
The DNA here is from genome assembly GCF_003031525.2 of Neophocaena asiaeorientalis asiaeorientalis. NCBI lineage: Eukaryota > Metazoa > Chordata > Mammalia > Artiodactyla > Phocoenidae > Neophocaena > Neophocaena asiaeorientalis. The sequence goes on from NW_020175186.1 coordinate 6,204,990, forward strand.
AATATACATATACTTTATTTTCCATCATAACTGTGATGTCTGTATAACATAATCTCTGCTTATTTTGACCACAGACTATTGAGAAATGTTATGGCACAACTTATTAAAGCTGATCACCTTTACGACTTGGTAGTAAAATGCTGAATAATAAATAAAGCGTTTCATTTCACCTAAATTTATTTCATTAGGAGGTAGTTAACTTGCAATATTCAACATTAATAAAATAAGGGAGTTAATTTCATGAAGATAAATGACTTTCTGGTGCTATGCAAATAAAAACAGCAACATTTAAAACTATTTTCTAAAATATGCATTAGTGTAAATTAAACATACAGTGTCAAAAACCGAATAAAATATTTTCAACCCTGTTCTTGAATTGCCTTTTGTTAGTGCAACTTCAAAGCAGAGATATGATAATATTAAGCAGTCAATCATTTTGTAACATGTAGAGGAAATCAGGGCAACCAAATTGTAGAAGGAAGATTAAATAAAGTTACTGGGTCTCACTACCTCATCAACTTTCATACAGTCTCACAATTCATAAACCATGCCTCTGTTCAGCAACTGTGGAAAATATGAGGCTAAATTCATTTTCTATTTCAAACATAATGTGTAAGTATGATTACATATATGTTTAGTATTTACACCTAATTTTCTCCAAATCAAAACAATTTGGAGCAGCTTACAGGGAAAACAAAATGTAAGATAGGGTAATTAGGGATATAAATCCACAAAGATTATTGAAATTGAGCTAAGAAGTCAGGAGGAGTGTCTAAGTGGCTAGTACCTTCTCCCAGGGGAAATTCATGACAGCTTAGCACAGGGAACCCACCTCACACTTTCCAGGATGATAAAGAAAAATAGGTGGAATTGTAGTATATTGTTTGTACTGCTTAACTAACTCATATTGTCTGAGTAATTTTAGATAGAGAAAAGCCAAAAATTCATTAGAGAAAGGTTTAGCATGGAGGATATGGACTAACCACCCAAACTCACTTGCCTTCCACAGACTAGTCTGAAATTCTTCCCACTTTTAAGGCTTTATAAATGGGATACTGTTGTCATAACCATGTACTGAGCACCTATTTTTGCCAGCCATTTGGGGGTGGCCAATTGCTGTGCAGGCTGTATAGGACACAACTCTAGGAGACACCATTCACTTGGTGATCATAAAAATTATTTATTGTAACAATTTATGGGCACATGGCAGTAAAGTGTATTGAAGGAGAGGAGGCTTCTTTTGAACCACACAAAGTACTACATAGGATATCAGTTCCTAGAGCTGTGCTTAAATATTGAATATGTTATTATTTTACCTTTAAAATGCCCTTATTATAAAGAAATAGTTACTGAATTTTTCAGATTAAGAAACTAAGGCTTAGAAAAGTAGATATTCCCTCAAGATAAAATAGTTGTTTACTTGACAGAGCTAGGATTTGAAATCAAGGTACTGCAGTTCCAAAACCCATACTTTCAACCAAAGTTCTACATTGAAAGGATGAATATGGAGGGTCTCAGCCATAAATATTTTAGTGTGAAGAAACAGTCTAGGATTATATTTAGAATATATGTGGTAGCACGTAGCTAGGTAGCTGACACACAAAGAAATTGGGAGGAGCATCAGCTATGTTGAAATACAGTGGTATGTCATTCCATATGACAAAGAAAATCCACCAACAAGGTGGGCTCTCTCTCTGGAGAAATAGGTTGCTCCAAATAAATTATACTGAAGACATCATATTGTGAGAAGAAGTCACTGTGTGACTGCACATCACATTTACTTCCCCAATATGATTATTTGTTCCTAACCTATAAACATGGATTAATCCAAATGGGCTTTTGATAAATGTAATAATCAGTTTATGTAAGGAACATTTTTTTTAAATAAAAAGACTCATTGATGGAAAAATATCATTTCAAATGACTTTCTTGCCAGCCCAGTTTCCAAAGTTCTTTTTTGAATGCATCTGCATTTTTACACCTTGCATCTGTAATTGACTATTTCATTCAAAATCCGCTAACTAACTCCCAAACTATTGAAGTCTCAGGTAGCCAAAATGCTTCTGTAAGCATAAAGTGTACATCTGAACACTAAATGTGCCCTATAATGTTCAAATCACATTGTGAAGAGATGGAATATCTAATTCTCAGTTATACTGATTCAACTCAAGAATGTACTGTACTTGGGATTTCCAGAACATATTTATCTTTCATATTCATTACCTGATGTTCTTTATTACAGAATGATGAACACTAAACTAATGTAATGAACCATATTACCTGAAAAACATGATTAAACCTTTTAAAATATTACTAGATATAATAATTTACAGCCTCCACTAAATAAGTCCACTAAGTACTCTACCAGATTTATTCCTTTCAGAGGTCACAATAAAACTAGGTTTGGCTACAATTATTAATATTTAATTATAAGGAAATTAAGAGAAAGAGGAACGCATGACATATTTAAGATCCCAAAGCTATCAAGTGCTGGAGTCAGGAAACAAATATGAACCTTTATTATTTCATGGCCCTTGCTATTTAACATTATTCTATAATGTTAATTCATATTTGCTTTCTATTTTGTCTTTTTTATCAAACATCAAACCACACAAAACAAGTTATGCAATGTAACTTACGCTTCTGTTGTTTCATCAGTTCCCATATTAACCACTTTGTTTTAGGCCAGCATGATTCTTGCAGAAATGCAGCTTCTTCTCCAAACTTTCCAAAACATGGTCAATAGGTTATTCTTCTGAAAACACAGCTCTAATCACACATAATTCCCTTGCTCAAAAGAATATCTCCCTATTCTCTCGTTAATAAAACTAGCATCCCTAACTCCACGGTTTCAATCCTTCATTGTCAAAATATTAGCTGAATACTTATGGGAAACGTAAGACACATTCTCAGAAATTTTGTTAAAGAACTTGTATTTTTTTTTTTTTTTTAAGAACTTGTATTTTTAAATAACGCTTTAAGGAATCCTGCCCTAGTCTGGGATTCATTAATTGTGAGCTAAACATCTCTATGTCACAAACCAACTACTCCTTCCTTTAATTATATACTTTTTACTTTGTCCTGGGCTTCTAGGAGACAACACTCAAAAAAGACAAGAAGAATAACCCTCCCAGAATTCAGACAATACTACTAAGCTACAGTAAACAAAACAGCATGTCATTGGCACAAAAACAGACATATGAATCAATGGAACAGAATAGAGAGTCCAGAAATAAACCCACACACCAAAGGATAATTAATCTTCAACAAAGGAGGCAATACTGCAATGGGGAAAAACAGTTTCTTCAGCAAGTCGTACTGGAAAGTTGGACAGCACATGTAAATCAATGAAGTTAGAACACACCCTCACACCATATTCAAAAATAATCTCAAAATGGCTTAAAGACATACAGATGGCAAATAGGCACATGAAAAGATACTCAACATCATTAATTATTAGAGAAATGCAAATCAAAACTACAATCAGATATCACCTCACACCAGTCAGAATGGCCATCATTATAAAGTCTACAAATAACAAATGCTGGAGAGGGTGTGGAGAAAAGGAAACTCTCCTACAGTGTTGGTGGGAATGTAAATTGTAGCTGCCACTATGGAAAACAATATGGAGGTTCCTCAAAAAACTAAAAATAGAGTTTCCATATGACCCAGCAATTCCACTCCTGGGCATATATCCAGATAAAACACTAATTCAAAAAGATACATGAAACCCTATGTTCAAAGCAGCACTATTCACAATAGCCAAGACATGGAAGCAACCTAAATGTCTGTCAACAGATGAATGGATAAAGATGTGGTACATATATACAATGGAATACTACTTAGCCATAAAAAAGGAATGAAATAATGTCATTCGCAGCAACATGGATGGACCTAGAGGTTTTCAAACTAAGTGAAGTAAGTCAGAAAGAGAAAGACAAATACCATATGATATCACCTATATGTAGAATCTAAAATGTGACATAAATGAACTTATCTATGAAACAGAAACAGACTCAGAGACATAGAGAACAGACTTGTGGTTGCCAAGGGGAGGGGGAGGGGGGATGGAGTGGGAGTTTGGGATTAGCAGATGCAAACTAGTATATACAGAATGGATAAACAACAAGGTCCTACTGTATAGCACAGGGAACTATATTCAATAACCTGTGATAAACCATAATGGAAAAGAATATAAAAAGAACATATGTACATGTATAACTAAATCACTTTGCTGTACAGCAGAAATTAACACAACATTGTAAATCAACCATACTTCAATAAAAAAAAAAAGGCAGAGCTCTAAATTCAGTGTCAGCCAAACAGACTCAGACAAATACACCCACTCTAATACAAGCTCTATTTCCTTCTTCAGTATATACTCTGTAGCTTTCTTTTTTGCATAGATTTGGATAATATTTGTTTTCCTGTTTGCTACCTAAACATGCACATACCAAAGGGCTAATAATTTGTGCAAAACCCTTAACTCCACACCCTCATGGTAGCCTATTGTCCTAACCCATACTTTCCTGTTTTAATGATACTCCATTCAGACTCCACAGTGTCCAGTGGTCTTCTGATTTCTAAATTCAGTTCTCACAATGACTCCACCATGCAACAGCTCCCCTAAAATGATGACCCTATCAATTTTTTCCTAGATTAGTGCCCTTTTTTCTCATGTTCGAGCCCAAGTCCCTATCTCATCATCATCTTTCAAACCACTTAGGCCTTCAGAGGATATCATAAAACAACCTCCCACATTCATTACTTATCTAATTTTTTTTTTGTGAATGTCTACAAGCTTTCAGATAAATCTCTTCTCTTGCTGGAATTTTACCCTCTCCCTAAAGAATTCGTCAAATCATAGTTGTCACCTGCATATGATTTTTCCTACAAAGGTAAATGTCACTGGCTTCCTCTCTTGCTCATATATTGTTACTACAGTGAGGGGAAGGTGAGTCTCAGGGTCTGTAGTCTCCCAGGTAAGAGAGGGGACTGTTGGTGGAGCTAATGGAGTTTTGGGATGAGGGTCCAGTTTTGAGGAAAATATGCTGACTCTTTCATTCTCACTGTGTCTTGCTATTTTTTACTGCTCACTTGCAGTATAGTACTATTAAACCACAATGATTAATTTAGTTCTAAAATCTCACAGTACTCCAACATCAAGCATATTTGAGAAATTCATATCTTCTTTTCAAATAAATTTTGACTTCATATGGATCTATATACTATATGTGTCTTGCCCTAGCTACTTCACAAAACTTTCGCTTATTTGAAACTGGAGACACATGGACTTTGATATCCAAGGTTAAGCGTATTTTAATAGCCCTTTAAAATATTATCATATATAATGACAATGAAAACAAGGCAACCCAAAACCTCTGAAACAAGAAACATCTCAAATAAACAACCTTACAACTAAAGGACCTAGAGAAGGAAGAACAAAGAAAACCCAAAGTCAATAGAAGGAAAGAAATCATAAAGATCAGAGCAGAAATTAATGGTATAGAACTGAAGAAAACAATAGCAAAGATCAATAAAACTAAAAGCTGGTCCTTTAAGAAGATAAACAAAATTGATAAACCTTTAGCCAAACTCGTCAAGAAAAAAAGGGAGAAGACTAAAATCAATAAAATTAGAAATGAAAAAGGAGAAGTTACAACGGACACAGCAGAAATAGAAAGGATCATAAGAGACAACTACAAGCAACTGCATGCCAATAAAATGGACAACCTGGAAGAAACAGACAAACTCTTAGAAAGGTACAACCTGCCGAGACTGAACCAGGAAGAAATAGAATATATGAACAGACCAATCACAAGTAATGAAATTAAAACTGTGGTTAAAAGTCTTTCAACAAACAAAAGTCCAGGACCAGACGGCTTCACAGGCGAATTCCACCAAGCATTTAGAGAAGACCTAACACCTATCCTTCTCAAACTCTCCCCAAAAATGGCAGATGAAGGAACATTCCCAAGCTCATTCTATGAGGCCACCATCACCCTCATACCAAAAACAGACAAAGATACTGCAAAAAAGGAAATTACAGGCCAGTGTCACTGATGAACATAGATTCAAAAATCCTCAACAAAATACTAGCAAACAGAATCCACAACACATTAAAAGGATCATACACCATGATCAAGTGGGATTTATCCCAGGGATGCAAGCATTCTTCAGTATATGCAAATCAATCAATGTGATACACCATATTAACACTGCACAAAAAACAGAAATATAGATCAATGGAACAGGATAGAAAGCCCAGAGATAAACCCACGCACCTATGGTCAACTAATCTATGACAAAGGAGGCAAGGATATTCAATGGAGAAAAGACAGTCTCTTCAATAAGTGGTGCTGTGAAAACTGGACAGCTACATGTAAAAGAATGAAATTAGAACACTCCTTAACACCATACACAAAAATAAACTCAAAATGGATTAGAGACCTAAATGTAAGAGTGGACACTATAAAACTCTTGAAGGAAAACATAGGCAGAACATTCTGACATAAATCTCAGCAAGGTCTTTTTGACCCACCTCCTAGAGTAATAAAAATAAAAACAAAAATAAACAAATGGGACCTAATGAAACTTAAAAGCTTTTGCACAGCAAAGGAAATAATTATTAGAGAAATGCAAATCAAAACTACAATGAGGTAACACCTCACACCAGTCAGAATGACCCTCACCAAAAAATTCTACAAACAATAAGTGCTGCAGAGGATGTATAGAACAGGGAACCCTCCTATACTGTTGGTGGGAATGTAAATTGGTACAGCCACTATGCAGAACAGTATGGAGGTTCCTTAAGAAACTAAAAATAGAATTACCATATGTCCCAGCAATCCCACTCCTGGGCATATACCCAGAGAAAACCATAATTCAAAAAGATACATGCACCTCAATATTCACTACAGCCCTATTTACAATAGCCAGGGCATGGGAGCAACCTAAATGTCCATCAACAGAGGAATGGATAAAGAAGATGTGGTATATGTGTGTGTATATATATATATATACACACATACATACATACATATACATACAAGGGAATATTAGCCATAAAAAGCAACAAAATAGTGCCATTTGCAGAGACATGGATAGACACAGAGGCTGTCATACAGAGTGAAGTCAGAAAGAAACAAAACAAATATCATATAATATCACTTACATGTGGAATCTAGAAAAATGGTACAGATGAACTTATTTGCAAAGTAGAAAAATAGAGACACAGATATATAGAACAAACTTAGGGATACCAAGGGGGGAAGGCGGGATGGGATGAATTGGGAGATTGGGATTGACATACATACACTACTATGTATACAACAGATAACTAATGAGAACCTACTGCATAGCACAGGGAACTCTACTCAATGCTCTTTGGTGACCCAAATGGGAAGGAAACCTAAAAAAGAGTGGGTATATGTATAACTGATTCACTTTGCTGTACAGTAGAAACTAAGACAACATTGTAAAGCAACTATACTCCAATAAACATTTTAAAAAATAAAATATTTTCATATAAAGTCACATTTTTTAAACCTTTGTAGACAATCCTCATTACTTTAATTAGCTACATAGTTTAGGACACATAAATATATTTCAAACATCATTATTGCCTATTTTGGGGAGGGGGCTCTAAAATAGTGTATCTTCCAACTAATTTCCATTTTTTCAGATAAAGTATTAGAGATAAAACATAGTCAAAGAGTAAACTTTTCACATGAAATTCTTTACCCCCTTCTTTCCTTCCATCTTTCCTGTCACAGTTGTAGTATCTTATTATATATTGTCTATATTTAGATGAGTCAAGATTAGGAAGCCAACGACCATAGAAGGAGAAAGAAATTTATGCTATTAATAAAGTTACACAGAGATATGGAAATATTCCTTTCCCTGAAGCCAGTCTTTCATCTATTGAACACTCATTATGCTTTCTCAATCCACTTATATCTATAATAACAACGTATGAAATTGTGCTTTCTAATATATAGAACATATTATGTTAATAGTACATGTACACATTAATAACTCTGGCTACAGACCAAGGCTACCAATATTTGCTGTGGTGCTATGTCCCAACACATAATTTTATCAAAACTGAAATCCACAGTATGGTAAAGGTAAACTGGTTCCCTGGTTAGACATGGCATAATTTTACCTATTTTTCCTTAAAATATAAGTTAAATATTTTTCTCCATGAACACAATTTATATTGGTCTTCTTAGAGTATTTACCAGTCATGTGAAGAATAACTTATGAGTATAGGTTCTGATGAATAGAATCTTTCATGATTAGTGCTTTTTTAAAATGAGTAAACCATCTTCTCAAAACAGTTTTCAGGCTTGGTACTGTCTTCCTTCCTTCCTTCCCGTGTTCTTTCTCCTTTTTCTCTCTCTGTGTTCTAGTTCTCTCTCTCTCTCTCTGTCTCTCTCTCTCTCTCTCCCTCCCTCTCTCCCTCCTTCCCTCCCATAGAGATTTGGAAGGCGTCTTAAGTGTTTATGGGAACTCTACTTTGAAATTAGGGTAGACTGGATGCAAACCTAGACTTGACATGAAGCTTTATGGCACTGATTACATTAGTTTTTACTGCTGTGTGATGATTTACCACAAACTTATAAGTTTAAGACAACATCCATTTTTTAATCTCATAGTTTCCACACACTGGAAGTCTAGGCATGGCTTAGACCCTCTGCTCATGGTCTCACAAAGCTGAATTTTAAGATGTCAGCCAGAGCTGAAGTCCCATCTAAGACTAGGGGTCCACTTCCAAGCTTCTGTTGTTTTTAGAAGAATTAATTTTCTTGCGCCTGTAGAACTCATAGAGGATGCATTTCAAAAAGAAAACCTCTTTGACCTCTAGACTTCCTATTAAGAACTCACTTGATTAGGTCAGGGCCACCAGATAATATAAAACTTGATTATCAAAACCGATGAAAGACCTTAATTCCATCTGTAAAATTTCCTTTTACCATATAGCATAACATAATCACAAGACTGATATTCCCTTACATTCAAAGGTCTTATTTGCACTAAAATGGAGGGTATTACATCAGGCTGTGGGTCACTGGGAATTATATTAGAATCTGCCTTCCACCCTAAGTAAACTGTATAATTAATTTGTGTTTTTAGCTTCCTGACAATCTGAAAGGTTACTGAAAGAATTGAAAACTGTAATTCATATAAGCCACCCTGCATATTGCTGCCTTATCTGCAGTAATGATCTCTTATTTGGAAATAATGATTTTCAAAACTAGTATCTCCACTGTAGATTTATAAAAGTCAGACGAGAACATAAAGACTATAACAATTTGACTCTTTGTTTTAATTTGAATATCCCCTTCCCCTGGGCAACAAGCCTCAAGTTTAGGTTTAAGTAAGTAGAAGAAAAATTAGTAATAAAAAAGTAAAAATAAACTGAGTAATATCACTAATACTATGCATCGAAAGTAACAATTTATAAGACAGAGAAAAACAGAAAATGATTGGACTTGGAAAATATATACTGCCTAATTTATAACTTCTTGCACATTCGTGTTAGGGTTTGCTCAAGAAGGAGAATCACTATAAATATTATGGGAATAATGGATTCATATGAGAATTAGATCTTATACACACATGGGAGTTGATAGGGAAGGGACATTATGGTAGAGAGTTGGAGGATTATGGAAAGAGTCCTTAATTTGTCCATCTGAAACAGTGGCTTGAGTGGACAAGTTGGAGCATGCAAGGAAATCTGAGAAAGAAGAGTACATTTGTCTAATAAAATGAAATCACAAAGGAGGAGTTTGTGTATAAGTCTGTGAGAAGCTGTTCCCCCTCTGCAAGTGCTGCCTCTGTGAGACTCTAGCCAAGCATCTGGTGGTACACCTGGGATTGTTATTCCTGAAGATGAGAAAATGAGTTGGATACAAAGTCAGGAACATGAGTGCAAATGGAACCCAGTGAGCTCCTCTGTGATAGTCAGTCCTGCATCTAACTGCGATGGCCTTCCAAGTGCAATGATTCAGTTTCACCTCTGCCTTCCAAATCTCATGGAAGTTCCTTTTTTGGCCAACCTAACTTGGAGCCATAAGGCAAAGTTGGTACCAGGAACAGAGTACCCAGCTTCACAAATCAACATTGTACAATCCATCAAAACATCAGCTTAATAGAAATTAATCATGAACGAAAGTAACACTAACCATAAAATCAGTAAAATCAGTAAATTATAGTCAACTATTTAGAGGTCTATGATATGGAAGGACTATGGACATGGATTTATTTTTATCATTTAATTAAGAAGAAACTGTCAAAGGAAAATAGTATATATTGAATCTTACAATAGATAAGTTAATATGCTTGGAGATCTGCATATACTGTCTCCTTCAAATCTAAAAACAAACTTCCACAATTTGATATTAATATATTTTTTTAAAAGCTCTCAAAACTGAGCCTAATAATCACATATGAATTTTGATTTAATATTGTTTGTTGCAAAATAGGCAAAAAAAAAAAGTTTGAGAACACTGAATTGCATATCAGTAGATTACTATGGATCCTCCTTACTGAAATAAGGACAATAGAAATAGAATTGTTGTAAAGCTTGTCCGTTATATAATTCTATGCTCTTATGTAAAGTCCTCCTATAATTTTCTCCCCAGTGGATAAAAACTCAAACATCATGACAACAAAATACTGTGAATTTGTAACCTGTTTTTGGCCTTTAGAGACTGATGATCTTGGATAAGTACCATAAACCTTTATAAATCTCTATGTTCCTGTCTGTATGAAAAGGATATTACACATCTCACATTTGTCATGAGAATTAAATGAGGATGATTATTTCTCACAATATCCAGGCAATGTTAAACATCCAGATAATGCCGGCCATTATGAGTAAAATGAAAATATGAAAACTTTATTAGTCTATATCTATCCATCCACCCATCCATCTTTGACTGCCAAGTAGCTTAGCAGACGTAAATGTAAAGCCATACTGCAGTTATCATATCAGCCCAGCCGTTTTTGGATCAACAACACCCATATATCCTCTATGTCATTTTGTTTTATTTCCATCTCATCAATACTACTCCACATAACTTTTATGACAACTTCTTCGAAAAGTTTTAGAAAGAAGAGTGGTAATAAATCAATAATTAAAGAAATACCATTAGCCTTGTCTTTAGTGGGCAATGACTTTGCCCACTGAATATGCCATTACTACTATTTTTAATTTGGAATATTTATTATGCTTGGGGTATTACCTTACAATCAAAATGTTAGAAGCCTTCTTAACTCTCTGAACCATATAAAACCCAATGAAGAATTTCTCATAATGGCAAGGACAATTTTTTTGTGAATCTCTCACTAAGCTGGCTTAGAAATACTTCGCCTGCCTTCTGAGAGCTGATCTAAACAGTCTGTGCATATCAAAACTTTGAATTGTGAGTCACTGGAGCAATGTAAAAAGTCAGCAATCTATGCAATGACGCCAACAGCCCTTTAAGCAAATTCAACTAAATCAGTAAGAAAACCCAGATGATCTACTAGTGATGGTGGGAATTGCTTTTCATTAAATTTAATATCAGACAAGATTGATCTTATTCATAATCGTTAAATAGACTTATTTTCTATAGTCTTCTAGTAACATTACATACTGGGGCCCCTTGTCCTTTAATGAAGCAACGGTCTGGAAAAACTAGTCATACTATTTCATGGCTCAGTGCTACAAAACTGCTGTACCTAATAGAGTAGTAATTGAGGCAAGCAGATATACAAAACTAACAGTTGGGAACGGTCCCAGGACACCTGAGAAGTTAAGTGGCATTCCATTTTAGATTTTTGGAAAGTGTGCATACAATTCCCTTAAGAGTTGTTGTCACACTATTTCAAGCTGCTCCCTTAGAATAAAAATGCTGACAAACATCTAGAAGGCAATCAAGAGCTCCTAGGAACAGAAATTCCTCTGGCCTTAACAGAGCCAACAGAGTACAAAGGGACTCTTTTGGCAAGATAAGTTTTTCCTTTAATCTATGGATGAAACATGTCCTTCTAATTGCTTTCTATGGCATATGTTGTAAACAAGCTACTTCCTTGATCATCTCTTGAATACTCCCTATTAGAGTTATTTTTCTTTTGTATAAAATGAGAATAAGAAAGGATAATATAGAAATTTATGTCAACAATTAAGTAAGCTAAAACTGATTAATGTCAACTCAGATTCTAAATTAATGTCAAAACTCAGATTCTAAATTGTTTTTTCCGCCAAGTCAAAACCGAGCAAACTCAGGAAACGTAACTAGAATAAATACTTTCTGATTATCAACTATTATACTGCCTATTCAAATGTTATGTCAATTTGTACTTAGTGTTTTCATATACTTTATTACATCATTAAAACTGTATTCAGTACAGCCTTAATTTTAAATTAATTAATTCTGTAAAAAAATTATATAGCCCTAATTTTCTTGCGTTTAAGTTCTCCAACATTTTGAGATCTTTTCCTTTAATTTTTAGACAGAACAAAGCTGTGGAGAACTGCTTCCACATTTATTGTTAATTCCAGGTCTTTCTGTAAGTTCCCAAAGAGAATCCATTGGATAAATCTCACTCTAATTCTGTGCTCTTTTTGAATTTGGGGAATTATTTTTTTCTCAACTACTCCCCATGTTCTCTTTTCTCTGTCTAACATTAATGCAAATGTGGGCTTCTTTAATGATCCCCAAAAGCTCATCAACTCAACAGATTTGTGCATAGTGTATTTTACTGAAGGTTTGAAATCATGATGGAATTGGGAGAGATATATTATTAAATCATTTTCATAAGAGTATATAACAGATCAACAAGAATTTATATAGTTATATAGACACAGATATATGAGTGTGTGTATGTTCATCCTAAAGACACTCCTGTCATGAAAATTTCTCATTTGTAAACTTTTTCCAACGTATCTCCTAGGACTCCCTTATTACTATGAGTGTAATTCCCCTACTCTCCTCATACTAGTAAATACCGACTACACAGTGCTGCAAGGACGTACATTCTATCGTGCAAGTCTGTTCATATAATGCTTGTTCAAAATGTTTTGATGTCCCTCATTGCTTTCAGAATAAAATCTATATCTTAACTAACACACAAAAACAATCCTGAATAATTCTGCTTATGATAACTATTTCAATCCCAGTAACTCCCCTATCAAAATTAAGTTTCTGGGCTTCCCTGGTGGCGCAGTGGTTGAGAGTCCGCCTGCCGAAGCAGGGGACACGGGTTCGTGCCCCGGTCCTAGAAGATCCCACATGCCACGAAGCGGCTAAGCCCGTGAGCCATGGCCGCTGAGCCTGCGCGTCCGGAGCCTGTGCTCCGCAATGGGAGAGGCCACAACAGTGAGAGGCCCACGTACCGCAAAAAAAAAAAAAAAAAAAAAAAAAAGCATGGATTTCAAAAGTAATATTTCATTATAGAAATTTAAACAGAATCCTTCTTTTAATACCAAGGAGCAAAGTGACCCACAGGCATAAATGAGTTATTAGCGTTAATTGCTAAAAGTTAGGATGAGAGCAGCTGTTCATAATATATAATAAGGAAATATGACAGTTAAATGTGTCAAACTGGCTATGATATTAAGATGATTATTCTTAAATGTACTAAACTAACACAAAACTGTCATTAGTTATTTCTAACTAATGACAAGTTAATAGCAATCTAGTAATATCTATGCTCATTTCATCAAGTGATATAACTTATTTTATCTTCTTGATATTTTATAAGTAGAAATTGCATGCAGTCCAGATAGGAATACGCAAGTGCAAACATTATACTGTAGGGTAGGAACAGTTCACGTGGCTTTTGAAGATAACTAAAAACTACCCACTCGCATAGTGCCATGTACATCAAACAACGATGTAATGACTAATCATCCTTCTTAAGCAGTTCAATACTAGGAAAGGAGACTTCATTTTTAAGGTCATCTCAGTCACTGAAAGGGAATATCCTTTCATTTTTTGTTAACATTTTTACTGAGGTTTAATTTATACACAATATATTGTACGTAAAAAGTACACAACTAAACAGCTTGACATATGTATATGCCCATGAATCTATCACCACAATCAAGAAAATGAGCATACATGTCACTCCAAAAATTTCCCTGTGCCCTTTGTAATCCACTTGTTCTGCACCCATCTGGACTTTCAGCTCCACATTCTCAATTCAGGGAGTCCACTGACCACACCTGGGTTCCCATTTCCTAAGCACTGACCTCGAAATTTTCTCCAGACAGAAATATGAAAATATTTTTTAGAGATTTATTCATTTGTTTCCCACTTCTTAGGGATCACTGATGTCCAGTATCATGAAAACTATTGTTTCATTTATTCTGTATGTTTTGTTGCTGTTGTTATTATTGCTTCAGATGGGAGCTTAAATACAGTCTGTTACTTTAGCTTGTCCAGAAGACTCTGCTTTTATTTTTAATTATATAGCCTTTTTGGTTTGAACAACTCATGTTACACAGGAGCAGAAACATTCTTGTTACTCAAGAAATTACAAGGGTATATATAGCAGTTACCTCCCAAGAGCCTGGGACAAAGGCTCGCCAAATTCATTATTACATAATAGCCATATTAATTTATGTTTTCCTGACAGTAAATATGACGTTTTTGGATCAGAGGCAGATCAGCTATTTGCGTACAGAATACCTTAGTGCCAGGTCCCATGCCCCATTTCCTCCTTGTCATAACACAGTGTGTATCATACAGACCTTGCACATATAGGGGAACAATCCCAAAGTCATGAACCTCAAAGCTTATACAGGAGTTAATCCATCTCCCCTTCTGCCTCTTCAGAGAAAAGGAGAGAGAGCTTGGAATGTGAATAAATCTCTTGGGGGAAGAGGGATGGTCTCTACCCTAAAATGTAAGCAATTTGGCTCCAGGGCAGGTAAAAAATGTATTAGTAATCTGTTTTAGTCTGCTCAATCTAGTATAACAAAATCCCATAAAATGTGTGGCTTAAGCAACAGGGACTCCTCTATACAAACACCTCTGTATGTACAAGGTCTGTCTGGCATGCACTGTGTTTGAGCTGCAAACATGGTTTTATAGCACCATATGTTGACTGCTTACTCTGTAACTGACACAGTGTTGTACATCCCGCACCACGTACATGTGCACGCACACATACTGATATACACTCACACATAAGCATTCCAGTGCAAGGAGACCCTTCCTGCCTTTTTTCACTGGGAACTGACCATATCACAGTTACTGATCCTGATAATTAGGATTTTACTCTAACTTAATCATGACATAGGGTTATCTGTAATGTCAATAGTGACCTTAATCGAGTTGGTTACAAGTTATTGATATACGGTATATATTTTAAACACATATGTATAAACTATGTATACTATGGAGTATATTTGTGAGTGCTGTGATATTCAATTTCTGCATTCTAAAGTGACAATTAAAGTATTTTAACAGTGTTGTCAAGATTGAACCTTTATGCCTGCTCTATGTTCTCATTCTTCTAGTTTTTACAGATGTTCTCTTGGCTTTCTCACAATTCTTGTTCTACATTATTCTGTGCTAGAATTCTTAATATTTTAATTCCTAAAATCTAGTTCTATTTGTAATCATTTTTAATCTGTAAATTGGTAAATGCTCAAAATTCAGTTAAATAAAGGATTAATTGGTATTTTTAGAAATGTTGCTTTTCTCAAATATACGCAGCTCTTCTGTATTCCTAAGAATAACTCCTGTCTTTAATCTGAACATTATATGTTGGGAAAAAATGTAAAAATGTAAATTTTTTCTACATGATCATGGCTTTAAGAGCAATGGAAATTGACTTGCACTTACACATCACTGGCCAGAATCTGGCCACATAGCCATGTCTAGAAGTAAGACGACTGAAAAATCAGGAAATATGACTCATGGTAGACTCAGACCATTCATGATCCAAGACATAAGAAAGACATGTTGGAGAGGGAAGCGGGTATTGTGCAGGTCCCTAATTGGATACTCCTAAGTATTTTGCAGAATTGCTGAGAAAATTAAATGAGAATGTATGCAAGTACCTATATCAAGGGGAATATTTAATAAATACTAGTTCTAAAATATTAGATATAGTTGTTTTTCCTAGTACTATTCATTTATATATTCTTTGAGAGCAGGAACTCCTTTAAATTCACTTTTTGATATGTCTCACAACCAAGGGAACCTGATATTAACATCTTAGCAATTAGTACATTTACTTTTTTTTTCATTTTAATTCAACTGTCATTGTTCATCACGTTACCATTTATTGAAAAATCCAAAATTAGATTGTAATACAAACTTAATGAGACCTGGTACCATTTTTTTAAAAAAATTCCTGAGTAAATTCTTCATAAACGTCTTCAACCTGTTTCTGAATAAAATGTCAAATCAAGCGGGCAGGTATATCTTAACACTCAACATAATTTATGTTTGGCATCTTTAAACAGAATATCAGGTTGATTGACTAGATTTCCCAAAGTTGTTTTGATGAACTCATACCCTTTGATTTCTTATTTGCTGTAGAGAAGGTCTACCACAACTTTCTAGCTCATACTTCTAAGATATTCTTTATATACACTTCTTCTGACCTTTAAAGAAAAACATCCTCTACCTGACACACAATGGAAGAATTATAAATTTTAAAAAAAGACATTTCCCTAGAGATCTGCAAATTGATTATGAATTGCCATTGGATTGCTAATATTTTTGATCAAGATGAAATCCTAGTAGATGAAGCACACATAATCATAGACTCTGTATTATAAGATGGATATTGTGAAAGGAATTCTTGGAACAGAAGAACATAGACAACTTGCAAGACAGATCTCTCTTGACAACAAAAAATTATTTGTCATGACTAGCTTTTCTAAAAACTTTCTAACAAAAGACATCTTGAATGCCATTTAAAAAGGGATCTTTGAGGCCCATCAAGTCTGGGAAAATTGGGTGACAAATTTGTTTATTGAAAGGTTCTTAAAAAATTATTACTCTAATATAAATGACAATATGGAACCCCAGGATGACTGGAAAAATATAGTTAAATGAAATTACTTCCTGAGGTGTTACGGGTTATTTTTTGTCAGTTATGCTTCAACATTTTACACTTAAGAAATATATCAGACACAATTACAGAAAAACTAAAATCGTAACCCATACAGATGTTTTTCCAGTTAGTGACTGCCAATGATTGCTAATATAACAGCCATATAATACACTTCTTATGATTTCAATTCTTTTAAACTTGTTGAGATTTGTTATATAGCTCAACATATATATTTTAATAAATGTATCATTAGTATTTAATGATACATTTATTAAATGTATCATTAGTATTTTTTTTTTTTTTTTTTTCAGTACGCGGGCCTCTCACTGTTGTGGCCTCTCCCGTTGCGGAGCACAGGCTCCGGACGCACAGGCTCAGTGGCCATGGCTCACGGGCCTAGCCGCTCCGTGGCATGTAGGATCTTCCCGGACCGGGGCATGAACCCCTGCATCGGGGTTTTTGCACGAACCCCTGCAAAAGTCCCCTGCATCAGCAGGTGGACTCTCAACCACTGCACCACCAGGGAAGCCTTATCATTAGTATTTTTAAAGAATGTGTATTCTGCTGTTTTTGTGTGGAAGTTCTATAATTTTCAAATAGGTCAAGTTGCTTTATGTTTTCTACTTTCTTTTCTATTCATACTGAATTCTGTATACTTTTCCTACAGTACTGAGAAAGGAGTTTGCAGTCTCCAACTAAAATGGAATATTTGTCTGTTTCTGCCTTCAGTTAGGTGAGTTTTGCTTCACCTCTATTACAGCTCTTTTATTAAGTTCATGTTCATGTAAGGTTGTTCTATCTCACATTGAATTGACCTTGTCATTTGATATGTGTCTTTTTATCATAAAGAATATGATTTAATTTGAAGTATACTTTGTATGATATTAATATACCTCTACATTTATCTTTGGTTTACATTTTATCTAGTCTGACGATCTCTGATCTTTTTTTTTAATCTAATCACAAGTCTTGTCACCATAAACTACAAAGCTTCATCCAGTGGACCACTGGAGTGATTTCAAAAATACATTTAGATAAAATTCCTCTCTGATGTGACTGTAGGTCACATTTTGGCAATTATGCTGGAATAATCTTTTAATTTAAAAGTATACCAAACACATAATTTCAGAAAATAATAAAACCATGATCAAGATGTAGTACTTTTAATATTTTGCCCTTTGCTATAGACTTAAGATTTTTTTTAATTTTAGGGAAATAGGTACATTTCCCACCACACAATCCTTTTCTTCTTCCTTCTGTGTTGCAATATCTACCACTCTGAAGGGTATGAGAAACAGAAAAGTTGAAAGCTAGTTCTATAGCAGGAAACTGCTGGTTTCCATGATCTCTTTTGAGTACTCTCAGAAGTATAAAGTCATGGGCCTATGTTCTGTTAACCAACTTGAGAGGCCATACTAAGTTTGATCTAGTGTGATGCAATGTATCTGGACCAATTCTGTAATTTTAAAGAGGAAACAGACCAAGAGAGGAGAATTTACTCACTCAATGCAATCCAATCAGTGACATACTAGAGACTAGACCTCAAGTGTCATGAGAACTAGTCTATGTTCATTGCTCTGACTACCATAGATCTGTGTGTTAAGGGTAATAATATCCCAAGTAGCATTCTTTCTTATTCTCCTTACAGCAAAAAGTAGGCATTATAGTTGGGGATTTATTTTCTTCTCCTCCCTAAAGAAACGTGGAAAACTTTAGCGTTCGGTGTCCTAGAGGGTTGAACTTATAAGCAGGTTGGATTTATAAGCCCTGGGGAGACAGTGCTATGGTAGGAATTTGGCATCCTTATATCCAGACATCAAAAACCAGCCTGGGATCTCTGTTCTGGGTCAGATTTTGCTTGGTGGGTCAGCAGATAGCAACAATTCCAGTTTTCCCAGATTTTAGTATTACATATATGATGGCTGTGTTCATGTAACTGCTCCTCCTTAAAAGTTTCTTCTTCCTCATTTGCATCCATCTGAGCTCTTGCCTAGAATCCTTATTTATGAAAAAATAAATAAAAGATACAGTAAATGTCAGCTAACCAAAGGCATATTTTTCCTTTTACTACATCCTTGAGTCCATGAAGTGAACAAACTTTATATTAAATGCTATCTAGATGTCAGGAGATAGTGGCAAAGATCTGACATATTGTGAGTAATGACACAGGAATTAAGAGAATAAGTAGTTGAATACAGACTGGTCTTCATGAAGTAGAAAGAACTTGAAATGAATGTTGAAGAAATGAGGGAGAAAAGGAGAAAGGGCAGTATAAGGTAAAAGCACAGTGCAAATCTCCCTGAGCTCTGGTTGCTTGTCTCGTAAGCACCTTTGGTCATTTCAGGAGTTCCAGCTTTCAGCCCTCCTTACCATCCCAACCACTGCACTTCTTGTTGATCCTGATGTCCTTAACCACACATTTCTTACTGGTGTAAGGAGGATCCTCTGAGCCTTCCCATGGAACACAGTCCTCTGGTGGTTTTTCTTACACAATATCAAATTTAATAAGCCCATTTCTATGAGCATTTTAATCTTTTCTTCCACCGTCTACCATGACAACTTGGCATTTTTGCCTCATTAGTGTGGGCCACTGCTTTTTCTACATTTTTTGGAGCCACCATAGCATCATATCTCTATCATCTCCCAGGGGTCATGGTGCTGAAGTCTGTAATCCATGTGAGTACTCCTATATTGATAAAATTTATTTTATCTAAATCTGTGTTTCACCTTAGTTGGTCCATCATCCTCAGAATCCAGTTTCATGTGCACTTCCCTCAGCTCTTGACAGTGTACTTTGGCTAAGTCGCTTAGAGCCTTGGGTTGGTTAGCCATTAGATAAGGGCTACCTTTAGAAGTGGTGGTGTCAGCACATGACAACCATACGGCTTTAGTGTCAGCTTCACACAAAGCAGTGCAGTAATTAAACGGAAGCAGAATAGGTAGATCAATATAAACATATGATGAAGACCATGCTTGTGCTACCAAACAGATTGAAATTTATTTATAATATAAAAGGCCTAATAAAATGTACAGACATTTCAATATAAAATGATATAAAAATCAGGAGCCTGAGGATGCATGGAATTAAGGAAAAGTTAGAGAAGATATCATAAGTGTATGATCAGCTTTTGCTGTTTCCCTTAACCTCATCCCCCGACAGCCTCACCAATTTCCTAAGGAGAAGGCACAAGACGGTAATTTCAGAACTTTACTGCACTTAAAATGTAGTCTCTTTTTCTCCCCTTTTACATATACGTGTGTGTATGTGTGTGTGTGTGTGTGTGTGTGTCTATGTTCATATCATTTAAATATATGCTTGCATTAACTCAAACTCTATAGAGGGGCTTGTTATTCTCCTAGTTCAGTCTAGAGATTTTACATAATACTGAATTTAAAACCCTGTTTTAATACAGTTGAAGATTTATATTAAAATTGCTGATCACCAATATTCTGATACCTCCAGTGACAGAACAGTCAACCCTGCTTCACCCAATTCAACTCACCGCTTGCAGAGTGTTGCTCCATCAGCAATATTCCTCTTTGGTTTGTCTCTTATTATAAGACCATGAAAATAAGATTAGAAGAGTGGCCTCCAATTGGCCAGTGAAGAGAGTTTAATCTCCATTGCCTGTGGAGCTTTTTAGAAATGCACATGTCTTGTCTTCTTCCCTCCCCTTCCCAAGGATCAGGTACATCACTCCATCCCCAGTAGGGTGGAGGCAAGGGTGATATTATCATTAGGATCTCAGTGTTCATGTAGAAAACTTTAGATTATGCAAGTATGAGCTCTTACCCTACGGCTTTGATGTGTTTTTTTCCCTTAAGACAATTTTTATTTTTCTAAAATGTAAAGACAATAATATTATTAAAAGTTATATAACTGCAAGAGTAGGTAATCCTTACTCAGAAAAATGCTTTGCTTCCAACTACATGAGGTTGTAAATGATTTTATTCTTTAGATTGATGATACCTTAACTAAAAGGCAACAGAATTCTTAAATTTGAGGAAACTGGCATCAACTTTGGTGTTGAAGACCTCTGGATTGAAATCTGGGTTCTTTAACTTACTAGCTATGTGACATGGGGAAAATTTACTCTTCATGCCTCTGTTCCCTTATCTGTAAATTAGGGATAATGCCTGCCACATGGGACTACTATGGATGAAATGAGATACTGTATGTCATTGTTGGTATATAGTGATCCCTTTGTAAATTATAGCTTTACTATTATTTTATTTGAGTAAATTTAAAATATCTTACAAGTCTAATACAATCATTGTAATGACAATCATTGATGCTCTGTCAAACACATGGCACTGCATCTCCAATAACAAAGTGGAGATATATCAACAGACATTTTTTCATATAAAATTTTCAGAAAAGATTACAATCTTAATAGGGATCAATTTGAGAATGCATGACTCATTTTCTTATAAAACAAAGGTACTTATTGCTAAATTACATATAAAAATCATTCCTACTGAGCTGAAATGGCAAATTATTTTAATTCAAGGATATGCTGGTAGATAAAATAATTTCAACTAATTTTTTATGCCAGCCTGGAGCTCCCAAATGTTCACTTGTGAATATGTCTACATTTTCATATCTTACATCCATTACTGACCATTTTCTTCTGAAAGTCTGCTGAGTCCTGGACAATTGAGGGCTCCATTTCTTCTCTAAGCATAAAGTATACACTGAAAACCTGGAAAATGTCCCCTAATAGATTTAATCCAGTTTTTCTGCATCTCAAATATCTAATTCTAACCACAGTAATGTGGCTGCAGAATGTATATACTTGGGAATACATTTAAATATCACACCAAACCAAGTAATTGGGCTTTATAACCATTGTTTTGAGGAAAACAAAATTAAGAAAGGTACATAACCTATTCAAGATCACACAGCTAGTACACACAGAGTCAGATAACTAACCCAAGTCTTCCTAAAATCAGTTTTTTTCCCCCCAGAGCCCTTTTTAGGTTACCTCCTCAAATTTGTTTTCTTTCATTCTTGGCCCAAATCAACTACCAAGTAATATAGAATCAAGTTCCAAAATGTAATCTTTCACCTATGTGCTAACATCCATTCCTATAGTAACTGTTCTAGTTAAGGTCAACATCATCCTTCCCTGAACCATATACATGGCCTCCTAAATGGTGCCCTTGCTTCTGTTTCCTTCCCCTTCCAACTGTCCAACGATTATTCTTTCTAAGGTATAGTTCTTATCATGCCACACTCCTGCTCAAGAAGTCTGACTCCCCAATGCCTACTAAATAAAGTCAATTGTCCCTGGAATAAAATCCAGAACCTCTTACTATGGCTTTCACAGTCCTTGATCTGGCCTGTTCCTACCACTAGAGCCTTCCTTAATAGGGCTGGGATTCCCCAACCTTCTCTAAGTAATAATCAAGTTTGTTTTCATCCATAAAAGGCTCATCCTCCCAAAGTAAATGTCACTTGATCATTGACTGCCATTAAGCTGAGGGAGGGGCTGCTTGGTATTGGACTCCGTAGGGTGGGAATAAAATGCTGGTGGAGATTGGGTGCAAGCCTGGGCTTTTAAGAAATAATGCTAGCTCTCCCTCCTGTGTGGGTGTTTTCCTCATATTCAGTACCTAAATGAAAACAGAAATGTACTGCAAGGAACATTTGTTTTCCGAACTCTTCACCTTCATCTCTTATTTTTTTCTCAATTAGGTATTCATATTCCTACTATTAAAGAAACTCTGACTGTATTTCCTGTGAATTAACATCTTAATATTTAATATGCTAAGAATGAGAACTATCTCTCCTGACTCTGAGTTACATTACAAAGCTGAGGATGCTCCCTTTGGCCTCTATTATTGAAGAGATCATATACATCTCAATAGTTCTTTAAAATGTAGGTACCTGTTAACATCTTCCTCTGGCCATTTTCATGTCGGGCAGTACCAGAAAAGTATCCCCAAAAGTCATCAATAAAACCAAATAAACTTTAATGTGTATTTTTTTGTTGTTGCTATTTTTTGGTTTGGTAAAATACTCAAATAAATTACCTCTGAACAAGGGGAGACAAAAATGAGTGACAGAACATATATTTCACATGGAATTTCCTTTCATTTCTTTCCCCTGTTACATATGTGCCCTTATGTCATTTTGCACATTGTTTATATTTGCAAGAGTCAGAATAGGGATCGAGGGCTGAAAAGGGTGAAGAGAAATTTATTCTATTATGAAAGATCCCATCGCCATACAGAAAGCCTCTTTCCCTAAAGCTAACCTTTCTGATAGTGAATATTTATCATGTTTGCCAAGCTATTCAGGCAACACTTTATAATACTTTAGGACAACACATTTTCCTAATATACAGAAAGACATATAACTTTAGGACAATGTTAATTTATTAGTAACTCTCAATGCCTAGGGTATAGAAAAGGATTTACTTATTGATGGTGGAGACTGTTTGTCATTACATTTAATATAGACAATATTGACTCTGACAATTATAATTGATAAGACATAGAGTCTATATTTTCTTGTTACATGTGCAAAGGGGCCCCTTGTTCTTTACTGAAACTACAGGATGAGACATCTAGTCATATCATTTCATGACTGAGTGCTACAAAACTGGTGCAACTAATGACATGTTGATGAGGCAAATAGAAATATGTACAAAGAGTTTGGAGTATTCCCTGGACATTGTGGAAGTTTCCCTTGATCAT
This sequence comes from Neophocaena asiaeorientalis asiaeorientalis, assembly GCF_003031525.2. Lineage (NCBI taxonomy): Eukaryota > Metazoa > Chordata > Mammalia > Artiodactyla > Phocoenidae > Neophocaena > Neophocaena asiaeorientalis. The sequence continues at coordinate 6,228,759 of NW_020175186.1, forward strand.
TTTTTTAAATACTGTTAGAACTCAATTTTTCCATCTAAAAGAAGAGAATAACAAATCCTACTCTATAAGGTTTATAGGAATTTAATGCTATCAAAATTAATAATTAGCATTCAGTAGCTGCTCAGTAAATGACCACTATAATTATTTCATCTGGTTATCCCTCCAGATCATAGCTCCAGAGTCACTGTCTTTCTACCAGAGGCTTAATGCACACTTAGCCAGGTTTAGAGACATAGGAGGGAATTATATAAAGAAAGAGGGACACATATCATGTTCATCTTCTGTGTTCTCATAGCTTTTAGGAAGTAACCATTTTGTAGTATTTATAATCATAACACTTTGGAATATAAAAGATCTGTAAAATGAGACAGTCTAATTTGTCCCAAGTTCTACACTGAACAAGCATCAAAGAACTAGAACTCATGTCTGATTCCCAACATATTACACACATTATTTTGAGAATCTCATAGTTCGTACAAAGCTTTTTCATGAAAAATTCTTTCAAATTATTCTTAAAATTGTAACTTAAATAGCTCTAGTTTGTATGTCCACATGTTAGCTAGGATTTGGGGATCACTATCTCCCTAACATTTAGGGAAAAAAATAGAAAGCTAAGGGGAGCTCCTCCCATATATGCTGATAAATCCAGGACCTCACCCATGGTTCTGTGAACTCTCCAAGAGTCTCTTGATCAACTCCCACTTCAAATGTCCTACTCCTTTTGACTTCTTAGAAGTATTCCATCTTGACTCATGGATAGTCTCTTCTCTCTTCTCCATGTCAACCCAAATGCCAATAACTCAAGGCAGTGGTGCATTGCATATTTTACACAGATAGCAATGGATAATGATGGAATGCCATTCCATCTCATATTGGAATTCCAATATTCCAATATCATTCCAATCTCATAATGGAATTATGAGATTATGTGAATCAGAGAAAGGAACAGAAAAAAATGTAGTTGATTGTTAAAAATCATTTGCCTCAAGTTTCCCAGTCACTTCTGTCACCAGCAATTCCTTACTCGTCAGTTTCCCACTTGTGATGGTTATTTTTATGTGTCAACTTGACAGGATAATGGGGTACCCAGATATTCGGCTAAACCTTATTTCCGGGTTTGTCTAAGGGTGTTTCTGGGTGAAATTAACACTGGAATCCATAGACTCAGTAAACTGGTTTGCCATCCCCAATGTGGGTGGGCACAATCCAATCCAATAAGGGCCTGAAGAGAACAAACAGGCAGAAGATGAAAATTCAGCTTTTTTTGCCTCACTGCTTGAGCTGGAATACCTATCTTCTGCTCTCAGGGCTCCTGGATCTCAGGACTTCAAACCCAGACTACAATCTATATCATTGGCTCCCCTGTTTCTTGGGCCTTTGGACTTGGACTAGTTACACCACCAGCCTTCCAGGATCTCCAGTTTGCAGATGGTGGAACTTCTCAGCCTCCATAATTTCATGAGCCAATTCCTTTTAATAAATATCTTTCTATACACATCCTATTGGACCTGTTTCTCTAGAGAGTCTTAATACAGCCCTTCCAAACTTGTCCCAGGATTCCATCTATACTGTGATTTTGTGTTCACATTAGTTATTCACCAGATCATTGCAGCAGACACTTACCCTTTGCTTTCTCCTCTCATCACTTCCAAATTTTACTCTGTATTTCTGCTATGTGCCCTTTCTAAAATATAAGCATGTCAGAATGGTTCAGTGGCCTCCTTTGCTTCCAGGACAACATCTGCGTTTTCTGAATAATACGTGAAACACTCCCGCTATTTGATCTTTATCAGTTAAAGTCACTGCCCTCTCAAACACTCATACGTATTTTATCTAGAAATAACATACACCCCATGAGGTATCTTATATTAATATACTGAATACAAATTTTAAGTAATACTATCTTACTTATCTTCAGTAGACTGAGACGTGAACTCCATAATTGACTCAAGTATATAAAAGGGAGCCTGCTTCCCAAAAGGCTAATTCATTAAAGCAACACATATATGTGATTCCCAGTCACAAGTAATTATATTTATCACTAAAGTTTAAACTAGATGTGAGCAGATGTCAATGGAAATTAACCTAACCCACACCCACAGAATAGTGAAGAGATATAACAGCAAAATGCATTAAATTGGCTATAAGCCAAGGAAAACATAGTTATACACATATGAAGCTATAATACAAAGAAGGTAAAATATAATAAGTTATAGCTTGATCACAACCATTAATAATAATTAGGTCCAGGCTATGACCAAATAAACTGTATGCCATATTTATGTATTAAAATTTTCATCAAAAGAGAGGTTTCATGAAATGTTCATCAAACCAAAGCATCCCTGGGATTGGGATATTGAAATCCAAAGGACATTGGTGTGCGGTGGAGTAGGAATGGCTCATATGGCTTTCTCAGAATCCAGGTAAAACATTCTACCTTCTTCTGGTATATTTATAAAATGATATTCTGGTTGTTAGTGGGATTTCCAGATTTTTTAAGAACTCAAACATTTCAGTCAGTGAAAAACACTGACTCCTTTGTTCTCCCACCGTCATGTTCCCTTGATTCAAATACTTTGAAATGACTGAGGAAAACTATCCTCAATCCTGAAGGCTGAGAAACAGATTTGCATTGTAGTGAATCAATTAATGTTCTGACCCAAGAAAGTTCTGCATGAATAGACAGCTACCAAAAATGACCTCTTATTTCCCTCCTCTTCCTCAATGTCCTTTCAGGGGCTTATTTGATCTGTTCTTTCAACTTATCGGCAGAGCCCTTAGAAAGCCTTTGGAAACGATGGAACATCGTCCAAGCCTGTTCATGAGGATGTGAATGGTGTTGCTATGCAGCAGTAAACTAATGATAGTTCATTGCATTGAGAATCATGCAATTAATTCTCCTAAGAAAATGAAATCTTCCTGGCCGGGTAAAAGCTTTCTTGAATAGTTCACAAGTGTCAGAAATCAAATCACATGCATGTTAGCTTATGTTTTCAGTATACTTTTTAGGAAATAGTGAACATTCAAAACTCTTCCTTACGTTTTTTAGAGTTACTGATATTAAACTTCTCTTAACTAGTCAACAGATGCTATCCTCACATACCTGTTCTTTCACACATTTAACAAACAGCTACCAAACAACACTTGTCCTCAGGGCAAAAGTTGAAGCTTGAAGATTTAGTGTGAATGGTTAAAATTTCAACTGTTGAGTTTCCGTTAAAAACTAGCATTGAATGGTGTTATATAGAGTTAGTCATGACAATAAAGCAAAAGGAGCAAAATTTCTGGAATACATACCAATCCAGATGCGACTCTCTCAAATATACCAGTACGTGGCCCACTTTTCCATCGAAGAGCCTCAGAGAATAGAATGAGGACTGCAGAAGGAAACAGAGACAAAATGGCTTGATCATGAAGATTAAGAAGTCACTTCTCGGTGAATGGAAAAGTTAGCATCTTGTTAAATGCATTACAGAGAAGCAAAGCATTTATAGAAACTAACTGATCAAGACAGATCCGAAAGTAAATTCTGAGCATTTGCAAATATCAGATTTTGTGCAATTTGCAGAGAAATATAAATAAGGATATTGCAAATCCTTCACAGTTGATGTGGGAAAAGAATTGTAAGCTATCCAGAAGAGCATCAGCACACACTGAAAGGAGAGGACTTTGACCAGACAAAAATATTGGCTAAAAAATGTATTCACTTCTAAGAAATGAAGAAGCTACAAGCTTCTGTACAGATAGTATGTATGTACCCCTATATTAATGTATAAAACAGGTACCCTGCATTTTTAATTAACTTAAGTACAACTCAACCTATTTGATTAATTGAAAGGGGATTTCTGATCACCCCAAGTCACAGTTACTTTGGAACAAATTCAAAGTTATGAGAGGGAGATTGATTGTGATACAGTGACTTTCCCAGCCCTGGTTATGCATAGAGAACAAATGCCTAAATTTAGCTGAATCTCTTATATGCACATGGCGGTGCTGGCAGGTGTTGGGTGGGAAAACAATATACTGTCTATTATAAACACTCCATAAATGGTAGTTATAGAAAATATACTTGAAGCTCATTCTGTAACTATAGAATCATACGACCTATGGATGAAAATTCTATCTATCCTCAAGCCTTTATTTTCTAATTCACATTTTGATGCTCCTAATATTACACTTAAAATTTTCTATTTTAGGCTATTTTACTGAATTGAAAGCTGCGTCCATAAAAAATGTCTCAAACCCTCCCAAACACAAGTATTGGTGAAGAGAGCTGTTATAACATTCAATTCCTTGAATTTTTTTCAAATTTTGTATTGACTTAAAAAAATTAAGACCTAATATAGAGTAATTTTAGGTTTACAACAAAATTGACAGGGAGGTATAGAGATTTCCCAGATACCCCTTGCCCCCACACATGCATAGTCTCCCCCATCATCAACATCACTCACTAGAATGGTGACTTTTTTTTAAACAAGTATGAACCTACACTGACACATGACAATCACCCAAAGTCCACAGTTTACCTTAAGGTTCACTCTTGGTATTGTACATCCTATGGGTTTGGAGAAATGTATACTGACATATGTCCATCATCATCATATCATGTAGCACATCTTCACTGAGCTAAAAATCCTGTGCTCGGCCTACTGCACCCTTCCCACCCCTAGAAATCACTGATCTTTTCAATGTTTCCAAAGTTTTGCATTTTCAAAAATGTCATGGAGTTGGAATCAAACAGTACGTGTTCTTTTCAAATTACTTTTACTTAGTAATACGTATTTAGGGTTGCTGTGTGTTTTTCATGCCTTGATAGCTCATTTCTTTTTAGTGCGGATGAATAAATTTTTTAGTAGAAAAATAATCTCAGATATCCATAAGGTAACTAGAGACAGTCCCTGACTTACAATGGTTCGAGTTACAATTTTCTGACTTCAGGGCAGAGCAAAAGCAATAAGCATTCTGTAGAAACCAAACTTTGAATTTTGATCTTTTCCTGGGCTACCAATATGTGGTCCCATCTTGTGATGGTGGGTAGCAATAGAGAATCGAAATTCCCAGTCAGCCGTGCAATCATAAGGGTAACTAAGTGATACACTTAGAAACATTTTGCACCCATTCAACCATTCTGTTGCTCACTTTAAGTATTCAATACATTTCATGAGATATTAAGCACTTTTTTATAAAGTAGGCTTTGTGTTAGATGATTTTGCCCACTTATAAGCTAATGTATGTATTCTGAGCATATTTAAAGTAGGCTAGGCTAAGCTATGATGGTTAGTTAGGTGCATTAAATATATTTTTGACTCACAATATTCTCAACTTACAATGGGTTTATTAAGATGTAACCACACCACACCGTAAGTTAAGGAAGATTGGTAAATACAAATAAAATGAATAATCTTAATGAAAGGGAAGGGGAGAGGGAAAAAAAACAAAAAAACCCAAAAACCTTGAAAGGCTTGCTGAGAATTATAGAAAGCTGACTCAAACAAAATAAGGTTTTCAACAATTACATCAACAGAGCCCTTTTAGACTCAAAGAAAAATCACAGATCCACACACATCCGTGATGGGAATGACCTGAGGTCATGCAATCTATTCTTCAGCTATTGTAGACTGCTTTACTTTGCTTCACAATTTGTTTTGCTCATCTGGCTTACCAAGTCAGACAATATGAACAGACACAGGGTAAAACGGCCTTCATTGAGCGCCGTCAGCGACACACCAGGGCTCAGCCTCACCAAGGTTGGCTCAGGGACAAGTTCACACAAATTGTCAGCAAATCATTCACTGGCTGCAGAGAAGTCAGAGAGATAGTGTCCAAAGAGATGTCCAGTTGTCTTCATAGATAGGAGATGATTTTTCACCCATTATTTTAAAGAAGCTTAGATAAGAGTATTCACTAAGCAAAGAAAATTTTTAATTTTGGCAAAATAAATTTAAAGAGATCGAAGTACACCCAGCTTGAGCACTTCTTTACCTCATCCCTAATCTTTAGTAACACTTTTTTTTTTTTTAAGTGTCCCAGATTTCTGGATAATACTGGACCTCAGTAATGTCTTCTAATGACAATAATTTTCTCAATATTAGCAGCGGAATTTTCCCATGGGATGATCTTGCCGTTCTGTTTCTGTGAAATCCTCCTTGATCTCCTGGATGAATTGTTGTTATATTCTCTTAAAATACAGTATATGTGATGGGATAAGTATGGATTTTAGAGTCAGCTCCAATCTTAGCTCCCTCACTCATTTTCGTGTCACCTTGAGTCACTTAGTGTCTCTAGACCTTAGTTCTCCCTTTACCCTCCTACAAAAACATATTAATTAGAAATATGTTCAGCTGCATGTAACAAGAAGCTATCACTGATGTAAGCAAACAGAGGTCAATTTTCTCACAGGAAATCCAGATATAAGGCACTGCACCTGTTGATTGAGCTTCTTTTTAGTACAAGCGGAAATTCAAACCGTTTTTGTGTTCCTACCCTATCATCCTCAGTGTGCTGAATTTTATCCTGTTTGTGGTTTCAAGGTCTGCCACTCCACATTTTATTATTAGGGTTCAAGGCAGGAAGCAGAGAAGGAGAGATAGTGCCAAGTTTGTCTGTTTGGAATTCCCTTTATTAGAAAAGCAGAAGTTTTGTAAAATTCTCCCTACTACCCAGAAGTTTTCCTCTTAGTTATTACTGTCCAGAAGTGAAACATGTGAAACTGCCCCTGGCTTCAAGGAAGCCTCAGAAATCACAGATCATGATTGTCTTGACTGGCTATGACTAATCATGATACATCACAAGACTGGACAGACTGGAAGAAGGAACTTATGTGTGGGTTAGTAGCAGTATATGCCACTTACAGACTTTGATGATTTGCTGTGAGGATTAAATGAAAATGTAAATACCAATCCAAAGTAAATACTAAATAAATGTTAGTCCCATAGTATGACTTATAGTTGTGTATCTGCCTTGTTCTACCATATCTTAGGGTATTAATTGCTCTCTGAGGACAAATATCATATTTAATTCATCCACAGACACCACACACTACCAAAAATAGTAAATCTGGAAGCAATATCTTGGGAATTACTATATTTACAATTAAGCCTTTAACTTCTGTGGCTATTATTATATATCGCTGTATGCTGACTTTTGTTTGAAAACATTCAAATTAGACTTAAGCTTTGTGAAGCCTGGGACTACAGGATTTCTTCTGTCAGCTTTCCAGATTATGAATCTTTATGTCTATTTGAATAAAATATTAAGAATATGACCAGTCATGTCTTATAATCAATTCTAAATTATAGAATTTATGTCTTGTCATGACTAGACTTTAAAAAAATCTGTATATACACATAACCTTTTGTTTCTTGCTGGACCAATAATGCACTGGTTCCTCACTTCCAATATCATCTTCATGTGACCTTTGAGATACTTAAGGAAAAATGATTCTGTATCTGACACAGCTATTAATGTAATGAATTAAAATTAAGTGACTTTTTATATCTTCAGGATAAATACTACCACTGTTTCTAAATATTTTTATCCAAGAATAAATTCCAATAGCAAGTAATAAGCAAAATCATAACTTGCCTGAAATCAAAACAAAACTATGAAAGGTACCTGGGTTGAAAAAGAAATGACAAGCATCAAAAAAAGTGGAATGACTCTATGACAAACAAAATACCAGTCATGAGCATTTTCGAAAGTCCATTCCACTGAAAATGTTTGAGATGTCATTCATGTTACATTAAAAATGTATTCTGCTTAATTAATTCTAGGAAAAATTGGTTGGGACAACAAAGATTTTTGAGTTTGTTGTTACTGTTTTGTTTTTACATGACTCCTAGAACCTTTAATACATTAATACACTGTGAGTCTCAGGAGGAAGAGATGCCATACAGTGTCTCCCAAAGTGATTCTGTCAAAGAACTCCTATACAAATGCTGCACAGGCCTAGTGCATAGAGGAACACACTTTGGAGAATAATGGCTAAATAACTCTGTACAGAAATACTACTACCTGAGAGACCGTTCACCTTATTGAGCAAAAAGGGGTACATTTTTAATTATAGCTCTAAGCAAAAGGGGTGCTTCTAGACAAAAAGGGGACATTTAATCCCATTGTGTGGACCAAGAAAATGGAATCAACTAGCACCAGAACAGAAACATCTGATCCCGTAGAGAAAATGCAGTTTCTGGAACTTAAGGAGATTACTTTTCTGGCATAGGGCAGAAACTGCAGCAACATGGTACTATTACCAGGGGTAATAAATGTGAGAATTGTCAGCAGTAAGATCCCTAAAGTGAGGAGCAGGCCTTCAAATACAGAGCAGAACATGAGACAAGACTACACAGTCTGTGTGTGTCGGGTACACAGGCACAGGTTTAGACTGAACCAAAATTAACTCTTTATCCACAACAAGACATGCTGGAGACATAGCAGAGTCTACTATGTGCTGTTGTCATTTTAGTTTGTTATATATTATTTGAATACCATTATATCTATACACATATATATATATTCTTAATACAAAATGTGGATTCAAATATTCTTATAAATTCTTTGGCTATTTTCATACAATATAAATAATCCTCTAGAAACTGCCATAATACACAGATGCTGGACTGTTTCAATCTTACTTGGTTATTAGATGCAGGAATCTTAAAATCTAATGTGCAAAACCTAAGAGCTTCCCACAGGATTCTGTCTGTATTCCGAAACATTGCAAAATCCCTACTTAGATTACAATTTCTCACTAGAAAAAAAATGTATAAATGTTTAGGTGACTCTGACGTTTCTTTCCCCCTATAATTCATGAAATTCACTAGGATAGTGTGGACTATGAACAATAAAATGGAGTCACTTACGTCAAAGGGATCTACAATGGAATCAGGAGGCCACTGGGGACACAGCACTTACACACATCCACACCCAAATGCAATATGAACTTTGGACCAGGCCATCCACATGCCACCTGGAACTCATTTTCTTCACTCCCTGGAAACTGCAGGTTAGCAAGCAATCAGTTGCTGACAAGTGACTGAATGCCTGCCAGCACCAACCACAGCTGTGTAAAACAACCTATGTAACTTCTCTAGAATGTCTTTGTCTGTGGTCTTTGTAACCCCCCACTATTTTCTATTTTCCTCAGAGTACGTTTAAGTTGCTACTCAAATCCATGCCTCCTGAATTGCAACTCCTAAGATACCAAATAAACTCTTCTTTTATTTGCAGCCTTCTTTATTTTTTCTTTTTGGTAGACAGTAGAAACTGCATGAGGTCATGGATCTTTACTGTGCTCACTAACTAACTCTGCTCTAAGTAATTCCAAGAAACCAGAACAGAGGTATTCATTAAGTTTTTGTCAAACAGATAAGTTGATAAAATTTCAATCATTGCTTAATAGCAAGTTAAAGAGACATGCACACCCCTACGTTCACATAACTGAGAAATCCCTGCTTTTTAAGATCCTTATTCTTCTAGGTTTCCAAATACACACACGCAGTGAGTAAACCTACATTAAATACTGTCACACACACAAATGTTTAGCAATTTGGGAAAAGTGTGTTGAAGAGGAAGAAATTTTCCTCTATCCTTCTAGGTTCTTCTGGCTGGTCTAAAACGTAAATTGACATGAGACAGATTAACAGGAGAAAATCAAACTAAAGCTTAATAACAGGCATACCTGGGAGAAACCCAGGAAAACTAAGTAACTCACCAAAAGGACAAAACCCTCACCTTAAGTACCACTTTCAGCTAAAGACTAAAGAGGATGTTGGGAGTAGTGGTTTGGGACTTCAAAGAGGGAGGAAGGCAATTGACATAGCGATGGAAAAGCAACTGTTTGGTAAACCAATGTTTGCTGGGACTAGCAGAGAAAATGGGACACAGAGTGGACTCTGCCCTGCCTAGTTTCCCCCCCAAGTATCACCTCCCTGGTGAAAGCTCTATTCCAGAAAAAGGCCCTCTATCTAAATTCTTTCAGGCAATTAGAAGTAAGGTCAAAGTTTCTTCCTGAGTCTTTTGGGCCTTGATTGTTTTCAACTTGAAATGATCCACATGCCAAAGAGACATTTTGCGGTGGCAAATTTTGCTCCCTTACAAGTGCCAACTCCAATTTATGAAAAAAAGAAAAAAAAAAAAAAAGCAATTGTTTCCAGAGAAAGACCTTTCATATTTAAGCAAATAAACATTAAAAATTTAGGTAACTGTCTACTATGTATAAAATAGATAACAAATGAGAAACTGCTGTATAGCACAGAGAACTCTGCTCAGTGCTCTATGGTGACCTAAATGGGAAGGAAATACAAAAAAAGGGGGCTATAGGTATACATATAGTTGATTCACTTTGCTGTACAGCAGAAACTAACACAACATTATAAGGCAACTATACCCCGATTTTTAAAAAATGCAATGGCAATTAGAGGAAAATATGGGGCAAAGGAATGATAACATTTGGGCTCTTGCTGTAATCCATATTGCTACCTGAGAAATTTTATTCATTATACGTTTTTCAGAGAGAGAAGAATGTATAGTTGTTAGGGTAAGGGCTTTGAAATTAGACAGCTGGGCCAGATCTTGAACAAGACACTTAACCATCCTAAAACTCAGGCTCTTTATCTGTCATTTATATATCATGTCTACCTCACAGTTTCTTGTAAGAATGTGCGTGGAACATTTAGCACAGACCTTGATAAACAGCAAATGCTCAATAAAGTTTGCTTCTCTCTTTTATTAAAAAAAAATTAGGTGTCTTGTGAATACTAAAGGCAATTTAAAAATGTTAATTAATGACAATAATTACACAAGGCAGGAAACTCTTAATGTAAATAAATTCAATAATCTCCAGGAGATTTAAAGGAGTGATCTCTAGAGCTATCAATTCAAAATAAGTTGTGAGAGAAAAACATGAGATTTCAGATAATTAATGAGTTAGCAATTCTCATTCTTGGACTGGCCTTAGACTAACTTAGAACATCAATCCCAATATATGCTTGAATTCTGACTCAGATGAGTCACTGGATCTCTGTTTAAACACTGCTTGAAAGGTTATTGAGTCAAATATTACTTTTCTTGGACTGGACTGGACTCTTAAAGTCAACCCCAAAGATGAAAAGATTCTATAGGAAAGCTACCTGATAAAATTATTTCTGCTTGTTCTACATATAATGTAATCACTGTCAACAAAAGAATCTGTCAATCTAAGAAAGAAATGAAAAATTTTATTCAAGCTAAATTTGAGGATGATAACCTGGGAAGAGCATCCAGAAAGCTCTGAGAACTGTTCTGCCAGTCAGAAGTCAAGGCACAGTTATGTAAGTTTTTTGACACAGAAGGCTGTACATGAAATGATGTATTATTGACAGTTTCCACAATCCAGATCTAAGTGGCCGCTCACAAGATCAAGAAGGAATGTTATCTTTAAGGAGTTGTCTTGTTGATGCTAGGAGAATGTTGCTCTTTAAGGCTGAGCGGGTATTTCTGCCAATGCGGGAGGTTTGGTCAATGTATAATGTAGATATACAATGCACAATAGGGGGGAGAGAGGAGGCCATAGGGCAGAGAAAATTTATGTTTAAATTTTTCTTGTCTTGCCATAAAATATGAATTTTATTTCATACCACATATATAAACATGTTTTTCCCTCTCAGGATACAACAATTAGATGATTTTATAAGATTTATTTTTTGCATCAGTTATAAATTATTCTGATGAGTATTGAAGCCAAATAATGAGGGGGGGGGAAACCAGAATCTTTTACTTCTAAGAGACTGTTGGTCACCAAAGGAGTCCAGACAGACCATAAATCAAAGGCTTTAGCCCTTCCTATATAAACCCTTAAGTTGCTGGGATAAGTGCCAAAGATAATTCAGAATTTACTCTGCTGCAAACATCCTTCAAATTTTCACATTTTTAGCTTATGTAGTCACTAGTAATAACCATTATTCTCCAAAAGGAAACTGAGCAGAACTCTCAGGTAGAGAAGCCTTTCCCTGTCTCCTGTTTCTCATTTGTAGAAAAGGGCTTTAGTCTCCTAGGGCTTCCCTGAGTTCCAAACAGCAGATTCAAGCACAAGCAGTTAACTAATTAGGGAAGTGAGGGAGTGCAGAAACAAAGGAAAAACAGTCAGAAAACAATAGTTCAGCAATAAAACAGAGTCTTAGTTCCTCTTCAAGGGAAATACATAACAATCTGATATATATCTTTGAGTTTGTCTGCAGGAACTAAGGCCCCCACCCAAGTATAGGATGGTAACTACATGCTGAGACCCCAGAATGGGTGGAAGCAGAAGTCTGATAATTGAGATTCCTGGAACACCACCCTGTTACCTCACCACCAACCAATCAGAAGAAAGTCATGTGCCCTGCAGCCCTCACCCCAAATGTTGCCTTTAAAAACATCTTCCCTTTAAAAACTTCTCCTTTTGAGCATGAGCCACCCATTCTCCTTGCTCGGCCCTGCAATAAACCTCTCTCTGCTCCAAACTCTCATGTTTCAGTTTCTTTGGCCTCACTGCGTATTGGGCACACAAACTTGGGTTCAAGAAAAAGAAACTCATACACATGGAGACAATAAATACTCATTGAAAATAAAATTAAAAATAATAAAATTAAGTAACTAAACACTAATTGATGAAATATGGCAATCAAAGAAGTCAGGAATCTCTTAATGAAAAGCAAAGATACCAAAGTTCTTTAAAATCCTGAGCTATTTATGAGAAGAAAATCACTAAATTATGGAATCTCATGATTGAATGGGCCCATGGATATGATCCAGTCTACCTTTAATAAAATGTTTAAAGCCTGCCTCTAATCTACCTGATGGATGATCATCTAGCCTTTTTAATAAACACTCAACATTTATTTTTCACTGATAAGATGATCAAAAAACACAATCAAGAAAGAGGCAAAATGAATGTTAAAGACGCATCAAAGGTGAAAGGCAGTGAATCTAGGATAGCAGAGCAAAGGGAGAGTGTAATACAAGTTTTTTCAGAGGCTTTTACTTAAGAAATTTACCTAACAATTATTTTTAATGTTTAAGACTAGCTTTCAATTCTCAGTGTTCATTTGAACATAGAAAATAAGTAAATATGTTTCAGAAGATTCTTTGTAGGATGGGGTACTAATATATTCTTTTATTATTACTAGCTTACTTTCTTTAGAAATTATTTTCAAGTAAAAATGATCTTCAAAGCAGCGAGAAGGATGTTGCATAAAGCCCATCAGAGAATATTTTGCAGATTGAAGTGACACTTCTTAAATTTGCTTCCTGAGCCATGAAAGCATCTGGCCATACACACACGACCAGTGTATTTTGACAATTCTACAGGTTAATAGGACCGACCATATAGTTAAGAGGGAAATTAAAAACACTCTATAAAAACTACCACTTAAAACAGTTGTGACAAGTACTAAAAACATTAAAGGAAAATTATTCATGAACTTTTCCTTCATCCTATGACTTCTAGTCAAATACCCTTTGGGTGTGTCTGTGTGTGTGTGTGAGTGTGCCTGCACACTTGTGCTTACTTGCTCCTGGGTCATTTTAAAGTAACAATATGTGTTAAAGGTAAAGAAACAAAGCAAAAGAAAAATGCAGATAAATTTAGAAGTATATAAAACAAAAAATACATTACCGGATAGGCAGACTAAAGAACAAAAAGATTATATACATACATACATATGCATATATATATGTAGAGAGAGAGATATGCATGCATATATACATAAATTAGTTGTTACATATATACATTATTATATATTTGTATATATCTAGCAATTTTATCTAGGATTTTTTTTTTTGCTTATTTTAATTCTCTTTACCCATTAACACTTACCTTTAAAATGACCCAAGAACAAAAAAGCAGAAAAAAAAAAAAAAAAGGTGGGGTATTTGACTAGAAGTCAGAGAATCAAGGAAAAGGCCATGGATATTATACTTAAAAGTTTTCAGTATCTGTCATAACTGTTTTACATGGTAGTGTCTATATAGTATATAGTATCTACCTACTTACCTACCTGTTGTTAGTCACAGAAAGAGGTAACAGAATAGTGAGAAATTACCACAAGAAAGATAAAGAACAAAAATCCAGAAGGACAGGTATTGAATTTGAGGCTACATTTGTCCTGGGTGTTCCTTTGCCAGTGTGAGAAAGATAGTTCAAGGCTGAGCATTGCTTCTGACAGCATTGTTTCTGACAGTCTCAAGGATATAGGGGAACAAAATTTTGAACTCAGTACAGGAGCCTGGATTACATTCCTTCCCCACAGTTTGAGATGAAACACAAGAGGTTGAATCCCAGAAGTTAGGGCAAAACTGATGGAAAAAAAACTATCCCTTACAAGGAATGCAGTCCAACCTAGTGGCAAGAGATTGGCTCAGAAAAGCTCACTTCTTAAAACTGGAGTAATGTTATCCTCCATTGCTAGTGCCTAGAGTCACCTAGAGTCACGAGCAGAAGTGAAAATCCTTTCTGGCATAAGTTATAAATATCCTTGGTCTTGAGTTATTTCCACATACAATCTGTAAATATCATTTCATGACATTTATTCAAAGATAACCTAGTAAACAAGGGTACAGGACAAGCCAGACACATCATTAAGTAATTAATTTTCCTAGTTGACTCCAATTAATCAATTCCATTTTTGTTTCTTACAAATCCATATTTCCAGATCCCTCCTGACACAATGTACCTTGTTTGATACTGTGCATTAAAATGTTAATCAAATGCAGCTTGTTTGGGAGAGTAAAGAGCACTTATGTTATTATATGAGGGGAGACAGAGCATCCAGGTAAACTCTTTTTTTTTTTTTTGCGGTACGCGGGCCTCTCACTGTTGTGGCCTCTCCCGTTGCGGAGCACAGGCTCCGGACGCGCAGGCCCAGCAGCCATGGCTCACAGGCCCAGCCGCTCCACAGCATGTGGTATCTTCCCGGACCGGGACACGAACCCGCGTCCCCAGCATCGGCAGGCAGACTCTCAACCACTGCGCCACCAGGGAAGCCCCAGGTAAACTCTTAACTGGGGCTTAGAGGTAGGTGGGCAGTGGCTTATTTACAGGTTACAATTCATTTTGTAATTCTTCACATCAACAGGGATAGTATAAGATAAGCCTTCCTCTTGCCACAATTTACAGAAATACTAGAACTCAATGCAAAGAGAACAGAATACTCAGTTTGAGGATAAATCGTATGTATCAAGCAAACAGCTAGAGAAGCACCAATGAGAATTTATCAGCACGTACTGTAAGGAAACACAATCCTTAAAAATGTCTTACACACACATTATACTTATAGAGGATGAAGAAAAAATCAAAGACTGAAGTTCACAAAGAAGATTCCAGACTAGATAAGAAGAGAAAATTCCCTAGCCACAGTGGATATTTTTTACAAAATTTTATTGATAAAAATATCATAAGTCTATATCTTTAATTTTCACAAAGTTCTTAGAGTTAATATCAATATCAAATTACTTCAGGAAAAATATAGAAAACTTGCAGCAATATATTTCTGCTGTCACCCATCATTTATATATTTGCTCTCATATATTACATATATGTACATTATAAACCCAACAATATAATCAAGGAAGCTATAAAGACTAAATGAGGATACAACTCAAAATCAAAAACACAAACAACCCAATTAAAAAGCAAGCAAAGGACTTGAATAGCATTTTTCCAAAGAAGATACAAATGACTACTAAGCACATAAAAGATTATAATCATGAGGAAAAATACAAATCAAAACCACAATGAGGGACTTCCCTGGTGGTCCAGTGGTTAAGAATCCACCTTCCAATGAATGGTACATGGGTTCAATTCTTGGTCAGGGAACTAAGATTCCACATGCCACGGGGCAACTAAGCCCGCACGCTGCAACTACTAAGCCCGCAAGCTCTGCAGCCTGCACGCCACAACTGTTGAGCCAGCACACTGCAACTAAGACCTGACACAGCCAAATAAATTAATTCAAACAAACAAACAAACAAAACCACAATGAGATACCACTTCACACCCCTTAAAACAGCTACTATAGGAAGGAAGGGAGGCACTGAGGGAGGGAGAAAAAAGAAAATAACCAGTGTTGGCAAGATTGGAGAAAATGGAACCCTTGTACATTGCTGGTGGGAATGTAAAATGGCAAAGCCACTATGAAAAAAAGTATGGCAGTTCCTCAAAAAATAAAAAAAATTACTATCATATGACCCAACAATTCCACTTCTGGATATACAGCCAAAAGAACTGAAACCAGAGACTCGAAGAGATATTTGTACAGCCATGTTCACAATAGCCAAGGGGTGGAAACAACCCAAGTGGTCATCGACAGATGAATGGATAAATAAAATATTATATGTATGTGTGTGTGTGTCTATACACACACACACATACACACATATATGTACATACATACACACAAAGAAAATGGAGAATGGAGTACTGGAGTATTATTTAGCCTTAAAATGAAAGGAAATTCTGACACATGCTATAACATGGATGGACCTCCCTGAGGATATTATGTTAAGTGACATAAGCTAGTCACAAAGAGACAAATACTGTATGATTTGACTTATATGAGGTACCTAAAGTAATAAAACTCACATAAACAAAAAACAGAATGGTGAAATGGGGAGTTGCTGTAGTTTAAAGGGTAGAGCTTTAGCTTTGCAAGATGGCGAGTTCTGAAGATGAACCATGGTAATGGTTGCACAATAGCGTGAATGTACTGAATGCCACTGAGCTGTACACTTAAAATTGGTTAAAATTCTAAATTCTATGACGTGTTTTATATTTTTTTTAAAGAGGGAATGAGCACATACGTGAAGATTAAATTGGGGGTTTCATAGCAGGCAAATATCTGCTCTGATGCAACTTGATGTAGAAGACATTCTATTCCCTACTACCAGTTAGTTGTGCAGCATGGAACACATCCATGTGAGGCATCCTAGGAAACACTGAGACATCTATATATGGTTACTTCAAATTCATTTTTCCATTAGCAGGAAACACTTCTGACTCACAATACTGTCTCCACTAGAATGCATTTGCTCCGACCTGTTTTTAATTGACTCACTGCAGAAGTTAAACACCTGCTAGAACCCTTCTCACTGAAATATTTTCCCTACTTTGGGAATCTACACATTTATGCCTACTCTGATATTCCTGTCAGGGTGGCTATATTTCCTTCAAATAAGAAATATCTTTTGAATTCAAAATTTACAAAAGCATTTTCTGAATATATTCAAGAGAAATGCAAAATAGAAAATTTTAGAAGTAATCAGGAGACATCTCTGTAACTTAATAATTTTTTTGAATCATGCCATAGCATTTTTGAATGATAATTAAAAAGATGAATTCATATTAAAATGGTATGACTATTTCTTCCTTCTGGAAAGCAATAACAAGGGGAAAATATTATAATCTTATTCTCAAATAAAAAGGAAATTTAAACTAATTTTATTATTTTCATTATCAGAACTTTAAGCACTTAAAATCATAAAACAGTGATAAATAATAAAACATGCATCTTTTTGCATTCTTTTTGACACCTTGCTTTCAAAAATCAATCACAGCTTGAGCAATGAAGATGATTAAATACTGCATCTAAAATCATGAGTTTTTCACAGACACCAGCCATGCACAGATATTGTAAAATAGTCTCCAGGCAGAGAACAGCCAGTGCAAAACACCTGAGGTGGAGATCAGCCAGTCCCATTTCAGTTACAGAAAGAAAGTCAGTGTGACGGCACATAGGAGCAGAGGGTCAAAGTGAAGCCAGAGATAGAGACAGAGGTCAAATAATGTCACCATAAAGGTTTGTTGCTTGAGAATCTGAGCTATGTAATAATAAAATAATGGACCTCTTAGCAGTGGCACCTAAGGTTAAAAAGTCCCTCTATCATGTGTTTTTATGAGGAACCATGTGCAAACTCCAAATAATAAGCAGAGGGAGACGATCAGCAGACTAAGGAAAAAAGACTGAACACTAGTGAGAATTAAAGACACTGTGAAATGTAAACCATGTTACAAATGAAGGACAGGGCATAAGCAGCATGTCTCTAGATCTACCCTGAGTCCTGTCCAATTCTGTTTCCCAATTCTAATAATATGGGTCTTTATGAGAACATATACTTGCTTTCCTGATTTAAGATGAATAAATATGTAAGGAAGGACAGAGCATATAAGACAGGAGTAGGAAGGAGTCTTTCAATACTTAGAGTGTTTGGCAGAGGATGAGGAGAAAACGGCAATGGCTGAGAATAAAACTGCCAGAGAGAAAACTGAAGAGGTTTTGCCATGAAGCCAAGAAAAAGCAATATTACTGAAATAAAGACCTAGATTATTAAATAAACACCTAAAGCTCCTGTCAGAAGAAGAGTAACAACAACCACCACAAAATGGAGGTAGAATATGCCAAAAATGAGATAAAAATCAATCACCAGAGAGAAAATACTAAAGGAGAGATATTTACACCACAGCCTGCAATGAACAGATGCAGTGGACTGTGGATGACCATTCATAAGCATCCTGCTGTGTGAGTTGAGAAGGAGGAGGAGAGAGAGCCTACTATTTATTGATCACATACTTCGGACCATATATTTTGCATTGAAGCCTAGTTAAGGACGCAGATCTGGAGCCTGATTTACCAGCTGTGTGTCCTTGGGCAATTTACTTCCATCCTGTGCTTCAGTTTCCTCACTGTAACCTGGGGTTTCAGTACCTGACTCACAGGATTGTGGTGTTTTACTGTGTTTAACATGATACCTGACACACAGTGAGTACCGCCTAAGTGTCAACCATTTTATATATATATATATATATACACCTTCTTAATCTTCACTGTAACCCATGAGGTAAGTAGTATCATCTTGATTTTAGAGATGAGGAAAAGGAAGTTCAAGAAATCTGGTCTGACGTGCTGATTTTATACAAGTGCATAGTAGCTCAAAGATTAATGTCTAGGTCTTCCAGTTCAGTAGCCCATGATTTTCTCACTTAGACTTGCTTCCTAAGAGCTTCTCCTGTGTACTGAGTTGGTATGTAGACACAGTTCTACATACCAACTGAGCTATGATGATATGAAAATTTTCAAAGAAAACTGCCCAGAATTGTTCCAAGTGGCAATTCCACATACTACTAAGTAAGCCTACTAAATGCACAGCTTTGTTTCAGAGCCTGGGTTGGGGATATATAGAAATACCCAAAATAATAACCCGATAGATTAAATGTTAAGGCTAAAGTTGGAGGGGAGAAGAGAATTACTCTCTTCCAAGAGGCATCACGGCAGTGAATTTACTGCATTTCAAAGTCTGTCTCATAGCCTCAAATTTTGTCACTATCTCAAAAGGAAATCTCCATTTCGGACAAACTAACATTGACCAAGATTTTGATAACACATTAAAATCTATCCAACCCTCAAAGGAAATATCTTTGAAATATTAAATGCACTTACACCAAATTCCCCTTAATCCTTTATATCAGATTCTTAAGTCAGAGCAAGAAAAATGCAGTTGTTATGAATTTTACATCAAAACTCATTAATGCCTTCAACAGAAGATATTTTCAAGCTTAATGAAAACATCTGGATAGCTAAACAAGGCCCTTACAATTTTAATTTGCACTAATACTTTATGTATCAGGAGATTATGTAAAAAACTCTCTACAGAAGGTCAGCTATATATAATTTTCTTTTAAAAAAAGCAAAACCTCGACATGACCAAAAAATCTTAAGAATTCTATTAAATGATTGTAGAGGAAACAACCACACATTAAAAATTTAGGCACATGATCACAAAATAAAATCTTTAATGAAGAAATCAAAAATCATGTGTCCAATAACATTGGGTTGGGGATTTAGTACAGAAGGAAGCCAAAGAACAAAACGATCACATGGCAATTAATTTTGTACAAAATGT
Organism: Neophocaena asiaeorientalis asiaeorientalis; assembly: GCF_003031525.2. Lineage (NCBI taxonomy): Eukaryota > Metazoa > Chordata > Mammalia > Artiodactyla > Phocoenidae > Neophocaena > Neophocaena asiaeorientalis. Next base: position 6,248,670 of record NW_020175186.1, read on the forward strand.
TAACGATCCAATTAGTTAAATGCAGAAACCATTTTGGAAATTCTGTCATGATTTAAAAATCAAGGAGTTAGTCATTAAACCCTTGCTAGGTGACAGGCTGTTTCTGGCAGAAAGCAGAAAGTATCACACATAGCATTCCATCATGAGTTACCAATCATCATTAAAGAACACACATGTACAAATATTTTCATGGCTACAGGAACGGAACAGAGATCAGCCTAAACACTTTCACTTTTTAGAGGTGAGTGGTGGAGAAAGAAAGGAATACTACTAACCTTTTAAATATCTACCTTGAACTAAGCGATAAATTCTTTAAATATCCACCTTGAACTAAGCGATAAATTCTTTAAATATCCTATTTTTAATATGTTGGATATTTGAAAGCTTTAATGGAAGGAGAACCTACATCATACACACTTCTAAAATGAGATGTAATTAAACGTATAATTATTTAATTCAGTACAGGTTATATGATAATTTACAGTCTGAACTATGAAAGGTTGTATTTTCTTCTAAAATGTTTGTTGACTGCTTTGGGCATCAGCTAAAACCTTATTTTCCTGGAAAGACTGCATTTCTGACAGTTGATTAGAAAGGAAAACAAAAAACAAAAAAAAAAGGAAGGCGCATCTAAATATCAGAAGGTCCTAAAACTCTGCTCTAGGCTATTAATCCAAATAATCATTCACAAAATTAAATTATAATAGGCTATATAGAATAAACCTGTATTTTCTAATTTATCTGTTTCACTGGATTCTGTTAGTTGAAAATTCAGTTAAAAAAAAAAAGCTGATCTTTAAACTCTGTTTCCAAATATTACACCTACATAGTTGTAATGTGCATGGATCTGCTGCCTTTTCCTTCTATATTGAAATATATATCTTGGAGTTCTCTGGCAATAAAATGTTTCCAAAGCAAAACACAATCTATAAAATTCAAACATCATTTACGGTTATTTTAGACAGATTAAAATCACAGGAAAGGGAAATTTTTTCCAATATATTACTTAAGAAATCCTATGATTTCCTAGCATCTAACCATAACATGTTCCTGGTTTATACTTTATATGTATAACCAGGTTTTTAAAAGTCTCATCTTTTTAGTTCAATAGCTAATGTGGCATGTATAGACAGAAAAGAGTGAAAAATTAGAGACACAGCCTAGTAGTGTCATGAGAAAAATTAACATGGCTTCTATATGTCTGAAGCCAATATAAGTCCACAAGATATAAGGCGCATTCACCTGTGCCTTGTCCTATACTGATTTACATCTTCTAAAATAGTTCATTATCCGCTGCCTGATAAGCCTAATGCAACTTTAAGACTCAGTTCAAACTACTATCCTCACTTGTGTAGACTTCTCTGTGCCTGTTTTTCCTTCCTACTATAACTCCACATCACTTAATATAAACCTCTACCATGTCTATAATCATTTTTATAACAATTATGTCAAAACCACCATTCCCCTCAACTATTTTACCTGGGGATAGAGATCATCTTCACTGACTAGCAAAGATGTCGCATATCTCATGACCGAGAACTATTTCTTTTAACCATACAGAGAATTCAGTCACAAGTGAGCATTAGGTTCAAAATTATTTTTGAGACTCATGTAAGGTCATGTTCACTAGCAGAGAGGGAAAATGCCTCTTAATTCACCTTTAGTTATTTAGTCCCCTTCTCTGAATCACTGCATATGTCTTATGGTCGTCCTTGATTTTTAGACCATCCCTTTTGCACAAAGTCAAGATAAGAAATAGTGTATCATTACTCATGAGCTCATTTCCAAAACCACAAATAGTGAATTTCCTAAACTTGAAGGAACAGAAGGAACAATGGCCCATCAAATGTGACAGAACGTGAAACACAGCATTAAGTAACAAGAACCATAGATACTGTGGAAACAATTGTTTTGTCTCACGAAAATAGAAATTTTTTAAATCTTAGAGTTTTTGATGTATAAAATGAGTTAATTTTGTGAGAAGATTTTTGGTACAGAAATTTAACTAATATTCCCAGGCATTCGTGTGTCAGTGGAGGCTGATTTATTTTATCATTACTATCCTTACTGTTCACTACAATTTCTTGCATTGTTGAGTTTGCTTAGACCGTAAAACACTGCAGGGTTGGGTTCAAGGATACTGTCTCCTGGAAGCCTTTATGGCTTCATGGTTAATGGCAGTGACTTTCAGTGAATCCTTACTCCTGGCTACCAGTTTTTGCATCATTGAGCTTGCTTAGACCATGTAAGTAAAAAACTTATGAATGGGACCCCACAGGGTATAGATATTACTGTGGGCTCCAACAATTGTTTTCAGGATAGTTTGGCCAGGAGGTCCCATGCTACTTCCTCCAAGATGGGGTCTGCTCAGCCCAGGAGTTTTCAGTAAAAGCCCTCTCTTTGCAGATGCTGGTTTTGAGAAAACCTGAGGGCCTGAGCAACTCTCCTTTGGTGATCTCCCCAACTTTCCTTATTGGGGGCAATTTCTTAGCCTACCACAATTTCACTGTTGAATAAATAGTGTTGAGAAAATTGACTAACCATTTGGGGAAAAAATGAGATAACTGACTTAAACACTACATGAATTTGGAGTTATAAAGCCCCACTGAGAATGTGCTGAAGCCAATGGACCTTCTCCCCAGAAGGTATAAAGGAATTTGGTTGTTGAATGAACAGAACACAGATTAGATGGACTTCAGTAACTCTCATCACTGCTTAAGTACTTAGTCTTGCTCTCAAGCTCAAGCCCTTCTGACTGAGTGTGCCAGATTTACAGTCAATAATTCTTGCCCACAATCATATTTTTTTTCCTCCAAGATGGAAGACTGGGACTTCCCGGCCATACTATCCTAAAATCAATTCCAGGACCCCACAGTAATATCTATACCCTTTATATATCAAAACCTCTTTAAGTTAATTATATAATGATTATGTAATTTATATTCCTTTGTGCAGATGAAGAAAATGAGACACAAGTAACGTATCCAAAAAATAATGGCCTCTCCCAGGCTTTTGATTGTATCTGTTTTCCTTGCCCAGAACGTCCTTCCTTTTCCTCTCTGATTATTCAAATCTAAAACACCTTAGTGCTTTAGATTTAAGTAAGCAGAATTAAGTGAATTATATAATGATTATATAATTTATATTCCTTTTTACAGATGAAGAAAATGAGACACAAAGAAGTAAGTTATCCAAAAAATAATGGCTAACAGAAGGGCTTTCAAAGCATAACTGCCCGAAGGAACCAAAAACAATTCATAATTGACTCTTACTTCATAGATGTGTGGCATGAAATGGGCCAACTTCGCCACCATACAGAAGTGGGTTCAAAACATATCTTTCAGTTCCTTGAGATTCAGGAAAGAAATTTAAAATACACTTTCCTAAATTTCAAGAGGGTAATATCACCTACCTTTTAGAGTGGAGAAGATTTATTTAGAATTTATGTTAAATACTTGTAAACTCAAGCTTTTCAAGAAACAACTGTTTCTTCCTTCAAAGTTGTTGTCATTACAATAGTTCCATGAGGTGAAATAATAACCTGTCTTAACATGAACTCCAATTTTCATTAATATTCAAAGATGTTAACATGATGTCAAGAGGGGAATGCAAAAAGTGGTAACAAATCTCTTAAATTCTACTACCTTAAATTTCAATAATGGATGCGTACTAGCATTTTACTTGACTGCCAATTTATTCTAAATAGAAAACAGAGGTAATTATCGCTCACATTTATGCAGCTACAGAATAGAACTGAGACCTAAAATAAACTTTAGAGTTAATGTCCTACTTATACAGATGAGGATACTGAAGCCCAAAGAGGTTAACAGAGTTCCCTAAAATCTTACAGCTGATTAGCAATTGAGCCAGGATTTGACTTAGTTTTATGTCAGGAATGTACACTGGAAAAATATTGTCTTTGGAATATAACTAACAGCAACATAAGAGGGATAAAAAACCACACAAAAAAAGTACAAAACAAAAAACTTTTAAATGTGGAAATTTTTAGAGTGGGGTAAGAATAACCCATTTGCTCCAGGGTGCAAAGTCTTAAATAAAAGTTTTTTTTTTTTTTTTTTTTTTTTTTAAAAGGCATACGCAGGCCTCTCACTGCTGTGGCCTCTCCTGTTGCGGAGCACAGGCTCCGGACGCGCAGGCTCAGCAGCCATGGCTCACGGGCCCAGCCGCTCCACGGCATAAGGGATCTTCCCGGACCAGGGCACGAACCCGTGTCCCCTGAATCGGCAGGTGGACTCTCAACCACTGCGCCACCAGGGAAGCCCATAAAAGTTATTTTATTCATCACTGTCCTATAGTTCAGTCACTTCATATATAGAAATAATAATAATGTTGTATGCTAATTTGGAAGAAACATATCTAGTCAGCAGCCAAGCAGAGTCTTAATCCCAGAGATCTACCTACTTAAATGTGGTGAGAGAAAGGAGGGAAGAGAAAGGAGGAAAAGAGAGGGAGGGAGACAGAGAGACAGAATATTTCTGTGAGTGCACGGAGTGGATAATTAATTTCTCTAAGAAGAAACATTTAGAAGCACATTTACCCACTATTCTCTATAAATACTAAATAAATAAATCTTGGAGTAGTAGGCATTGACAGCTAGCACTTGTGTCAGGTGAATGTCAGGTTAGAGCAATATGGCAGATTAGCTCTGGCATAATACCATGATGAGAACTATGGCTACACACACACACACACACACACACATATGGTGTGGGACAGGATGAGACTTGGAATTGTAATTTTCAGACAGAAAGCTCATTCATTTAGACTTGGGAAATGTGATAAATTCCTGCATAAAATTCTTAACTCAGTACTCCCCAAAATAAATACACTCTATGGAAAACATATTCCATCCTAACAGTTAATGGGCTCAACCAAGTGGCTGGTCTGGCTTCATGATGGGAAGTGTGTGCATTCCCTGTTTAGCTTGAAACATGCCCTTTTGACTTGTTTTGGTTAATGAGATAGTAGCAGATATGAAAACACAGTATTGTGTTTGTGTGGATGGACATGTTCAGAATACCTCCTTCAACATTATGAGCAGAGCTTCCCCTGGGTACTGCTGACCATCTGCCAGACAAGAAGAGAGTCCTTACTAGGAAATGAATCCCCCAGAACCTTGATCTTGGATTTCTAGCCTCCAGAACTGTGAAAAAATAAATGTGTTGCTTAAGCCACCCAGTCTACGCAATTTTGTTATGGCAGCCTTGACAGACTCGTACATAGGGAAATAGGATCATGTAAGGATATGCGTCCAGTGAAGATCTGGGTTTCCTAGCAGAGAAAACAAATAAAAAATATGCTGAGCTGTTGGGAATGGGTAAGCTTAATATGAAATGGGTGGTAGAAAAAAGCAGCATTAAGTCTGCCTCCTTGTAGCTGCCAATGAAGCATCTATGCTTTATGTTAATTTTTAATTCCTTTTACCCATTATCCTCTATGAAAATCACTGAAGGTGCCTCACTTTTAAATTCAGCTAGCAGTATAAAAACATATGTACCATCTCTCCAATACTCTCCTCCTTATCAAAGAGACACTCCCAGGTAAAGAAAGAGGGAACGTGCACAATTCTTAAGAGTATAAGACCTTCTGCTAAACAGAATGATATTTTCTAGGAGGAGACTGCATATCTATGAAATTATCTTAGCAGGATGTCCCTAATTACAATTGTTTATGGGAAACAAACCTGGGGTACATGGATTCAGGGGGCTTGGCATCCTTAGAAGTGTCATAAAAAATAGTGACCATCTGAGGTATAGAATAGAGATGCTCCATAAACTAAAAGTTACCCAGGTTATTTCATTAATAAAGAAGAACCCAGATGTCCCTGAATGTGCCAGACATTTTCCTGTTTAGACTAAGTCTCTTGATTGATTTCAAGGATGCAAACAACAGGAAAATCTAACACCAGATATAATCTGATTTGTGTGAATCTGATTTGATAATCTGATCTCATGTTACCTCACCCATTTTCAACACCTTCTTTATCCCACTCTATAATCTAGGTGACGTATCTCCACAGACAGCATCTATATCCCTTGGTTGGCCAAAGGATGACAATGACAGGGTTCAGGAGTTTAGGGCTGGGGAAAAGTTGGGATATTGATACTCACACCTGCTACTGCCACTGTCTGCCTGCCTTTCTGTGGGTCTGACAATGGCTATGTTCTAAGGTACCACCTCTGTGAGATGGCACCTCTTCCATGGTTTATTTTCATTGCCCTTACTTCCTCCTCTTGCTTTTTAAGCCTAGATGAGGTAACAATTTCTTGATAGGGTTCATCTGTGGCTGCCTCACATTTTTTTGGTTGGATTCTTTACCCCGTTTATACCTCAGCAAGTTGCCCTACATCAAATCTTTGAGTGTGACCTCTTTTCTGTCAGGACCCCAACTCTTACATTCATCAATGAAGTTTAATAAACAAGATTTCTTCCTAGTAATATTATGTTATTTAGTCTCTAACTTTTAGACAGACTAAAATTTCCTTCAGAGAGAGATTTTTAGTCTGTGCTTTAGGAATGATTTTTAAGCTTTCATTTTCGAATATATATCCAGTTATGAGATAATTTATTTAAACTATGAAGTTCGTGAAAAATGAGAGTGAATCTGAGAGTCGTGGAACTGTAGACAATGGAGCTAGGGAAGCCCGGGGGATCTCTGATTTCCTCAGAGGAATTATCCTCCTTAACATTCTACTTTTTATACTTTTGTAAATAGCATCCTTGAATTGCTTCAATTTTTCTAAGTCACAGATTTATAGATTATTAGAACAGGAAGGGGCCTTAGAGATAATCCTGTCAATTCGTTCAGCTGGCATGCAAGAAAACTCTGACCAAGGCAGAGAAGTAATTTGCTTCAAATACTCATTAGCAGCAAAGCCAGGTCTGGTTCCCTTTCTCCCAACATACCATGTGTATTAATGGCAGCAAAGTCATATAGATTCTTGACAATAAATTGCCCCATACATAAATTTATTTTACCATGTCATGGTTGTATAGGATAGTAAATATAAGGTTTGGAGAACTAGAGCTGGCGTATGGTAACTAATCAACAGTGTTTATTGTTGGCATGATAACATAGCCAAACCCCTTGAAAAATAGGGCACACTTGCTCGATTTATATATTATTTGGCATTGAACTATGCTCATTCAAACATAAGGTTCTCAGAATGTTAAGATAAATCAAAGAGATAGTCTTTGCCCCCACAAATCTTGTAAGGTTTTAATAGTGTTTGCATGTTTTAAATATATGGCAGAATCCTAAATAATCTGGTATGGACTACAAAAGCAACTAGGATTTCTGGAAGGAGGGAAATTGTGTGAAGAAGCCATGAGGATGTCTGATGTAAGCTGAATGTTTAATTGTGCTCAGAAATTGGGACGATGTAGAGGAGGAAAACACATTTAAGGTAGGAGGAAGACCATGGATAAAGGAACACATTTTCATTTATCCATCCATTCATCTATTCACTCCAGATATTATGAACCTACAATATGATACACACAATTCTAAGTAGGAAGATATATCAGTGAACAAAAGTCTCCCATTATAGAATGATATTCTACTGGAAGAAACAGTCAAGAAACGTACAGTTAAATAAATGTCAGATGAGAATTACTATAGAGAAAATAACACAATATAATAGCATATGAAATATGCTGGGTGGGTTGTTATACTGGGTGGTCAGAGATGGCTTCACTGATACAGCTACATTTGAGGAGAAGCCAGAAGAAATGAGAGGGACCCAAAGAATTTCTGGGTAAAGACTGTGGCAGTGACAAAGTGTCCAGGTCTGCAGAGCCAGTTCTGTGCTTTCATGGGTACTGTCCTAAGGAGTCCAGAATGGAACAATTCTAAACTTTTAATGGTTTCGATAGGGTATAATTCTTTCTATTTCAAATTTCTTCTTGTTCCTATTCCTTTTTATTTTTTTATTATTTTTTTTAAACATCTTTATTGGGGTATAATTGCTTTACAATGATGCGTTAGTTTCTGCTTTATAACAAAGTGAATCAGCTATACATATACATATGTTCCCATATGTCTTCCCTCTTGCGTCTCCCTCCCTCCCACTCTCCCCATCCCACCCCTCCAGGCTGTCACAAAGCACCGAGCTAATATCCCTGTGCCTTGCGGCTGCTTCCCCCTAGCTATCTACCTTACTACGTTTGTTAGTGTGTATATGTCCATGACTCTCTCTCGCCCTGTCAAAACTCACCCTTCCCCCTCCCCATATCTTCAAGTCCTTTCTCCAGTAGGTCTGCGTCTTTATTCCTATTCCTTTTTAAAATGACTTTAGTGGTTTCTGTTTTATTCTTTCAATCCTAACTGATACAGTATTTGAAAGCAGAACTGCAGACCCACAAAGATGAAAATAGGAGATCAGTTATTTGACCAGTTAAACCTGTTTGGTTAAGATATCGGCATTGGTAGAATACGGATACAATTGGTCATCTTCATGATATGGCAAAAGAGTGGTAAATGGTCACTCAAATAATCAGCCTATGATGATCTAGAATAAAATGAATAATGAAGGCAAGTCTTTGTGACAGGTGATACTGAGTCTGCCGATCTTTTATGAAGCCAAAATAAATATAAGAATTAGGGCAGGATTGGTGGCCGAATTGCTAATTCTGACATCACTGGGATCTTAAAAGAAAATACAAATCTGAGTTTCATTCACTGCTCAGAAGGCATGGTGAAAAAAATCAGAGTTTTTATGACCAGGCTAAAAAGAATGCTGACCTCCTGTAGCCATACAGGATGATGTATCTGAAAAAAGTCAGCTGAACATTATCGTTGGATTCTACATGTTGTTGTACTACAATAAGTTAAATTAATAACATCACCGCATGCCTCATTTGAAAGTTGGGGAAATATAAGGAAACAGTAAGATTCTGAACACTGAAATTGAAGAAAACTGAGTAAATTTGAATATTATGAATGAAATTCTCTGAGTCTCTTGCCAGCAGAAGCAACCATGCTATTTTGTGTAATGAGGCTGGTCCTGCCTTATTTAAGGATCACCTGAAGCAGGTAACCAACTGAAAAACAGCAATTTTCTTCATTCCTCAAGATCACTACCCTCACTTCCTCCAGATTATTACTGTACTGTAATACTAGCCTTTCTCAACTGGGGAAATAATTCAAAGTCTGACCCAAGAATAGAGAGATTAATGTGAAAAATAAATTACAAGAGCTTACTAATTTATCTGGGGAATATATGGCGTGATATATTCTAGCTCTGTTAAATGAGAACATAGCATCAGACTGGAAAATATTTACAAATATGAGTGAATTTAATAAGAGTCTGGGTCCTGGATCCATTGTGTTAGTTCAACTAACTGGGGATGCACCTAATATTTTTCTGGGAGTTGTCTGAAACATATACTGAGAAGGACCCTAAAATAAACTGAGACATCAGAAATTTCTATAAAAACAACTTGAGCGGGCTTCCCTGGTGGCGCAGTGGTTGAGAGTTCGCCTGCCGATGCAGGGGACACGGGTTCGTGCCCCGGTCCGGGAAGATCCCACATGCCGCGGAGCGGCTGGGCCCGTGAGCCATGGCTGCTGAGCCTGCGCGTCTGGAGCCTGTGCTCCGCAACGGGAGAGGCCACAACAGTGAGAGGCCCGCGTACCGCAAAAACAACTTGAAAACAAGTGTACGCGACCAATTTAATAAAAAACAAGAGCCAACTATATGTTAACTATAATAAACCAACCTTAAAAGATACCTGAAGTAAATGTAAATGTATGAGAAATATATATCATGCTTGCAAGCTGTCAAAAAAAAAGGCAAGTGGCTACAGTAATATCAGACATACCAGTATTAGACAAAGACTACCAAAAATAAAAGTTTCAGCTTACAGTGATAAAAGGGTCAATCCATCAAGAGAATATGTTTATGTATTTAACAAAACTTCAATATTCAAATGGAAACTGAGAAATTAAATAGAAATATGCACAATTATATTTGGAGATTTAAACATTACACTCTCAGTAATTTTTAGAATAGAAAGAAAATCAGTAAGGGCATAGAAAGTTTGAACAATATGATCAACCACATTTATCTAATTGATATTTACAGAATACTCCAACCATCAAAAGCAAAATATGCATTTTTTTCACCTTCACATAAAACATATACCAAGATAAATTATATCTTATTCTGTGCCATAAAATAGTTACAATGTGTTAAGCAACTGAAGTCACACAAATATGTTCTTTTACCACAACAGAATCAAGTTAGAACTTAAAAATGGAAAAATATCTGGGAAAGGCCACATATGTGGAAATTAAACAACACCCTTCTAAGTATACCATGGGTCAAATAAATCATAAAGAAAATTAGAAAATATTTAGAGTTAAATGAAAATAACATATCAAAATTTGCAGGATGCACATAAGGCAGTGCTACAAGGCAAACATATAGCATTAACTAGGAATCAAGAGAGGTTGGAGACTAAAAAACAAGCATTATTTTCATTTAAAAAAACATATAACAAAAATAAACAAATGGGATCTAATGAAACTTCAAAGCTTTTGCACAGCAAGGGAAACCATAAACAAGACCAAAGACAACCCTCAGAATGGGAGAAAATATTTGCAAATAAAGCAACTGACAAAAGATTAATCTCCAAAATTTACAAGCAGCTCATGCAGCTCAATAACAAAAAAACAAACAACCCCATCCAAAAATGGGCAGGAGACCTAAGCAGACATTTCTCCAAAGAAGATATACAGACTGCCAACAAACACATGAAAGAATGCTCAACATCATTAATCATTAAAGAAATGCAAATCAAAACTACAATGAGATATCATCTCACACCAGTCAGAATGGCCATCATCAAAAAATCTAGAAACAATAAATGCTGGAGAGGGTGTGGAGAAAAGGGAACACTCTTGCACTGCTGGTGGGAATGTGAATTGGTACAGCCACTATGGAGAACAGTATGGAGGGTCCTTAAAAAACTACAAATAGAATTAGCATATGACCCAGCAATCCCACTACTGGGCATATACCCTGAGAAAACCATAATTCAAAAAGAGTCATGTACCAAAATGTTCATTGCAGCTCTATTTACAATAGCCAATAGCCAGGAGATGGAAATCCATCAGATGAATGGATAAAGAAGATGTGGCACATATATACAATGGAATATTACTCAGCCATAAAAAGAAACGAAATTGAGTTATTTTTAGTGAGGTGGATGGACCTAGAGTCTGTCATACAGAGTGAAGTAAGTCAGAAAGAGAGAGACAAATACCGTATGCTAACACATATATATGGAATCTAAGGGGAAAAAAAAATGTCATGAAGAACCTAGGGGTAAGACAGGAATAAAGACATAGACCTACTAGAGAATGGACTTGAGGATATGGGGAGGGGGAAGGGTAAACTGTGACAAAGCGAGAGAGTGGCATGGACATATATACACTACCAAACGTAAAATAGATAGCTAGTGGGAAGCAGCCGCATAGCACAGGGAGATCAGCTCGGTGCTTTGTGACCACCTAGAGAGGTGGGATAGGGAGGGTGGGAGGGAGGGAGATGCAAGAGGGAAGAGATATGGGAACATATGTATACGTATAACTGATTCACTTTGTTATAAAGCAGAAACTAACACACCATTGTAAAAGCAATTATATGCGAATAAAGATGTAAAAAAAAATGTAGTTAAGAACCATTTGCTTGGAAAGGCAATATTTTGAGTCCATGTTTCTGAAATATTACCATTGTGTACCAAATGGCTGTCTTATTAGAAAGTGTAGATTTATCACTATTTTGATTTTTTTAATCAGAAATTCAATAATAGAAGAGAAAAATAAGTTAACTGAAACAGAGTATGTCTAATTAAGGCAATGCTTCTCATTTCAGTTGATGTGGCTGATGGTAAGTGTGTTGGACTAAGAGTCAGTCCTCCTGAAACTGATGTCCCCTAACTGACAGCATCTCTGGGCAAGTCACACTCCCTCTCTGAAACTTAGTTCCTTCATGTATACAGTGAACAAGTTACATTTATTGAAATATACAGTCCAATGTATCCTGAAAATCGTATATTTTTATTGGACAAATATCATTAAGCTCCTGATAATGTATTTTGCAAAGTGCTGAAGGAAAAAGAGGTTTTTATTGTTCCTTTTCTCAAATTGCTTATAATCTATTGCCCAAAATACATCTTACACAAGTAACAGAAATGCAGATTCATCTGTGAAAGAGGCTAAATATAAGCATAATCCAAATCCTATGAGGATCCAGAAGAAAGAGCTAACATTTTCTTAGCGTAGGTCACAGAATTATGGATATCTGTATTTGCATATCATTGACTTGATGAGCTCCTTACCTAGCATAACTTCTCTTCATATTCTCCATATCAACAAATTGACCTCCAATCTTTAGATGTCCACAAGATTTATGGTAAGAAAATAAAATGTGTCACATTATCACATGCTCCAAGGTCAGGTATTATACAGGATAGCTATCTAATAGGCAAAACAGCCAACTGGTTTTCAAAAATGTGAAAACTACTTACCACCTCTGCAACATTTAGAGGCACGACTGCTTCTTTTTTAAAAAAATACCACGGTAACGGAAAGGTTTTATATGAAGTAACCTCCTCAGATTGTTTGATGTAATGCAGCCAGCGCGATGTTTCTAAGTGTGTTCTCTGGGTCAAATTGGCTTAGAAAAAATTTAAAAAGCTTATGTCAAAAATTCAAAGCCTGGGCTTCCCTGGTGGCGCAGTGGTTGAAAGTCTGCCTGCCGATGCAGGGGACATGGGTTAGTGCCCAGGTCCGGGAAGATCCCACATGCCGCGGAGCAGCTGGGCCCGTGAGCCATGGCCGCTGAGCCTGCGCATCTGGAGCCTGTGCTCCGCAACGGGAGAGGCCACAACAGTGAGAGGCCCGCGTAACGCAAAAAAAAAAAAAAAAAAATTCAAAGCCTGCAATGGTGACACACATGATAACTACTGGGAATAGGGCAAATGAGGGCTTCACAAATCCCTGAAGAAAATCACGTTTAATTTGTAAGCCCTGGCATAATTTTCTCTTTGCTCCAGGACTTCACTTTTACACATTTTTCTTTTGTTACTGTTCCTAGGCAATGACTTGCTGTGGACTAACTCCCCGGGGAAGGAATGTGCATGTGAACAAAACTGCAGGAAACCGAGCAAAGCCTCCCAGGGCCATTTTTTCTTTCCTTTCCCTCAGCCCATTATGACAAAATGAATATTGGCTACATTTAGGAGTTGTAAACATGTTTACATTGATCACTAAGTCTTAACTCCTAAATGAAAATTAAAATGCGCAATTTCTTTAATTCTTACCATTCTGTTAAACAATATGAAGCACAGTTTCAAGCTGCAGGAAAATGGGATGGATCGGGTATAGCCCTTATTTTCTCTATGTGACTCCAATATTATCCTTTAAGAAAAGCTGCTGAAAATAACCAGTCATTTTAAAGTAATTTAAACATATCCCAAACTGAAAATTCAATATGCCCCCGAGCTCTCCATGATCCATTTCAAGTTTTCTAAGTCTGTTTTCAATAAAAACTACCAGAGAATCCAAAGGCCATTTTCTAAATGGCCCCACCAGATTGCAGAAAATATACAGTATGTGGAATGAAACCAAAATGATATCTTATGATAAGCATGGCCTCTGAGGCAAACCTCAGCTCTTGAAGTTCAGAAGTCTAGGAATTGTACAGCAGCTTTCTGAGAAGTTACTGATATACTGATAAGGACACTTATGATTTTAACATTTGTTAAAATACTGTGTATTTAATATTTATTATTAGTGACCTCTCAAATCAACAATTTATTAAGGTCAACATTTCTCAAAGTGTGAAACGAAAACCACTGACAGCAGACACGTAAGTGGCATCGTTACAAGCTCACCATGTATTTATAATTCACCCTAAAATTTGAGAACATTAGTCTACATTATATGCATGAGGAAGCCAACACTCAGAATAATAGCCACTTGTCCAAAGGACAAGCAAATTAAGGATTCTAAGTCTATTTAATTCAAGGTTTTCTCCCCTATGTGACTCAGTCTCATGCCTGACCAACAAAAATCAAAATGCATCTCCTCTGCTTTTAATTCATTAAAATATCAAGGGTGCTCCTATCAGCTTTCACTGTAGTCTCTCATGGCGATTGGATCCTGGAGTTGAAAGTTTTTATTACCTAGTCCTTATGTTACCTACCCCGCACAGCCCCAGTGCTTTGACTATGACTTTTTTTTCTTTATTCAATAATATAATTTACTACCTCTACATGTGACTCCAATTTCTAGGTGCTTCTCAAAAACAGCTACTCTTATATTTAATTAAAATGTTCTCCCTGTTGCTATTTCCACTGGCTGTTACACTCTGCCGTGAAGGTGGATCATATACAGTTTTGCAATACCACTTTTATTTAAACTGATCTTATCATCTAACCTCACCAGGGTATTGAATCTCCAGCAGCCAGCACTGCTACTGACACATGACACTTAACTAATTGTACTGAATTAATCCATGAGTGTCCACTGCTAAGTAATAATTCATACAATGCCTTTTTTTTTTTTTTTTTTTTTTTTTAAAAAAAAAAAAAAAAAAAAAAAGAAAGAAACTGCAAGCTTAAAATAAACTACCACCACAACATTAATACTCATGTTGGAGCATTTTAGTCTTCGAAAACTAAATTTCTTCAGCAAGACTTTTTCTCTATTGCACAGAAGTCAGCATCACTGCAAATGGCATGATGAGAAAGCTAAAGATCTCTTGCTTTGTAAGAGAAACAAGTGTGCTCTGTGACTATCACAGCAAAGCACTGAAATGGCTCGAGATAAAACACCTGTGGTCAAGTCCTGGCTCCATCATTTCTAATGTGAGGCTTTAGACACCTGGCATAATTTAGGCATCTGTTTCGTTATCTGTAAAATGGGGATGATGGTACAATTTATATCCTGGGGTTGTGTGAGGCTCAAAGGAGATCATGTAGTACACTTTGTTTTCAAGCTTGGTTGCAAAGTGGAATCATTTTGAGACCTCTGAAAACTATTTATGCCTGTATTCATCACCAGGCATCAAGGCTTAACAGTTCTAGCAGTGTGATCTGGGATTTAGAGATTTAAGGAGATCTCCAGGTGATCCTAATAAACACATAGGTGTGGGAACTACTGGTCTATTACCATCCTGCTAAGCACTGTGTCTCAACATGTAATGTTCTATTACTATTATAGGTAACACCAGGTATGCAACCTTGGGCACGCTGATTAGCCTGACTGAGATGAGTTTTGTTGTACGTAAGGTCAAAATTTAAACAGGATTATATTAACTAGGTTGATGTGAGATGCCCAGCAAAATGCCTAGGTAGAAGCACATAGAAAAAAAATGTTTTCCCTCAAATTATCTTGTAGCTCTCCTTCTATAGTATTGTGAATATTTATAAATTAAGGACCAATATGAATATGGTACTCTGGGCTCTATGCAAAACATAGCACTAATCTACTCTCAGACAATTCATTCTTGCTATACTGAAAGAATTACCCCTACCTGCTCTAAAATCTCCTGCCTCTTCACATTTGCTTACATAATCAAAGACCTATCCTTTTTTAAAATACAGCTCAAATTTTCCTTCTTGCCAGAAGCCTTCCTTACCTCCTGTTACCCCACTTTTAAAATTATTCCTTCCTCTGAACATATAGATCAGGTTTTACCTCTCCCTGACATTGCTAAGTTCTACTTTGTACTATATTTGCATATGCCTTTAACCTCTAAGATTTGAGAGGAAGATTGTTGAGCAATTTACTTTTTCTTGGATCTCAACTAGTACAGAAAGGGAGCTAAATCTATTTTATTTATTCTGACTTATTATAGGCTCCAGCCTGATTTTATTTAAAGCACAAACAGTTTCGAACAGCAAAAGTGTCCAATTTTGTCAATCGTGTTGAAGACAGAGTTTGAGTATATCCAGTACTCACTGACATTTGCTGTTGTCCAAGCAAAATTTATCCATAAGCTTAATTCTCTCAAAGCCCTAGAACTATAACTTTACCATGTTTCTGAGGTGTGACAAAGCACTGGGCACAGCTTCACATGTTACAATCATCTGCTATATTATAATGAAAGGTATAAATCTCACTTCCCTCAACATGCTTCAGTAGTCCAGGTTTTATTACTTGCTGGAGAGAATACTATAGAAGCACTTACTGACTTCTTTTTCCAACAATATTCCACATAGTGATTATGGGAACAGCTAAACCTGCTAAACCCTAAATCCCAGTTCCAAAATCTTAATGAGAAACCCATGTACTTCTAACAGAGTCAATTTGCTTACACTTGATGAGAAGAATTTAAAGGTTGTATATCATATATAAATAGTTTTAGAGTGGCATAAACTAGCATTTTAAAATTATGAAATCTCTGCTTTTTTGTTAAGTGCCATTAGACCCTTGTTAAATTAATTTTATACCTTGAGAATCCCACTACCAGGAACTTGGATTTTCTTCCTTTGTTGACTAAACGTGAAGGGGGTCTCTGTGTTTTGGGTCACTGGGATACTTAGAATAATGGCCCTCCAAAAATAGGCACACTTTAATCCCTGGGATCTGTGAATAGATTACTTTAAACTGTCAATAGCATTTTTCACATGTGATTAAGGTAATTATTCTGGATCACCCAGGTGGGCCCAATTTATTCACAGGTATCCTTAAAATGAGAGGATTATTCCTGACTGGGGCAAGAGGGATGAAATTATAGAAAAGGAGGTAGCAGAGATTCCAAATGTGAGACATTCTATCTTCCTTTGCTGGCTTTGAAGTTGGAGGGAAAGTTACCAAGAGCGAAGAAACACAGGTGACCTTTAGAAGCTAAGAACGGCCCTGAGCAGACAGACAGCAAGGATACAGGCCCTCTGCCCTACAAGCACATGGAACTCAATTCTTCCGACAAAATGAACGAAGGGAATGGATTTTTCCCCTAAGAATCTCCAGAAAGGAACATGGCCTCCTTGCCATTTTGATTTCAGCCAACGAGACCCTAGTCAGATTTCTGGCCTACAGTACTATATAATAATACCTGTTTTAAGCTGCTGTTTGTACTAGCATTAGAATGTTAACACAGACACTTTGTTGAGGCTCCGGAAAGAAGAAAAAAAGTGAAAAGATAGTATTACCGAACCAGGTCCATTTGTCCAACAGGCGAGCCGAACGCTGAGACGCCAACGAGGTTTGCGGGAGAGAACGAGCTTATTCTCAAGGTAGCCGAGCCAGGAGATCAGAAAACAAGCCTCAAACCCACCTCCTCAAGGCGAGGGGACTTGGGTATTTATGGGATACTCAGGGTGGTCTTAGGTGTGGGGTAAGTTTTGGAAGTAGGGAAAAAGTTACGGTAATCAGTGTTTTACGCAGGCGCAAATGGACTCCCTTAGCAAACTGGGAGGGTGAGCTTTCCGGAGCCCTGACCTTAAAAGGCCATTCATCAGCACCTGCGCTGGCCCAATTTTAGGGCGGGTGGTCCCAACCAGCGCCAGCTGCCTATCACCGGGC
Organism: Neophocaena asiaeorientalis asiaeorientalis; assembly: GCF_003031525.2. Classification (NCBI taxonomy): domain Eukaryota; kingdom Metazoa; phylum Chordata; class Mammalia; order Artiodactyla; family Phocoenidae; genus Neophocaena; species Neophocaena asiaeorientalis. Next base: position 6,266,230 of record NW_020175186.1, read on the forward strand.
AGGAGCTGACTACAAGTTCCTGTAAAACAACAGGGTTAAGTGAAGCTGGGAAGGTGTGCAATTAAGTGGGGGGGGGGGCGGGGGGAGGAGGTTGGGGGAGAAAAAGCGAGCTTAAACGGTGAAGGCAGTTTAAGATTCATGCATTTCATTGTATGTAAATTATACCGCAATAAAGTTCATTTGTAAAAAATGGTTACCTTCTCAAAATATTTTTCTTTTGTAGGAAATGATCTGGTCGAGAAGGACATCTAAGAAAGCAGGAAGAAAGAGGTCAGTTGCAGGAGGGATGTCCTTGAGTAGGAAGTAGGGGTGGATCCAGAAAGTTAAGTGAAGCCCTTGACTTTTTTTTTTTAACATCTTTATTGGGGTATAATTGCTTTACAATGGTGTGTTAGTTTCTGCTTTATAACAAAGTGAATCAGTTATACATATACATATGTTCCCATATCTCTTCCGTCTTGCGTCTCCCTCCCTCCCACCCTCCAGGCGGTCACAAAGCACCGAGCTGATATCCCTGTGCTATGCGGCTGCTTTCCACTAGCTATCTACCTTACGTTTGTTAGTGTATATGTGTCCATGCCGCTCTCTCGCTTTGGAAGCCGTTGACTTTTAAGAAATGCAGGTAAAGTTTATGTGTTTTAACATGATGAGTGTCAGAGTAAATAGTCACAGATTCTGGAAAAATGGTGCATTTTCATCTGTTTTCTCATTTAAACATGAGTGATGCTAGCAAATGAGAGTGAAGAAGTACAGAGGTATTGGCTGTTTGAACAAAGTTGTTTTTTTTTTTTTTAAGTGTGAAACAACATTTCATAGAGTGGGAGAATAAACTAGCCTTAGCTCTGTGGCTCACCCATTCCCTCTGCTCTTCACCTTGGGCTTCCTTTTACTGTGATTCTTTCCCTCATCACTGGGGTGTCTTGTTTGAGCAGCGGTGGTTGCAGAGGCTGCAGTGTCGGTTTCACAATCTTTGTTTATAGGTTGATCATCACCAAGGAATCTCAGAGTGAGACTTTGGAGGCACAGGGAAGGAATCTACAGGATGGAGCTGGAGTATGCCCACCACACAGTGCACATAACAATTCTCAGAGAAGATTTCTGCTTGGCTTCTCAGATTCCTTGCAGATTCCAGGGCCCTGTGAATTTAAGAGAGCAACGGGCTCCCAGCAGCCAGTGGCAACTGGAGCCACTGGGACTGGGGTGGGGATGCAGGGGGAGCTCATGAGAGGAACTTCCGGGGCTAGAGTAACAACAGAGGGGTCAGCGTGTGCAAGTGTCCCATTTTGACAGGAACTGATGAGACGGGCCTGGCTGACTCAGTTGAAAGGTAAACGTCCAGGTTTCTGGGCTCTAAAACCACGCAGAAGTCTTGATGATGAGAGACAGCTCCCTAGCCCTGTTCCATCATTGGGCTTCTTCCTTTTAGCATTCTTCAGCATTAGCTCTAGAGAGGGGTCTGTATAGACCTAGGCACCATTTCTGAGCTCTCACAATCTCAGCACTTTGTCTTCTACACTATCCACTCCCTACATGAAAAGCTCTTTACCGGAATCTCTGGTGACACACCTGTTGCTCAGGGCCTTTGAATCTGAGTTTTTCTAGGGCCACAAAGAAAAACACAAAGCCAAGGAATCTGAACTTTAAGAAGAGCTCCTGTTCTGGTTCATTTACGTTCACTGAAGGAGAAAGGAGCTGGAGAAAGAGGTATTAAATTCCATGGGTCATGAAGAAAGGCTCTAAAAAAATAAAATTATGATAAAGCAAGGGCGATGATAACAAAATTATTGAGACATGTACAAAATATAGTGAATGGCCTGGTTTACCTTCCTTATAAGTTCTAAGTAGATCAGATCCTTATTGGTGGTTTGCAAACTCAGTAGTTTCCTGGATGAAATCTTAAACTGGCCCCTGCACTTGGAGGGCAAGGAGAGACCAAAGAAAGAGGCAGACCTTTCAGGACTGTTAGGTGGCAGGCAGTTTTTATAAGCAAGGGAACTTCCATATGAAGTTTGGTAAACACCCAATACACGTAGGACCTTTCTGTACCCGTACAACCATTCTTTCATTTTCAGTACTGTATTCAATAAATTACATAAGATATTCAACACTGTATTATAAAATAGGCTTTGTGTTAGATGATTTTGCCCAACTGTAGGCTAACGTGTTTTGAGCACGTTTAAGGTAGGCTAGGCTAAGCTGTGATGTTCAGTATGTTAGGTGTATTACTATGAAGGTTTCAACTTATGATAGGTTTATCATATGTCAAGAAAGATTTGTATATTTTCTTATATATATTTGAATATATATACATATTTATACATGCCTGTAAATATACATATATGTATTTACATACATGCACACATATATACACGTTCAAAAGCACCATGTGTAAACTCATTTTAGAATTTCTATGTTATCTGAACAGGTAGATATTTAATGCTGAACACCAGTCCCTATTTCTGTGTCCCTTGTCATCTTGGTTGTCTAAAGGTTTTTTTTCCTCCCCCTTGTAAATTTCTCAGGAAAAGCACATAGTTACAATATTCTGTGAATGGTGAATGTTTGTTGATAAATGAGTATGTGCCTTTATATTTCACAGTCAAGTATATTTTAACCATCCTCCTTTAACAGAGATTTTGGAATAATTTTTAAAAGAAAAATTGTAATAGTAGTTCCAAATATTCTTCACCCAGCTTCTACTACTGTTAATATCCTACATCACCATGGTACACTTATCAAAACTAAGAAATCAACATCGGTCCATTGCTCTGAACTAAACTTCTGATTTTATTTTATTTATTTATTTATTTATTTATTTATTTTTGCGGTACACAGGCCTCTCACTGTTGTGGCCTCTCCCGTTGCGGAGCACAGACTCCGGATGCACAGGCTCAGCGGCCATGGCTCACGGGCCCAACCGCTCTGCGGCATGTGGGATCTTCCCGGACCGGGGCACAAACCTGTGTCCCCTGCATCAGCAGGCGGACTCTCAACCACTGCGCCACCAGGGAAGCCCAGGTTTTATTTACATTTTACTAGTTTTACCTTTTCCTGTTCCAGGATTCAGACCAGGATGCCACATTGCATTTAATCATCACGTCTTCTTAATCTTTTTATTTTTTTGATGACATTCACAGAATTTCCTTATTTTTGATGACCTCGATAACAATTTGGAGGAGTACTGGTCAGGTATTTTGTAGAATGTCCCTCAGTTGGGATTTGTCTGACATGTAATTTTCATGATTAGACTTGGGTTATGTGGTTTTCGAGGAAGACCACAAAGGTAAAGTGTCACTCTTACCACATCACTTCAGGGTTACGGGTATCAGCATGGCTTCTCATGATGTTAGCCTTGCTTACCTGGCTGAGACAGCGCTTGTAAGGTTTCTCCACTGTAAAGTTACATTTTTTCCTCCTACCACACTGTATTATTTAGAAGTAAGTCATTAAGTTCAGTCCCTTTCACAACAAGCCTCTATATTCTGTTTTTTGGGCACGTCCTTACTTTCTGACATTAAAAGACTTTTTGTTTAGGTAAAAATAAGTTTTTATTTTAAAAAATTCTTGAATGTTAGGAGACATTTACATGTAATTCACAGATTCTTTACAAAATAATTGCCAATCTTTGTCCAATTGTAATTTTTTTCTATACAGTCTTGGAAATTTTTCAGTGACATAGTGTTTGCAAAATATTTTTTTTAGAAAGCATCACAATGCTAAATTTTGGCAAAATGATGTTTAAAACTAAAATTTTTACATGCAAGTCAGCTCTCAAACGCCCATATTCTTTATTCCAGTGACAGGTAATGGAAGAATGAACGTTAAACTGACTTACTGAGGAAATAATGAATAAATACTCTGTAAACTTCTCAAACTTACTCAAATTTTTAAATTACTTTCAGAAGCAGTGCCATTACAAAGTATCAACAGTCACACTAGGTACTCAAGTAAAATGAGTGTTAATCAAATTAACACTCAAAAAATGGAAATATTGTTGCAAAGAGGCACCTTAGTTGTAAGATTTGTTAAAGAAGTCTTTATTACAATGAAGGCTTGTGGTACAGGGCATACATCCTAGAGAAGACAATTTCTTCACACAGGATAATGATAATTCATCCCTTCTGAAAGTTAATAACATCTCTTTAATAGCACTGCTGGGATCAAAAAAAAGATAGAAGTTCGAAATATGATGGCAACATATGAAAGTGGCTGAAAAATAGCCTCTATTTTTTTCTCTCCCAGCCATAGAAGCATCTGCTTCGCCAAATAATACTGCTTCCTTTTATTGAAAAATGGCATTTAGAAATCAATATCTAAGTACCAGCTGTGCTATTGCTGCTCTGTTGTCACTTTAACCTTCACTTTTAAGAGCTTTAGAATAATAATTATCCCTTTCACATACAATTAAGTAAATACATTCAAATATTTTAGGGCTTCCCTGGTGGCGCAGTGGTTCAGAGTCCACCTGCTGACGCAGGGGACGTGGGTTCGTGCCCCAGTCCGGGAAGATCCCACATGCCATGGAGCGGCTGGGCCCGTGAGCCATGGCTGCTGAGCCTGCGCGTCCAGAGCCTGTGCTCTGCAACGAGAGAGGCCACAACAGTGAGAGGCCTGCATACCGCAAAAAAAAAAAAAACAACAAATATTTTAAACTGCATTTAAAATTCAATACGTTCAATTTTGTTTTCAATATTTAAGTTACATGACTGAAAATAAATTCCAAAGGATGTTTTCTTTTTTTCTGCTGAAAACAAAGGGAGCCTGTAAACCACAGAAGTTTATTCTCAGTGATAAATCCATAGACCCTCTGCACCTAGTCATGCTATAGAAAGAGGCTCAACAGGAGATTACTATGAATTACAAGCTTCTGATGTATACAAAGACAAGACAGACAGAAACTGGTAATGTTTCAGAAATTGGTGTTTTGAGGGGAAGGGATAAATTGGAAGATTGGGATTGACATATACACACTAATATATATAAAACAGATAATTAATAAGGACCTACAGTATAGCACAAGGAGCTCTACTCAATACTCCGTAATGGCCTATATGGGAAAAGAACCTAAAAAAGAGTCGATATACAATACGTATATGTATAACAGATTCACTTTGCTGTACACCTGAAACTAACACAACATTGTAAATCAACTATACTCCAATAAAAGTTTAAAAATTAAAAAAAAAAAAAAAAAAGAAATTGGTGGTTTTACAACCAACCCCAGGAAGAGGGACTCACCAAGACCTTCCAGAGATAGGCCCTCTAAGCCACCAGTGGTCTTTTGGCCCCATCATTGAAATAGACCAGGTCTTATATATCCCTTACTGGATGTACTGACCTGGAATGTCTTTCATTTCTGATAAATGGAAGTGGGCCTAAAGTTGATCCTGTATAATTTTATGGTTCCCACCTGGCCCTTGGGCATGTCTAAGGTGATCACTACAAAATATACTTCAAAATGGAGCCCTGAGGCGCTTGACTAATGAATGAAAGCAGTCTCACCTGTTCTATGTGATGACTGCTCAAGCTGTGCCTTGTGCCAAAGACACACAGACTTGCAAACAAATACCCAGCCCGGTCCCTTATGAGAAAGATGCCAAGCCACACTGATACATTTGGATCAGCTTCTCCCCTGAGGGGATTTTATGGACATCTGCCACTTCTTCAACTTTAATACAACTTTCTTGTACCTTATCCTTAAGAGACTTTACCTGAGTTATACCTGGAATATGAAGCATCTCATCACTAATGCTATGCTTAGCCATGTTCATTTTTCTACTTCAGTTTTGAGATTTCTGTATTTAGATACAGTATCATAAATAAAGATCACCTCACAGTGTAGCCTAACAAGGAATTGTTTAATTTTTTATTATTTCTAGTATATAATTTGAGTGCTAATTTAAATGTAATGCTTTTAACTCAGATTTTTACTATTACGTTTTTATAAGCTCCCTAAAAACTTTAATAGACCATTAAGGTTATGAACTAACCCCCCCAGGGGAGTCTGGAGTCTATTTAAACATCCCAGATTCTTGACACAGGAAAGTTATCTTGCCCAGGATCACAGGAGCAAGTAAACAACAGAAGTTATAGCTAAACTTGGTGTGCTCCTTACCAGGCACTGTGCTGAGCACTTGACATGAACTATCTCATTTAATCCACACAACAACCATAGAAGGTGGACATTATCATAAACTCTCTAACAGGATGAGGGAGACCAAAGCATAATCAAGGTTACATAGCCTGTACATGGCAAAACCAGTACTAGAAATCAGGCAACCGCTTCCAAATTCCACCTATTAACCAGACAAGTCCGACACAACACAGGCCCTGCTTTCTTCACGAATGAGTTCAGCTCACCAGTGACTCTTCTTTCTCACTTCGGAAACAGGAGGAAGGGCAAGTTCAAGGTGCATGAAGGAACACGGCCACATAACCCCAAATTTCTCTTTGATGTCAATGATGTACAGAAGTATTGGATGAAATCAAGGTTGAAAAAAGGTAACTTAAGTTGCAGAGAATCTCCCCAAGAGCCACAGAAGTCACCTCAGTCCCCTCAGCCTCAGGGAGAGAAGCAGTTGTGTTGAGCATTTGCAGCCTTATATGGTCACTCTTCCTTGACAGGAAGAGGGAGATGATCACAGGAAGCAGCATCATTGGTGTGTTTGTGAAGGGGACGTGCCAGCAGCCCGTGTGTTTCACAGCTTCTATATCCTTGTGTATTCAGTGAGACAGTTCCTATTATTATTAATAAAGTTATTAATTTATTATAACTATAAATTATTGTTATTAATAAAGTCTCTATTCAGGATATCTCAGAATCTAAGAAGCATGTTTTAATATCTTTGAATTTTAGCAACACAACTGCATTTTGATTACACAAATGAGAAAGCTAAGTGTCAATGGGGTTAAATAATCTGCCCAAGGTCACATGCCTAGTAAGTGGTGGTTCCAAGACTGTAATGTAAGTCTCTTTGACTCCAAAACATGTTACTTTAGCCACATTTTCTTTCATGGCAAAACAGGAATGAAAGAGTTATTAGGCCAGAGTCACAACAATGCTGTAAGGATTAGAATATCATTGACTGAAAAATGTCTGTTCCACTCCTTCTCCCTATTGAAATCTATTTTTCCTGTGCCTCTCATGTCTGAACTTCAGTGTTTAATTTAATGGAACTAGGAAGAGAAAATCTTTTGGGTAATTCTAAGAATACTGTTCTCCACAATCTATAATAATGATATATTGTATTTTATTTATATGTGGTTGTGAAATTATCATTTCAATCTACTAAAAAGTAGATTTAACATCTAATAATTGTTAATCATTTGGTAGGCTACTACTGACATCATGTTTGCACCTAGTACAGTTAGATGCTAAACCCCCAAAGACACCAATTTTTCCTAATATGTTCCACCCTATGCATCCTACTATAATCTTTATTACCCTTGTAAGTAGCTTTTTATAAGGTAATATTTCCCAAACTTTATCCATTTACATACCACATTCATAATGTTATCTGCATACTATCTGTTTGTTTAATATATTTCTTTAAATTCAAAAATTCAAATTTTTGACTCATCTACTTATATTTCTTTAATATGTATTTAAAATAGATATATAACTTAAAATTTAAAGTTACTCTATATATTAACAAAAACCAATTTGTGTTATACAGAAACACAGGTGTGAACCTTGGAGAAAATATCAAATTGGAAGTGATAGAGTTTTTATTTTTTATTAAAAAAAGGCCAATTTTGATGTCCAGTGCCCCACACCAGCAGTATGAGTTGCTGTATCTATATCCTGTGTGTCAGGGGGTCAATTAATTAACCTTTAAAAGGAAGTATGTAATAATTTCCCAGTTCTTTGAGACAGCCTTTAACACTGTTAGAAATATAATAGATATTGAATAAATGATGTTGGATTGTTTTTTATCACCTAACTGAATTATAGACACTTTCTTGGGAATGCCTTTTGAGAATCACACTTAATTTTCCAACCAGTTAATAATCATCCATGATAGATAAAAATGTATTTGCTAAAATGAATTATACCCAAACCTGTTCTTTTTATCATTATTCTATTATACTATAGATAGCATGAAAAGGGACTGGCATAATAAGGGATTCTATGGAACACTGTCTCTGACGGTTCATTTCAAATTGCAGCCTATAGAGGAGTTACCAAAGCCACAGCAATTTTGGTAAATTGGTGCAATTTTAATGCCCATCTTGCCTGATTGTTTTTCAAGAAATCAATAACAAAACACAGTCCTTGACAAATGACTCTAAAGCTTAGTTACCATACTGCAGCAGTTCTCACAGGGTGCTTTTAAATCTGTGGATTCCTGGTCTGAGACACCTAAAGTTTCAGAGTTTGAGAGTAAACGAGAATTGTTTAGCCTGGTTCTCAGTAGCTGAAGCTTCACATGCAAGGCCAATGTATTCTTTTCGTAGATACCACCAGATATCACGCACAAAAACGGTGTCCCAGAAGTATTATCTAAATGGTTTCTCTGTTCTCCGATTTCTATTTAGTTTTGACCAATGATAAATACCTCTTGACTGGTAGCTCTTATCTACAGCTGGATTGCTCTCAGGTTCTGCTAGTAACTCTCACCTTCTGTCCCCTTAAAATCATAGGTAGTAATTGCTTAACTCAGCTGCTAGCCCAGGGTGCTTCATCAATCCTTGGTAGTTTTCTTTAACTGTCCATATTCTCATATTAGTCCTTCTATTAAACGGTATTTAATAACCCCTTTTGAGCCTGCACTTACTTTCTTGCTGGGACCCTTGATACGATGATACCAGGAGGGGATCCAAGAGATTCTCAAAACGGGAATACGGGATCGGATTTTTCATATATTTGACAAATGCATGAATATTCTGGTGAGAATGGGACCCGGAGAGCATATGACTTGCAATGACATCATGATTATACAATTTACAGTGATAGGGTATGCAAAGTAGTGCAAACGGAGTGTGAGATGTGAGAGTTAGAGTATCTTTGACAACTTAGAATGACAAGGAAGAATAAAGAAAAGGTGTGGCTTAAGATGCTACTTGTGAGAAAACTAGAGGCTACACAGAAAAATGGACAAAGTATATGCTTTTAATGCCCAATTCAGGACAGGAGAGAAAAGAACTATTTACCAGTTTTAATGATTGTGGAACAATCTCTGGGTCTGAATATACAGGTTGTAAAGTTGCCAAATCCACTGTCTTCAATTCATCCTTTTTTTTTTTTTTTTTTTTTTTA